>NW_021604637.1:178979-201039 GCF_004785775.1 Grammomys surdaster | reverse complement strand
GAAAGAAAGAAAGAAAGAAAGAAAGAAAGAAAGAAAGGAGGGAGGGAGGGAAGAAAGAAAGAAAGAAAGAAAGAAGGAAAGAAAGAAAGAAAGAAAAAAGAAAGAGTTCAACAGACCCCCCATGAAATGACACAGATTGGAATGACTTGCCAGAAACTTTAGAGTAGCCATTGTATATGCCAATAAATCAACTGCAAAAGTGCTATGAGCAGGCAAGCAAGCAAGCAAGCAAGCAATCCAAAAGTTTCCATCCCAGGGCTGCAGAGGGGGCTCAGAAGTAATACTACTGGCTATGTAAGCTGGAGGATTTGAGTTCAGATCCCAGCACCCACCTGAAAAGCCAGAAGTGGCTTCACAGGTGTTTGTAACCCCAGCATTGTAGGGAAAGGAGACAGGAAGATTGCTGGGGCTTGCTGGCTACCAGCCTAGCTCAAGCCTCAGTGAAAGACTGTCTCAAAGGATAAGACAGAATGATGGAGCAAGATGCCTGGCTTCATTGGTTAGCTTCTTCATGCATACAGACAGACACATTCTCCCACAGGCACATGTATACCACCCAAATACACAGGCACATGTGAAAGTATCAGTGCAGAAATAGAAATGTTGTTAACAAATAGAATATTCAAAGGAGAACCAAATGGAAATTTTAGAGCTGAAAAGCCACAATGGGGTCGAACGACCTTTCACAGGGTTGCATATTAGGATAACCTGCAATCATATATTTTCATTATTATTTATAACAGTAGTAAAATTACAGTTATGAAGTAACAGTGAAAATAATTGTATGGTTGGGGGGTCACCTCAACATGAGAAACTGTATTAAAGGGTCACAGCGTTAGGAAGGTTGAGAACCATTGTTCTGAAAGAATGCTGTTGACCCAAAATTCCATATCCAGTAAAACTATTAAGACTGAAGAGCAAGCAAGACTTCTCAGTGGGAGGAAGGCTAGGAGCACTTGTTGCCTAGAGACAGACTCTAAAAAATAGCTGAAGGAAGTTCTCTGAACACAAAGAATGATAAAGAATACCTATTAAAATAGCTGCTATAAAAGTTATAAGAGCAATCTGGCAAAGATAGGAAAGTGGGTCCTTCACACATCACTAATGCAAGGGTGAAATGGCAGTGTTGTTTTAATTCATTGAAATTGCTTGATTCTAATGAACTCACAAATAAAAACATCATGCAGCTAGATTACAGATACCATTCAAGACATTGCACAGTTCCACACTCTGCATCTCAGTGAACTTTACACAGACAAAATGATCATTCTAAGGCAATGGAATTTTGCTTAGGACAAAATGTAAGGAGAATATATCTGTATAATGATTTGTTTAGTTACACACACACACACACACACACACACACACCACAACCCAAAACTGTTTAACCTATTTGGTTTGTTTTTGTTTTTTTTTTTTTGGTTTTTTGAGACAAGGTTTTTCTGTATAGCCCTGGCTGTCCTGGAACTCACTTGGTAGACCAGGCTGGCCTCGAACTCAGAAATCCGCCTGCCTCTGTCTCCCAAGTGCTGGGATTAAAGGCGTACGCCACCACCGCCCGGCCTTGTTTAACCTATTTGTAACGTGACCCAGAAACTTCACTCTTGGGAATTTACACACAAAAACAAAGCAATGCACATGATTACTTAAAACCTTTTTATTTGTGACAGTCACAGATTGGAAGTAACCAAAATATATTTCTTAAATTCTCGATAAGTGAATGAACAAATACATTGTAATATACTCAAACCAAACCAGGCTGGGTTGGTGCACCCCTTTAATCCCAGCACTTGGGAGACAGAGACAGGCATATCTCTGTGAGTTTGAGGCCAGTCTGTTTTACAGAGTGAATTCCAGGACAGCCAAGGTACACAGAGAAACCTGTCTCAAAACAAAACAAAACGAAAACCAAACCATGGAAATACTAATTACCATTACAAAAGAATGAACTGTTAAAGATTTGGATGGGCCCCAAAGTCAACCTCAAACAGGAGACTTCTGCGGTGACAGGTGCATCTGTAACTTGCCTGTTACAGTTACACACAGTGTGACAAGAGGAATAAAGCTATCTGCATATATTGTAGCAGTGTCAATTTCTTCTTGGGTTTGATATTATACTATAATTGTGTATATGTAACCATTGTGGGTAACCAGGGTAACCATGAAGAATACAGAGTGTTTCTTTGTACCCTCTTTGTAACTTCCTGAGTATGTTTAGTTACTTCAGGATTTAAATTTCTTGGAATAAGATGTAGAATGTTGTATTTTGTGAAACCTCTATCTCTAGTTAGATGAGAGGTATCTGGAAAGATATTTGCCAGGTTTGGGATATGAGGTGATTTTCACTGATTGCAAATTCTATGTATTGGCTGGGTTGCTTTCAACTTAAACTCTAAAGTGGCTAAGACTCCCCGCCCCCTCCATGCCTGCTGGAAGGGGGAGGGGAATGGAAAGCAGAGGGATATGTTTGTCTTGTGCTTGAGTGACTAAGTGATGCGCTCTATGGCTAGTTGTGTGAAATTGACACTTGGGGGGTTGGCCCTGGTAGGGACATTTACTCCTTCCTAATGGTGACAGCCACTCTGGGGAGCCCAGCAGCACTAGTTGCTTTCCTAATCCTTGTTTAGAAGCACATAGAGCTAACCTGCCTTGTGTTCCACCGGCTTCATCCCTCACACCCCAAGAGAAGGCCTCTCAGCTAGGTTTGTTTCACAGTTTCACTTCAGCCAGAACTTTAAATTTTAGTTTAAAGCCCAAATAGAAAACACACAATAGAGATCCTCTTGGATATTAATTATCTCAATTAGTAGTAATAACAAGGCAGTCAGAATTGTTTGAGCCCTGATATGCTAAGCAGTGACAGAGGGACCCTCTTCCTGCAAGCAATAAACAAACACATGCAAGTTCAGTCGTGCTATTCTTAGTTTTGGTGAGTGAAGACTGTTATTTTTCACTTGGGAAATTTGTACATGTAAGATCATGACATTAAAGTGAACTAGGCTCTGTCTCTCCTTCTCCCACACCCTCTCCCTCTCCCTCTCTCCCTCCCCCCCCCCCCTCCCCTTCTCTCTCTCTCTCTCTCTCTCTCTCTCTCTCTGTGATGTTGTTTTTATTCTAGCTAGTTTCTTTGTCAACTTGACATACTCTATTGTCCTCTGGGAAAAGTGATTCTCAATTGAGAAAATATCTCCATATGATTGCCCTGCAGGCAGATCTATAGTACACTTTCCTAACTAGTGATTCATGTGGGAGGACCCAACCATAGTAGTAGTTCCACTCCTATGCACGAGATGGCCCTGAGTGCTATAACAAAGTGAGCTGAGTTAGTCATTAAGCCAGTAAGCGGACTTCCTCCATGGCTTCTGCTTGAGTTCCTGCCTCCAGGTTCCTGCCTTGTCTTCCTTCCTGCTTTGGCTTCCCAGAAACAGACTTATAAACTGTGAAATAAACCCTTTTGTCTCCAGGTTGCTTTTGTTTTATTACAGCAATAAAAACCCTAAGACAGGTGTAGTGTGTGTGTGGTGTGTGAGTGTGTGGGGGGGGTGTACATACATCTATATGTAGCATGTGTGTGCAGCATGTGTGTGCATGCAGAGACCAGAGATCAAGATCGGGTATCTTCCTCAGTCCTTCTCCATCTTATATTTTTTGAGAATGGAACCTGAAACTCATTTGTCTGGCTAAGTTGGCTGGCCAGTGAACTCCAAGGATCCACCTATCCCTACCCCATCCTACCCTTAATGGGGTTACAGACATGGCTGTTGTTCCTGGCTTTCAGATGAGTATCAGCGATCCAAACATGGGTCCTCACACTTGGACAGCAAACACTTCACCAACTGAGTCATCTCCCCAGCTTCAAACCTAGGGTTTTGTTTTTACTCTGTTACCAATCTTAAGCCTTAGAAGAATCTTCCCATAGAGGGCTACCTTTGCTTTGGGTTACCATAATAAAATACTCAAAACCAGCAACTTGCACACATAGACATTTATTTGACCCACAGTTGAGGTGTCTGAGAAGTCTGAGGGTGTGATGCTGACATTTGCTTAGCACTTAGGAGACCTTCATGCTCAACACAGTGTGCAGAGGATGATGTGTGGTGGGATGGCATCTGTTTAGGTCTCCTTTAATCCCTCAGGGGGACACCAGCATGATATCTAATTTAACCCCAATTACTTCCCCAAGATCCAGCCTCCAAATATCAGCATCCTCTGAACGGTGTGTGTGGGTAGAAGGTGGGGAGTGGATTAAGTTTTGATATAAGTTTCCGAAGGAACGTTCTTACTACTTACTATTGCAAAGGGCTTATGTCAGGGTGAGAAGAGGGTTGGCACTGCCTGATTGCTTCCCAGGATGACTTTTGAAAGAGACCAGTGTTTATGAGCAGTTTCTTGGCCAAGATATCTTTACATATAAGTCTTTGTTTATTGCCATGAGAGTGATGTAATGATTGACAGCTATTTCCTGACCTATAGTGTGGGGTAGTGGGCTGTGAGAGGCAGCTGGGTACCTGGTGGAGCACAGGCCTTGAACTCTGGATAATACCCTTATGGTATTAGGCAGGTGTTCGGCCTTGCTCCTGGGCCATAGTTCCTTTCACTAATCCACAGCCCCTCCCAAAGAAAAGAAAGGTTTATGGCCTTTGGTCATGTAGCACAGGGAGAGGGAATGACTACGGGCTGCATAGCCTCAAGAGATCTCCATATTAATGAGATACCTAAAGGCCAGAGGGCATAGCCAGTTAAGCATTCCTTCCTAGACCCTCCTTCTACTCACAAAAGGTATTTAACCTCAGGCCCGCCCTGAGGACGTGGTGTACTGCTTCATCCACTTTCCACAGTGACAATAAACCTTTTAAAACAATGGACTTCCTCTCATCTTCGGCCGTAGAGGGAGCCTTCAACCAATGAGCCACAGCCTTAATCTCCTGCTGGAGGACCTCTCTGAGTTCCAGGCACGGGAGGCTGCCAACTCAAGCAAGGTAGCCAGCCATGACCCAGCCAAACAAGAAGCAAGTTGCAGTGACCAAGAGTTTCATTTTCCCTCGGGACTCTGCTGGAGCTTCTCTCCCTCGTCCCTCTAGGCTGCGGGCTGATTCAGCCTGTATCTCCCTCCACCCCATCCCCCCTCAGTCCTTCTGTGTTCTCCCAGCAGCGTCTGTGAGCCCAAGGGCTGAGACCGTTGGTCTCCCGCCAGCTACCTCGGCCTGGAGACCCCCGACCAAAGAGCTCTGCCCCCACGGGACCTCAGACTGAGATCTCCCCACACCTGGAGCAGAGTTCTGCAACTTCTCATAGCCCAATGTCTGCCTTGTGCCGGGGTGGAGTGAACTCAGTCAAATTTCCATGCTTCTGCTCCCTGAGCTGTGGTTCAGCCACCTGGGGAACAGACACGCACCGGAACCACAGTGCAGCCCAACAGGACCCATGCTCACGCACGGGCACTACAGCCTCACGCTATAGGCTCACAATCGGCGAGAGATGATAGCCATGCCCAAGTCCAGATTCCCATCTCCTATGATTCTAACTTGATATCACGTGCATATCTTCTGCAATGAGGTAAATGAGGCTTCCTCAAACGAAGCTCCTCTTCCGTAGACTGTAGAAGATACCTCAGGCAGTGGGTGGATCTTCTCCATGGCATCTCAGAGTAGATTCTTTCTTAATTCATATGGTCCCAGAAGGCTGACCTCTGTGTCAGTGTAGGCTGTACCTTCAAGGATGCTATTCTCAGAAACTGTTTTGTTTCAAGACAAGGTATCACTAAATATCCCAGGCAGTCTTCAAATTTGCAATCACCCTGCCTCAACCTCCTGAGTTCTAGAATTACTGGCATCTGCTCTCATTCCTTGATTCTTCAGGAACTTTAGTGCCTTGCATAACAATCTGTAAAGTCTGTCTACCTCTAAGGAAAGGGCCCGTGTAGTAACTACATGTTACTTATATTGCGAAGGACAAACAGAAGGAGATGGCCTCTGGGTTACTCAGAACAATCATTTCTTGTCCAATCTCCCTGACGTCTTTTTTTTTTTTTTTTACAGATTTACTCTTTCTAGACATTGGTCATTTATTCGAGTGCTTATTTTTCTCCTTGGTTTAGTTTGGCTCTCAGTTTGATTATCCAACTGCTGATTCATTATTTATTTAATTAGATAGTCATTTGTTCACAAACATATTCACTCCTCCAGTACCTATCTCTTCAGCCCTTCATCCATCCTCCTTCCCTCTGTCCTTCCAACCCTCCATCCATTTATCCACGCTGCACTCACCCATCAACCTTATTCACTTTTCGTCTCTCCTTACACTTGGTCAGACAGAAATGAAACTGGCTGCTAGCATTCCTTCTAGGCTCTGCTGCAGTTACCTGGCAACAGCCAGGTATGCCTGACTCATTATAAAAGGGCTATTTGCCCCCTCCTCACTCTCTTATTTTCTTACTCTTACTCTCTGCCCCTTCTCCTTCTTTCCCCCTCCTTCTACCCCTCTCTCTCCAGGTGTTCCTGGCCACCCTTATCCTCCTCCTCTTCCTCCTCCTCCTCTTCTTCCTTCTTCTCCTCTCTCCTTTCTCATGCCCTAAATAAACTCTATTCCGTACCTATCTGGTACCTCCAGGGGAAGGGATGCCTCAGGATTGGCCTGCAGAGACCATAACTCTATCAAACATATCCTTGCCCCCCCTTTCCCTCTTCCTCCCTCCCTCCCCCCTCCCCCTCCTCTCCTTTCTCTCTCTCTCTCTCTCTCTCTCTCTCTCTCTCTCTCTCTCTCTCTAATGTAACACCATCTAGGCAACCAACAGATACATATAAACTCCAAAGTCCAAAGCTCTATCTCTAACAGTGAGGAGGTAGAGGTGATGACATCCGTTGCCAGGTAACCATATGGCAGGTATGGTGCTGAGCTCTTAACGTACTAGACTATCACACTAGTTCCAGAGGCAGTTAGTTATTAAACTTCCCACCTACAGAGGAGGCAAACAATCCCAGAGAGATTGGACGACCTGTCTAAAGACAGCCAAGAGTGGAGGCTGGGCCAGGGTTCCCACACGAGGCCTCCCTGGCACTGCAGCCATGTCGCCTGTCTCCAGCTTTTATTTGATCTGAGTGTTTACCAAGCACTTTAAAATTCCCTTGATACCATAACCCTTGGAGATACCTGTGCTGGCCTGCGGACAAAAGAGAAGTGTGGCTCAGAGGAGACCATGAAGCTGCTACGTAGACTCTGAACTTGAACTCAGATCTTCTGACCTCAAAGATTTTGTTCTTCCCACAGCTTCATGTGCTCCAAGAATTAGTTGCCTAAGGCAACAGTTATAAGTGGCTTTCTCCACTGGGTATGTGTGGGAAAGCCATGGGTTCTGTAAGTGGAAATCCCGGTCATGTGCTGGGGACCTAGAGAGGGTTCTTGGAATTGGTAGAGCAAGCAGGACCTGAAGGACAGTGTGTGTGTGTGTGGGGGGGGCACTGTCAGTGAAGAACATTGCAAATGAGGCCAGAGTACAGTCACTCTAAAGCCTTAGCTGATACAGAGACACCCAAGACAAAGACAAGGGGGCTGGACTGGGGCGGGGCGCCAGGCTTCCCTAGGGCTCACCTCCCAGATCTGATTCTGTCTGTCTCTTACTCAAAACCCTTCAGTATTCTACATTTCCCTAGGACAAATCTCCCACCTATTGCCAGGCTTGCTGAGCTCCTGTCCCTATCACCTCTGCCCCCAGGGCACTCTGCCTCTGATGTGTCTGTGGGTGCTTAGATGTGCTGGTTTCTCTCAGCTATGACTCAGGGATCAGCTTTTGTTTCAAGGAACAGTATGGGCAGGCCCGCCACTCCCTGGCTGGCCTCCTGCATCCAAAACAAACAGTCTGGCGGGCAGCATGTGGGCAGGGAAGCAGAGAGCAAGAGGGCATCTCAGGATAAGCAGGAGAAACAAGCTCAACTGTTGCTGGGAAGCAGGTGATGAAGCCAGGAAGCAGGCTGCCTAGAGGTCCCATGTGACTCCTGTAGTGGACCAGTGGAGATCATCACAGAAGACACTTATTGGCACTTACTATGTGCCAAGTGCCATCTTTATAGTCTTTCTGCAGCAGATACTGGTTTCCCAATGAGAAAACAAACTGGATCTCAGAAATGAGTTTCAATGAGTGGCTCAAAGCCACAAATCGGGCAAGCCAGTGAGCTTGGACTTAGCGTCGTGGGTCAAAAAACTTAGATCATGGAGACATGATCATTTGGGTCTTTGTAAAAGGTCAGTCACTGTCACAATGTTAAAGCAGTTTTCCTAAGTAATATTGTCTCCTGTGTGTCTGTGTGTATGTGTGTGTGTGTGTGTGTTGATATGTGGTATACGCATGCTGGGTATACCTGTGGTGTGTGTGTGTGTGTGTGTGGTGTAGTGTATGTGAGGTTTGTATAATGTGTACGTGTGTGTGTATGGTACATATGTGCTGTGTATACCTGTGTGGTATATATGTGTGCGTGTGTGTGTAATATATGTTAGGTTTGTGTGATGTGTATGTGTGTGTGGTATATGTGCGCTGTGTATACATGTAGGGTGTGTGTGCATGTATGCAGATGTGTTTGTGATGTGTGTGTGTAATCTGTGTGAGGTTGGTGTGACGTGTATGTGTGTGTGGTATACATGTGCTATGTATATCTGTGGGGTGTGTGTGTGTAGTGTATATGAGGTTTATGTGGTGTGTATGTGTGGTATATGTGTGTTGTATATACCTGTGGTGTGTGTATATATGTGTGTGTGTGTGGTGTATGTGTGCTGTGTATACCTGTGCATGTGTTTCAGAGACTGACATTTGGTGCCTTCCTTTGCTGCTCTCCACCTGATCTTTTCTGATCTGTCTGTCACAGAACCTGGTGCTTCCTGACTGGGTAGACACTGAGCTCTGGGGAATCCCCTGTCTCCACCTGCTCGTGCTAGCGTTGCAGATACAGGAGACCATGCCTGGTTTCTTTTACATGTGTGCTAGGGATCTGAACGGAAGTCATTTTCTTGCATGCCAGGCACTTTAACACTGGAGTCCCTACTTATCATCTCTTTCTGACAAAAAGCCTAACTAGAAGCAGATCCTGGATGTGAGGCTTTCTCAGTATTACTGCTGGAATGCCATACTGGATTTAAAACTATATTGATGGACCTAACACACTCATGTGAAGAACAAGAGAGAAATAACAGGAATTCTGCAATGAATTTTGAAGCAGAATCCCCTGATCAGCCTTTGGACAGGTCCGAAGCTCCAGTGGGTTCCAAGGTAATTGAGGGATGAGGACCATGTGGCACTGCCCGAGATAGAGTTCAGCACACAGGGTTCCAGTCCTCGGTCCTTGTTACTCGGCTCACTGATCCTTCTATGAGCTCTGTTCTCCCAGGATTCATAGGGGCTATGGAGTTTGGTGTCCGAAGCTGAAAGTAAGGGTTTGGAAGTCACCTGGGGCTGCTGCCAGAGTGAACCCTGAGTAGGTCCTAATATTCCTTGTAGTGTGTCCCATGAATGTCCTCCCATGTTGCTCTTTATGTTCTCCAGTCCCTTCTAGGCGTGAAGCTTGTCTCCAATTTCCAGTACCTCTCCCCAAAGCCAGATCTGCTTCAAGACTTGCCCACAACCTAGAAGTAGTCTTGCCTCCCAGAAACAACTCTGTGTTCCTCTACCTTGACAATACCTGGGACGCTGCACTTGGGCAAAATTGTGTAACTCTTGCTTGTCCTGGAACTTGCTCTGTAGGCCAAGCTGGCCTCAAATTCAGAGATCAGCTTCCTGGGTGCTGGGATTAACAAGTGTGCTCCCCAGTAGCCTGACTTTTCGTGGGCAGAGTCTTAGTCAGGCAGGAGTCATGAAACACTCTTAAGCAGGACAGATCTGTAGAGTTTGTATATGAAAGTTGGCTTGAGGAGGAGGCTGAGATGAGGTTCAGGTGGAGATGGTAGGGCTCTACTCAGGGGAGGAAGAGTAGAGAAAATGGATAGTGTTACCAGACAGCTAAGAGTCAGCCCAGAACAGACGGCTCAGTGGTTAGGAGCACTTACTGCTCTTAGAAAGTGTTGGCATCAGAAGCAGCCTACAGCCTCAGAATCCAGCGATGATGTCACCCCTAGGCACCAAGAACCTGCATGTCTGTTGTCATGGCAACCACCACACATTCCCAGCATTAACTTTACCTGCCCACAGTCTTACCTGCGAGTGGTAGTGCGCGAGATTACATCGCAGCCCAAAGAGACACCCTCACCCCGACCCCTCACTCCTTCTTCCTCTTCTCTTCCTGGCTTCCCCCCAATAAGCCTCTTCACATGGTGGATACAAGCTGCTTTCTAACACAACAGAAGGGCTCTGGGATCTGATCCTGGCACCCACATGGTCACTCACAACATCTGTAACTGCAGTTCCAGGAATCTGATACTGTCTTCTGCTCTTCACGGGCACCAGGCATATATATGATGCATATACATACATGCAGGCAAGCACACATACACATAAAATAAGAAATAAAATTTTGAGAGAGAGAGAGAGAAAGAGAGAGAGAGAGAGAGAGAGAGAGAGAGAGAGAGAGAGAGGGGGGGGGGGGGTGATGGGAGGTGACCAGACTTCTGTTTGTTGATTGAAAGGTATTGGGATTACAGTGAGAACACACAAGAAGACTGGCTCTGCTAGGTAGAGTGCATGATTGTCAGTGGTGGCTTCCTGCTCAGGAACACACTTGAGCTCCCACAGCCAACCCAGGAGCTCCACCACTTCCTTCTGGCCCTCCCCTTCCCCTGTGACACTGACAGGTTAAGATCATAGCAGCTTGCTTGGCCAGACCTGATTTCATTCTGACCTGACACACATCATAGAAAGGAACCCATGCTCAAGAGTCGGAGGGGCCCTGTGCTGGTCTTTGGCTCTTTCTTTCTCTTATCTTCAGTTTTATTCATTTATTAGAGATTTATTTATTTTATGTATCTGAGTACGATGTTGCTCTCTTCAGACCCACCAAAGAGGGCATCAGATCCCACTACAGATGGTTGGGAGTCCCTGTGGTTTCTGGGAACTGAACTCAGGACGCCTGGAAGAGCAGTCAGTGCTCTTAACCGCTGAGCCATCTCTCCAGCCCTTCAGTTTTATTTTTAAATCTACACACCAAGGCCAATAAGATCCCTGAGTCTAAGCCCAGGCTGTATAGGAGAGTGTGGAGCTATTTTCAAATTGATGAGAACGTGATAAGATTCTGTTATGTACCCACTAGGAAGGCTCAAAGGAAAGGGTCAACAACAGCAAGGGCTGGCAAGGGTGTGGAGCAACTGCAGCTATCACACTGCATTGCTGGTGGGAGTCAAGTTGGTGCTCTCTAGAGCAGTATTGCTACTTCTTATTGGCATTTGGATGTGATCTCAAGAGGATACTGAGACAGAGTACTGGGGGAACTAAGGAGTTTAGTAGAAGAGTTATTAACTACCTCCATGGACACGTAGAAGTGCAACCATGGCAGGAGGACCTGAGGAGAGCTCAGGCCCCAGCACCTACCATGAGACACACAGTGTAGCAAAGTCTCTCAAGAGAATCAAAGTCCACTAGGCAGAGAATAAAACTTCTTATCCCTTTTGCGGATGGGGTTGGGGGTTGGGGGGGGATATTCACAGCAGGAGATTGCAGCCAGGCTTTTTAATCCCAGGCAGGTGGGGAGGGGGGAGGGGAACAGGATGTGCCACCCATTGATACAGACTCACTTCCCAGGTGAAACAGTGGGGTCACAGGCAAGCCTGACTGGGCTCGCAGACAATGTCCCAGCAGCTCACCAGCTGGTGGTGTCTGTGAGAAGGGGAGAGCTGAGGTAAGCATTGGCTAGACTCTAACATCCGATCCTTAAGTTTCTCAAGAAGATAAAGATACTTCTACTGGATCACCTGCCAATGCCACTTACCATCCAGGGGCAAAAAGTACAAATGTATACAAAAAAGAGCGTAAGAAAGTTTGAAGCAATTTGATTCACCCTAGTCTTAAACTATATCTTCAAATGTCCTGCAGTAAAAGAATGAATTGTATGCTGTTCACAAAACGTAATACCACACAGGGATGTGACACATTTTTGTGTCATAGAGACAATGCTGAGCAAAAGCTTTCAGACCATCAAAGACTACATTACATACTGTGCTGTTGCCATTCTGTGAGGTACAAGAACAGGTAATACTAAGCTTTCTATGATGACATTAGCCACCAGAGTGGATAGCTCCAGCTGGCATAGAAGTCTTGTGGGATATTGGAACTGTATCTTGGGAGGAGGATGTTATTTCTCTGCCAGTGAAATGAGACAATTCAAGCCAGATTAGAATATATTAAAGACAGGCTTATTGGAAAGCTGCTCTCGAGAGAGTTCACTGGCCCCAAGGATTGAGGCCAGGGGAGTTGCCATAGGAAGGAGGGGAGAGGGAAGAGAAAGAGAGGAAGGGCACACGCGCAGAGGAGAGAAAAAAAGAGGGAGAAGCATAGGGAGAAGGGCAGCCCAGCCACTGGGATGGAAAATTCAGGGTTGGGGGAGGGTATGCTAGGTAGGGACTGAGGGATGCTGGGAGAACCTGGAGGCCGGATCTCCTTTGATATGCAAAATATGCAGTTCATTGTCCCCAGGTCTGAAACCAAACATTAGATAAAGTTTATTGAGTTTTACATTTAACAATTAGAGACTTTAAGTTATTCCTCAAGCAAATGAAAAAGAAAGAAGGAAAGACAGTATTATTAGAAATGTGGCTCAGTTTGCTCAGAATTCTCGAAGTCCTGGGTTCAGCCTCCCAATACTTGGGAGGTAGAAGCAGGAAGATCAGAAAGTCAAGATCATCCTTGGGTGCTTAAGGAGACTGAGGTCAGCCTCAGCTACTCGAAATGTACACACACACAACACACACACACACACACACACACACACACACACACACACACACACATTGGCCAGGGATTCAGACGGAATGGTGTCTATGGTGCAGCAGGGACCTTGATATTGGATTAGCAGTCTCAGATTCTGCTCTTCTCCAAGGGTTCAGGATCTGGCTGGGCACAGCGGCCAGCGGCTGGACAGGTTCTGGAATGCGAGACCATAGTGTGCTCAGGAAACAGGTCTCCTTCATCTGGAGGAAGTCTTGCATGAAGGGCTGGTGCAGGGATGGCTGCTCCAGCCTGGGGCCCTCTGGCTTTGTCACATGGCCACCGCACAGCCTTCTCAGCGCCAGCTCCTGTGGGTACACCTGCTTTTGGCTCTGGCCCAGGCATGGCGTGCCATCTCAGACCCTCGAAAGCCCCGCTGAGGAGGCAGGAAAGCCATGATTCAAACAAGCCACAGTGAGGCTGGGTGAATAATGCTGACTGGAATTCCCGCTAGAACTTCTGGTTCTCACAGCTGCGGATGGGGGAGATCACCAAGGGAATTCGAGGTATTGTTCAGCACTGACTGCAGCTTCCATTGTCAGACTCTGATTGCAGCTTTTGTTTCACTATAAAGTACAGTTATTAAGTGCCAGCTGGGGACAAAGATGTGTTTACATGCCAGGGGGGTCAGTGAAAGGATGCCAGATTTAGAGTTGCCTTAGCTGTTGCCTGGGGGTGGGCCTATTGTCAAGGGTGGGGGCAACTTAGGAGCCTTTAAATTTAAAATGTTCCTCAGGGAGTCACGGGATGATAACCATGAAACTGTTCCAGGCAAGCCTGAGTCTCTCTTTGTTAGCTTAAGTATGTGTTTACTTTTGTGGACCCCAGAAGACAAATCAAACCAGAATCCCCACATTAGACACATCTGGAACCCTTCCATCTCCCCAGCACTGGATCTACCTGGTCCTGCCATGCGAAACTCCCCAAAGCCCAAGCTGCCAGTCCCATGCCAGTCTCCTTGATACATGTGGAGTCTGTAGCAGCCCAAGAAACTGGGATAAACCACTTAACAGCTCATAGTGATGGGGCCAGTCTGCGGGCCAGACTTTTTACAAGTGTTATTAAATTTAAGACTCCCTAGGAAACCATAAAGCTCTAGCATCCCCTCTATTTGCAAAGAAGCAATGTTAACACTCAGAGAAGTCAGGTAATGGGCCGAGATCACCCAGCTGGTCAGATGGATGTAGAACCCAGGTTCCTTGAGGTCCTTTCCTGGGGTGAGACAAGGCAGCCATGGGATTGTTGTAAAAATCGACATTTCTATGTTCTCTTTATTAGGGAGCAGATTGTAGGACATAACCCTCTGGGACACCTGAGGCTTTTAGCTCTTGTTGCTGAGCGCTAATAATCTCTTCTGGATGCTGGGCAGTGGTGGCGCACGCCTTTAATCCCAGCACTTGAAAGGCAGAGGCAGGCGGATTTCTGAGTTCAAGGCCAGCCTGGTCTACAGAGTGAGTTCCAGGACAGCCAGGGCTACACAGAGAAACCCTCTCAAAAAACCTTAAAAAAAAAAATCTCTTCTGGAAAATGGGGAGATGGATGGGAATAGCTAGCAACCTCTGACTGCAGCTGGAGTTTGGTTGAAGCAGACAGGTGATTGATTGGTGGTGATGTGAGAAGGATTTCCCACGATTGTGATGCCAAGATGGAATCATTCCCAGTTTCCTCTGAAAAGAGCCTTCACCTTCAAAAAATGCTCCTTACCGGGCTGGAGAGATGGCTCAGTGGTTAAGAGCACTGACTGCTCTTCCACAGGTCCTGAATTCAATTCCCAGCAACCACACAGTGTCTCACAACCATCTGTAACAGGATCCAACGCCCTCTTCTGGTGTGTCTGAAGAAAGTGACAGTGTACTGAGTACTCACATACATACAATCATACAATAAATAAATAAATAAATAAATAAATAAATAAATATTAAAACAAAAAAGAAAAACGAAAAACAGAACCACTGCAAATAGGGGAAAAAAAAAAAGAGTATTCTTTACCTTAACATAGCAAGGGGCAACTTAGCCATATGGTAACCTTGAGCTCAGAAAACCTTGCTTTTCAAGTCTGGATGGCAAACTGGGGCAAAGGGCTTGTCTGCATCCCAGACCTGCCGCGTGTGCTCAGAGGGTTAGACTAGGATTAAGCAGCCATCTCGTGTGCTTAGAAGCTTCTAGAGCCCAGAGATCACAGAGTAGCTGGAGACTTTGGGCACGTCAGTGGCACTAGGTGGCTTTCTATCTATCACATCTATCCAGATGAGGAGGGCTATGCTTTGCCCTGGTTGTCTGATGATTAGAAATCAGGAAAGAAAAAGAAAAGGAAAAAAAATCAGGAAAAGCCTAATTCTGCTTCCTTCAGGTGTTAGAGCTGATCTCTCTCTCTCTCTCTCTCTCTCTCTCTCTCTCTCTCTCTCTCTCTGTCTGTCTCTCTGTGTGTGTGTCTGTCTGTCTGTCTGTCTCTCTCTGTTTCTCTCTCTGTCTCTCTCGCTCTTGTTTTTTCTTTGTGGGCCTGGGATTCTGGGTAGTTGCTGACCCACTTGGCAATCTTACTTTTCTTGCACCTGGCCAGACACCAATCCTTCCAGAACAGTCCTTTACATTTATTCCTGGAGCAGGATTGTACTGAACAAGATGTAGCTCCTGAAGGAGACTGCAGCCACCTCATTTGTAGTCTGGCAAGTCCCTTAACCCGACCAGCCCTGGATAATTACCAGGAACCATCCTTCCCATCACTAGCTTGTTGCCAGGTGTGTGGGTGTGGCAGAGCGCCAAGGGCCAGCTTCTCCTATGCAGCTGCAGAGCTAAAGCTCTAGCTCTCTCCTGGTTCCAGTTCACAGTTACACCAAACATTAGAACAGAGCTGGGTTGTTGTTGTTGGTGGTGGTTTTTGTTGTTGTTTGTTTTGTTTTTTAACTCTGCCTCCAAGTTTCTGGAGGGAACGAAGGACAGCACCGGGTTCAGAAAGAGTTCTGTTCATGTTTAATCCTTGTCTCACCTTGGTCCTGACGTCTGGGGATTTACCTCAGCATTGTTCCTGCGTCTTACCCTTTGAGTCTGACTGAACAGAGAAGGAGGCTTGTGATGTTCAGCACACGTTTCCGTTCAAGACAGAGAACAGCGGCGAATTAAACATTAGATTAAGCATTGTCAGGGTTGGGCTTCTATTTTGGTGGGACAGAAGGAAAATAAGACCAATGAGATATGTGGGTGACGTTCTGCTCAGGCTTATGTAAATAATATATGAGTGCTGCAAAGGAGAGGAGGTAAGGCAGAAAGGTTCAGAGTGTTCCTGGGGAGGGAAGTCAAAGACTGTATCAAAGAGGAAAGTGACAGTTGGGAGGTGGTGGTGCACGCCTTTAGTCCTGGTGTTTGGGAGGTAGAGGCAGGCGTATGTCTGTGAGTTTGAGACCAGCAATGTCTACAGAGTGAGTTCCAAGACAGCTAGGCTACACAGAGAAATCCTGTCTCAAAAACTAAAAATGAGAGAGAGAGAGAGAGAGAGAGAGAGAGAGAGAGAGAGAGAGAGAGAGAATGACATCCAGGAACACCATATGCGTTTGGACTAGTCTCTCCTGACTTTTGTGCTCTAGCCTGCTTGGTTTTATCAGAGGGACTGATGTCTTGCTGTAAGTGTGTAGCGAACACCCAAGGAGTATTTGGAATAAAACACTCAAATACTTCATCCGTGTGAAGCATGGTGATGGGACGGGGCAGCGATGCTTCAAAGGTAAATTACAAGGCCTTCAGTCCAGAAACTTCTACAAAATACTCCAGCACGCCTCTGTTCTTTCACTGACTGGGCCTACTTTCATTTGGTTTGCTGTCAGACTCTAATGTCAGTAGAAGAATATCTCACATGCTTATGCTTTTTTCTTAAACAACAGCGAAAGTACTGTTATATAATGAACTGAATAAGGGGGTGGGGCAGGGGAAGAGCAGAGAACCTTTTATCATCTATACCTACCCAAGACATCAAGACATCAAGAGCTGTCAAGTTTTGGCTGGATCCCAACCTCAAAGTAGCCCGGAGAATACTTTGGCTGTGTGTCATTGGGCACATTGAGTCGCTTCTCTGGTTTCTGTCACTGTACATACATTTAGCTCTCAAAGCCAAATAAGCTTTGGGATTCATTACACAGTTGCACACTACTTAGTCAAACGCTAACAACCATCAGGAGAATGGTTCTCTGGTCCAACACAGAGGGAGTCGATATAGAAGCTCGCTGCTTCAGGGTTAGGGATTTCCCATCACAAAATGACATTGAACTTGTATTTGACTTTCAGATTGTGTTGGTTGAACTTAATTGCTAACTTGATGGGAGAGAGAGAAAGGGAGAGAGGGAGAGACAGAGAGATGAGGCATGGGGGTGGGGAGGGGGAAGGAGAGAACTCAGGGCGTGTCTGTTTACCTGAGGAGAGAAGACCCATCCTGAATATGAGCCAGATGCAGTCTGACTAACCCTGATTCTTCTGCTACCATGCCTCATCTACCAGGATAGACCGTGCATACCTCAAACTGTGAGCCAAAAGAAGCCCTTCCTAACTTAATTGCTTTTCTCAGGTATTTTGTTACAGATATGCAAGCAAACTGCCAGTCTGTTACATACATCCTAATTACTCCCAATGGATTCTCCTAGGGCTCCAAGGGCTGAAAAGCCAGAAATTCCTTTCAGATCTTCAAGCCAAGGAAGTTTAGCTCAAAAATTTGGGAAAATCAGGTGACATCTGGATTTTTTAAAAATTTTTATTTATTTTTTATTTATTTTTCTTTTTTCTTTTTTCGTTTCTTTTTTTTTTTACATCTGGATTTTTTATGTGAAAACTTTTTTTTTTTTTTTTAAATCTGCACATTCAGTTAAATCAGCAAAAGCTCAGTGCATGGACCAAATGAAAGGGGCTATGCTGGCTACTCTGTGGACTCTTTTTCAACCATTATGTAGGTGAGGAAATGAGTCTCCCTACTCCCACCTGAAGAAGAGACAGATGGTTCTCGTCAAGGCTGTGTAGCTGAGATTTCTCAGAAGGTATGGTGTTGATCACCTTGGATGTAAGGAGCTGGAGATGCGAGCCGGAGAGTCAGCACAGGGCAGTTGGCCAGTTATCTACGCCTCCAGCCTCTCATCTCGCTCCGAGACTAGCATATCCTAGTTGTCTCACATACTCGACAGAGGAAAGGTGTCATGAGAAATGTTGAGAAACACTTTCAAGTGAGAGGGCACGATCCACAACTGTGCAGACAGGATACGGAGGACACAAACCCCACAAATTACTGTGAGCCTCAGCGTGTGTCACTCACTGGAAAAGGTGAGGTATGTAATTCTCTCCCAGTTCTTTGCATGTTTGAATATTTCACCTTCTTCAGGTTTCAGCTCAAATATCTCTTCCTCAGAGAACATTGCTGGACAAGACATCCCCTCTGATGAAGCCTGCCTCCCCTGTCTCCATCTCTGAACCTCATTCTTCTGTCCCACATATTAAAATGTATAAGGATTATATTTTGTAAAGGGCTAGCTCCCCTTATGAAACACAGGCTCCACGAGGGCAGGGACTTCATACACTGTAGTTGCTCAGCAAATAGGCTGAATGTTTCTAAATATTTCCTTGAAAGAATTTTGAGCAATCCTCTAAATTTCCTTGGACTATTACCACTATTATAAGGATGAGGTGAAATTTCATTTTGAGAAAGAAGTGGTTAAGAGCAAAAAATTGGTGCACAACCGGTGAGTTTTATGTTTCCTGTACCCATTTGCAAATTATCTGCAAAGGAACCAAACCTATTTTTAAAGATCCCTGCGCCTCGCAGCTCTTGGAGATGACATCAGAGAACCCCAAGTTCCACGTCCCAAGCCGAGCCTCGTGGTCCTCGAAAACTTCAAGCCCCAGGATGCAGCGCGGCATGGGGAACCCAGCGCGCCCCGCGCGCGGCGGCGAGCCACCACCCTGGAACTAGGAAGACACCCGATTCCTTTGCCCGCCACGCCGTCGGGCGCGCGCGGAGCCTGTCGGGACTTGTAGTGTTCGCGTTTGGGAGTGCCGGCTCCGGAATCTCAGTCGCTGTCTGGTCGGGTAGAGGCAGCGCGTGCACGCGTGCGCAGTGCGCGGGCGGGCGGTCGTGGGCGCCGCTCCCGGCAGCTGGGTGCCTGAAGGAGCCGGGACCGCGGTGGCGCGGGTACTCCGGGCGGAGGCCGCGGTAAAGTGGGGCATGAGGCGTGCAGCTTGGGTGTGCGTGTGTGGAAGGGGAAAGCGGAGCGAGGGATGCGAGGCTGAGGCGAGTGTGAGGCGGCCACCGGCAGCTGAGGGGGCGCGGGGCCGCGCCTCCTCGCGCGTCCGCGGGCGCGCACACCTGGGCGAGGCCGGGCTCACCTGTGCGCGGGCTCTTCTGCGCTTGAGACCCGCCCTGCGGGTCCCCGCCAAGGCCCACAGCCCCTAGTGTCCTCGCTGCGGTCGCCGCGGCTCGGCCCCTGTCCGGGATCCCGGTGGCGACGCCTGTCGAAGCGCCGCGCCTCCAGGGCCGTGTCCGCCCCATCCCCGCTGCTCGCTCCGGCACAGCCCCGCTTCCCCGCGTGTGCGGACAGCGAGTGGCAGGGTTGGGAGTGCCCTGACCAAGGTCACGCGGGTGGGACCCGAGAGCAGCCTGAACTCTGGGCGCCGGACTTGGAGGAGGGCTGCCTTGCTCGGCTGGTAGTTCCTTTCGGATGCTTTCTATTGACCCTCCCGGGAGAGCGTCCGGGGAGAAAGTGGTGTCAGGTTGAAAGCGCCCTGGTGTTCCTGGTGCTTAGCCTTTGGTAGAATCTTCGTTCTCCTCGACTCCCAAGCTGAGGCTGGACCGAGAGCCGAGAAAATTCAGAAACTAATCTTGTCCGGGGCCAAGTCCCGAGGACAGGTTTAAGGAACAGATACTCAGGTAGTTTATGGCATTCCGTTTTCTAGTTCGCCTTCCGTTCTTTCTAATACTCGGTTGGATGAGTTGGTCGTTATCTATTTTAGTAAGATTTTCTGTACTCTCATGAAGTCGTGTTGCACTTTGTAAATTAGTTTTCTAAGTAGAAAAGCTTATTTCCTGTGTGTTTAATAACCGGAACAAATAGCCCACTCCAAGGTTTATACCATTGTCTTACGACTGTAGAGCAATCTGCTCTCTAGCTTCCAGGCTTTCTACGTTGACGGCCACTGGACGAATCTGCAGCGAAGTTTAGGAGAGTGTTAAGTGACTCAGACTCTTTGGGAGTAAAATGAAAAACCATTTTTAGTTTACAGCTGGAGTTAAGGAACTACTATTTCAAAAATAGTAACACGAATTTTGAATACAGTGCGTTTTAGTTTTTCATACCAACAAACTTGCGGCGAAGCATTTTTCCTCAAATTTAAATATTCCATATTTTGGACCATCTTTTCATACGGAAAGTTAACTTTATTTTTAAAAGCTGAGATACGTTTAAACAAGAATATTAAGTCAGGCAGAAATCAAATTAATAGCTTATAGTGTTATAAACTCTATCCTGTGCCAAATGTCAGATTTCTTCTGAAAAATAACACTGTGTCAATGGACTTATTGTGAATCTGTGCTTGTAGTAAAGGGTCAATAGCTTGCCACAGCAGGGAAGTGATATACTTGTTGCCTTCAGTCTCCCTTTATCTTGTTGGCTTGTAGTTTCACTGTTGCTGTTGGGGGTTGGGGGCGGGGAAAGCAGGAGGTTTGTATCTTTTTTCTGTTTGGGTTTAGCAGTGTAGCAAAATAGGAAAGACTGTGCTGTGTACATCTGTTTGGCGGAGACTGTGACAGTGGGACAGGATAAGTATACAATTGTGAGGAAACGGCCATGAGTTCATAAGCAGGAAGGACCTTTTTAGAAGTATTTAAGGATGTTAAGAATAGCATTGGATTCTTTAAACAGTTACTGTGGGCAGTAGTCAAAGATAGGATAAGATGCCTCGGGCAACGCCTAGGAAGACACTTGGGAAAGGTGGTAACGCATATCTTTATGTGGACTTTGCTGCTGAAAAACTGACTGCTGGGCCTAAGGCTGAATGAACGTTCTTTACTGTTATGCTACTATTCAGATTGTAAATCCTGCTCTCCCCCTTTATAATTTGTAATCCAGAAGGGAATCTAAGAAATAATTTACTAGTATAATTTAAATCAGACTTTAACATGGACATGTTTCGTGGTGTACACTTGTTCTTGTTTACATAGCTCTGTAATGTAAGAATGAGGAAGATGGCTTTTTGGTGGGGCGTAGTGACTTCAGATGTGTCAGAGGCTTTGACTAGAAAGTTTCAAGGTTGTAGCAGTGATGCTTTAAGCATCCAGTAGTTGCCAGCTGCTAGCTGAAGATATACAAATAGTCACCTCCCACAGGCCTGAGCAGTGTATTTTTTGGCATATCAAGACTTTATTTAAAATTTCAAAAATTGGCTGGGCAGTGGTGGTGCACACCTTTAGGGTTTCTCTGTATAGCCTGGAACTCACTCTGTAGACCAGGCCAGCCTCGAACTCAGAAATCCGCTTGCTTCTGCCTCCCAAGTGCTGGGATTAAAGGTGTGCGCCACCACCGCCCGGCTCTTATTTGTTTTTTTTATTCATTTATTTCCACCATTTGTGTAGTAGCATTTGAGAACAGATTGACCTGTATATGAAATGACTTGATGGGGCAGAAACATTCAGGAGCTTTAGAAGCTTGCCTACAGTGCTCAGTTATTCTTAGATATATTCATATGGGATGTTTTCATATAAGAAAAAGATACCCTGTTGAGGCTTCTCAGCACTTGGGAGGGAGTCAGAGGCAGATGGGTCTCTGTGAGTTCTAGGCAGGTCTGTCTACATAGTGAGCTTCAGGGCTCAGGATAGCTAGCCAGAGCCACATAATAGAAAAAGCTTGTCTTAAAAAGAAAGACAAAGAAAGAAAGATGTCCTGTTGATAACTTGCTGCATAACTAGAACTCTTTCAATTCAAGAGTAACTAAACAATTTAAGGATTAGTAGTTTTCCTGGGAGGTTCTGTGTGGTAAAGAATGTGTGCATTTGTGACTCCTGGACTATATTTAAATGAACATTTGATGAGCCATTAGACAAACTGAATAGCTTTGCTCCCTCCCTCCCTCCCTCTCTTGCTCCCTCCCTTCCTTACTGTTACCTCCCCTCCCTTCCCCGCCCTCCCCCTCCCCTCCCTCCCC
>NW_021604637.1:162921-178579 GCF_004785775.1 Grammomys surdaster | reverse complement strand
TTCTTTCTTTCTTTCTTTCTGTTTTCAAGACAGGGTTTCTCTTTGTAGCCCTGGCTGTCCTGTCTCACTGTGTATGCAGATCAGACTGACTTCAAATTTAGAGATCCACCTGTCTCAGCTTCCTGAGTGCTGGGATTAAAGACATGCATGCAGCACCACTACCTGGTAAATGGCTTTGATTTTTAAAAGATAGTGTTTTGGTGATTTTTTAAAAAATTATTTTTCTTGAATGTAAAAGAAATTTAGAGTCATTTAGGATTTGAATATTTTTTTAGAGTCAAATAGTTTCCAAATAGAACTTTTAATATGGCTTGTCAATCTGATAACTTCACACTCCAAAAATTGTGATTTTATACCTTTAGTCAACCTTGCTGCTTATAGTGTAACCATGAGTTCTCAGTTCTGGATTTTGTTTAGCCTCTTCTTGAGGAAAAGATAGTTGTTAGCAGTGCAATAGGAGTGATCTCAGGGCTTCTGATGCAGCTTAGCCAGTACAGTAAATCCTCCCTGAGAATTTCCATGTCAGGTGTTCCCTTCTGTTACTAAGAGTGGTTATGCAGGTCCATTTGCCATTGGATTATTAAGCAGTCTGAGCTAGTGACAATAAACGTAAGACAATTTTAATGTTCATCATTCACTATTTTAGTCTGTTTTGAATGATCTTTCTGTTTTCCATCCTTGCCCCATGAATAAGGATAGCTTTTCTATCATTTATAGCTGTTAAAAATCCCTTTAATCCTAGTACTTGGGAGGCAGAGGCAGGCCCACCTATATAGCGAGACCATGTCTAGGAAAAGGAAAAAAAAAGCTCTAATCTAATGTATTCCGATTTAAAGCATAAGTCTCATATAATTTAGAACTCCTTTGCCCTCTTACCCAGCCACTTATCTCCCACGTACTGCGTAAATCTTGGGATATAGAGGGACTGCCAAATATTAATTAATCTGTAACCTTTTTGGTGTCCCCCTTTGGGTATCTGCTTGGATAGGACTAGTCAGAAGAATGGGAAATATACTTATTATCTGTCGGTTTCTCCTTAATTAATGGTGTAGGCCATTGATTTCTGAAAGACAAGCTGGTGTCTCTGGTGAGATTTTTTCATGGAGACTTTCTCTTGCACAGTTCCTGGGTATGAAATTTTTGTGGTCAACCCTTTTTCATTCCTCACTCCACCCAGCTTGTTACCTTTTGTGTGTGTGTGTGCGCGCGCGCGCGTGTGCACACACACGTACGTATGTGTGATGAAGAGTGGTAAGGATTTTTTTTCTCTGTAGTTAAGGTGTTTTGATAATGGTAAGACCAACCACTTGAGCACAGGTATGCTGGCAGTAACCACTCAGTTCACTTCCTTATGTCATGTGGTGGCTTGCAGACTGCTGCCCTGCTGCTTTTATTTTAGTTTTTTAATTAATTTTTTAAAATCAGTTCTCATTGTTCCCTTGCTCAGGGAGGCAGAGTCTGTTGCACAGTCTACTGTGCAGGCTGAAAGTGATTGGAAGATGCGACGTCATCTCCCTGTCTCCTAGGTAATGTAAATAATAATAAAATATCTTGAAGACCCTTACCACTATTTTGGATGAACACTTTGTGTTTTTCCCTGTTCTTTCTAAAGACACTGAACACTTCTTTCCTCATTGTCTCTGTGTGTCAGTTGCTTCTATTGAAGAAAAGGATGTTAAAGTGGTACTCAGGGAGGCCTGAAAGCTATATGTAGTAGGTAGGTGAAGACCATGCCTGGCTGCACAGATGTATGTACAGTGTGAACTTTGCCAACAAATTTAGCCAACCATTAATTGGAAAGATTTCTGCTGTTCTAAGGATGTACAGGCTGTATTTTTGTTATATTGCTATATTACCATCCATCTACATAGCATTTAAGCTGTGTTCAGTATTGTAAGTAATCTAGAGGTGCTGTACAGAGGGAGAAGGTCTGTTAGTTATGTGCAAATACTGTGCCACTTCACATGAAAGCCTTGAGCAGTACCAACCTTGGTAGCTGTGGGAGACCTGAAACCAATTTCCATGGGTAAGGAAGGACAACTGAATGTCCTCTACTTTGTTTGTGTGAGATTCTAGTTCATATAGTGTCTGATTAACAAATAATACAGCGTTTTGTGGCCAGAGGATGTCTTTCAGTGTAGAATTTCCTTTTTCTTTCTCTTAATTTTTGTTTTGTGTCTTGACTTGCTTCTTGGTTCCTTACTGATGAGAAGATTGATAACTGTAAGTGTGAATTTGTGACTGGGTTTTGAATCTAACCATATGCCTTGGTGTATATATCAAGCTGAAGAGTGGATTTGAAGAGGTGGGTTGATCATGTAATTTTGTCTTTTTTTTTTTTCTTTTTCTTTTTTTCTTTTTTTTTTTTTATTTATTTTTTATTTTTTGTTTCCGAGACAGGGTTTCTTCATATAGCCCTGGCTGTCCTGGAACTCACTCTGTAGACCAGTCTGGCCTCAAACTCAGAAATCCACTTGCCTCTGCCTCCCAAGTGCTGGGATTAAAGGCGTGTACCACCACCGCCCGGCTAATTTTGTCTTTTCTTGATGCCTGCTTTACTGAGAATTTAAATTCAAATAGGAATACAATACTATGGGCCTTTTTCTTAATGTCATCTGAACAAACCAGTTTATGTGATTTTTTTTTTTTGGGGGGGGGGTCTGATGAAGAAAAAGCAGCTCTGTATCTAGAAACCTGAACATTTGACACAGTAATTATGGGTTAGTTTACAGTTCATTCAGGAGGTAGTTTGTGAACACCTTCCACCATGCTATTGTAGACTTTGAAGAAACAAAAACAAAAGCCTCTACTCTCATGAAGCTTACATTCTAAAGTGAGGAAATAGACAAGATGTAGGTAAACAGTAAGTCCTCACTTGTTAGCTATTGATAGGCGCTAAAGAGAAGAGTGAAGCATAAAAGGAAGATGAGTAGTGCGGTAGGAGCTCTGCAGCTTCAGCTAAGATCTTAGACATGTCTTCAGTGATGGAAGTGGAGTTGCATTAGACGAGTCTTTTCTGCTCTACACTGGGAACTTTTTTAGTTAGTCTGGTACCAGATGAATGTGTGAGTAGGTGGGTATTGAGGGAGCAGGGAGGTGAGGCCTTCTAAGTCTTTCTAAAGGCCCTGGATTTTACTCTGAGTGACCTGAGATCCTATTGAAATGACAGTGTTTTGGCCTTGGATGAAAAACAACAAAATACTGTTGACTGGGTTCAATCCCAGAGTGTTTTATGTAGTCTGTCTTGGTAGGGGGTAGAGTGGGCCATGAGGTGGTCCCAGGCATCAGGGATTTCAGAAACTTGAAGGTAATTCTATTGAACAACTGATGTTGACATCACTGCCCAGTTCCAAGTGTTTTGAGCAGTAAGAGATACTATGTATAGTGTTAGAGGACATGGGTTCCCCTGTGGCCTTAGACTTTGATTTTCTCATAAATAGTATTGATATAAGGATTGAACTAATATTTACAACAGCACCTAAAAAGAGGTAAACGTATGTGTTTTTATTGAATAAGGAAGCACTGAATCATGTTTTGTTAAATTTTGGGATTGCTATCATTTCAGTGTTGAGAATGGGTTGTGGTAGGGTAGAGACTGAAGCAAGAACTATCTGTCTGTCTGTCTGTCTGTCTGTCCGTCCGTCCAAAAATATATATATATTTGAACATATTTATATATTTTATATACATATATATTTATATATGTAAATATATATTTGAATATATCTATCTATCTGTCTGTCACCAAAATTTTGAGTATTTGTATCATCCCTTCAGAGTAACCTTTTTTTTTTTTTTTTTGGTTTTTCAAGATAGGGTTTCTCTGTATAGCCCTGGCTGTCCTGGAACACACTCTGTAGACCAGGCTGGCCTCAAACTCAGAAATCTGCTTGCCTCTGCCTCCCAAGTTCTGGAATTAAAGGCGTGCGCCACCACCGCTCGGCATAACCCATTTTCTTTATTTTTGGTTTGGTTTTTCGATAACCCATTTTCTATCCATAGCCAATTCTCCATTTCCTGCCGACCCTCCCCTAAGTAGACAGCTGCTAGTCTATTTGCTTTATGCGTTTATTCCTAATAGTTCATACCAGTAGAATAGTATAGTGTACTCTACTGAGAGAGAAGTCATATCCATTAAGATTAAGTTTCTGGATTCATTCGATTTTAAAACACTTGGTAAAGGTGGGGCTATAACATCTCTCCGTTGCAAAAATACATTTTCTTCTTTGTGATTAATTTCTTTTTTTTTTTTTTTTTTTTTTTTTTGGTTTTTTCGAGACAGGATTTCTCTGTGTAGCCCTGGCTGTCCTGGAACTCACTCTGTATACCAGGCTAGCCTCAAACTTTTGAACTCAGAAATCCGCCTGCCTCTGCCTCCCAAGTGCTGGGATTAAAGGCATGCACCACCACCGCCCAGCCTTCTTTGTGATTAGGAAGAAAACTATGGGGTGATATTTTGAGATTATATGATTATTTCTTAACTCTGACATTTCATGTGGTGGTTTTAATGTTTGTTGGAGGCGTTTAGATCTCTGGGATTAGGCACAGTGATGACTTGTTGTTGCTGTCATGTTTTCAAAGATCTAGGGTTCATAGAATTTCAGATTCAGATATATTGTACAGGGATTTCCCTTGTTTTCTGTTTGTCCTCTTTTAGGCTCTTAGGCTGTATTGCTTTTCTGTGAGGAAACACACACAAAGTCTTCTTATATCTTTTTCAATGCAGTATCCATGCCTTTGACTCTTTTGTTGTTGTTTTGTTTTCTTTTTTTTTTTCTTTTTTTGAGCTTTTGATATATTATTCTTGATATTTCTTGGCTAAGGAAGGTAATCCTTTGTGGAATAAGTTCCTATTGGCTTTGGTTATACATGTTAAATTTTGCCATTCAAATTCTTTAAAAATTATTCTTAGTTATTTATCAGGGCTTTCTTTAAATTGCTACTAACTTGTTTGTTTAGTTTGGTTTTTTGAAACAGTCTCTCTCTCATATCCTTGGCTGTCCTGGAACTCACTGTGTAGGTGAGATTAGTCTTGAGTTCAGAGATCTGCCCACCTCTCCCTCCCAATGCTGGGATTAAAAGAGGCAAGCACCACCACACCGGGCTCAGGATTGCTACTAATCTTTCAACTTGCTTTTTGATGTTAATTCTCCTTTTGCTTAGTTCCAAACAACTTGAATTGTGTTGTAAATTGTGCAGCTTTTTGTTCCTGTTTTTTTCTACTTAGAATAATAATGATTTTGAAATTCATTCAAATTGTTGCATGTTACTAATTACTTTATACTGTAAACTAATATTCCATTGTGCTATGCTACATTTATTGTCTATTCACCTACTCCTGGGCATCTTTGTCTCTGTTATTTACGGTCTTTCTGTTCTTACATATTTTCATTTCTCTTGTGCTGATCTGTGGGATGGGATTGGGTGGGCCACATGGTAGAACTATGTCTGAAGTGGCTTACTATTTAATATTTCCTATCAACAGTGTATAAATAAATCATGCATCTTTTATGTTCTTGATGATACATTGTATTGCTAGTTTGCTTCATTTTGGCTGTTTTGTTGAGTATATATGGCGCTATTTGTTTAAGCTCAGGATAACTGAAATGTTATATACATGCAATCAGTTTTACCCATTTTAGTGAACAATTCTGTGAATTTTGATGTGTGTATGACTGTGTAACTGCCACAATTAAGATATGCCCCTCAAAAAAAATCTTTTAAGTCCTTTGTAGTTCTTTCCTTGGTCCAAGTACTGTGATCTTTTCTACCATGGTGGGGCAGCTGCTTTGCTCTTTTTTATTTTGTATGTAATTTATTCTTGTTATATATTTTTCTTTGTCTTTTATAGCTTCATATATATATATATATATACATATATATATATTTTATATGAGATCCACCTTTTTCTCTTTTTGTACTTATTATTCTCCCCAACTAGTCCCCCAGAGGCTGTACCATTAGAGCAAACATTATCAGACAATAGCTTGTCAGGAAAGGATGGAGCCCCATACATACATCCTCTGTCTGTATGTTGTAGGGCCCAATCTTGTGAAGATATCCATAGCTGCTGTTCATAATTGCAATGACAATGTCATGTCTGGATGGCAGTATTTTGTGGCACTGCCCTCCTTCCTCCAGTTCTTTTAATTCCTTTCACCCCTACGTCTTCAATGGGCCTTGAGAGGTGGTCTGACGGCAAATGTGGACTGAACTCTTGAACAGTCGCTATTTCTCGGCCTTTTGACTAGATATGAGTCTCTGCATTTATTATTGCCTCTTCAAAAAGGAAGGCTTTCAGTGGCTTTAGTCTATAAGTTTATGGTAGCTTGAAAACATGTCCATTTAGGAGAACAGTGGTAGTAAGTTCTCCCCTTGGATCTCTGGCCTCCCCAGTAATAGGCTTTCACCAGTTTATAATATCAGCTATGTATTCCTTCCTGTGGAGCAGGCCTCTAATCCAATCCCAGAGTTGTTGGTTATCCCTAAAGTAGTTGGCTACTGTTGCTCCAGGTGGCCATATCTTGCCTTGTGGGTCAGTGTTGTAGTACACATGTCTACAAGTGGGTGAAATCATTTACTGTTTTCTTCCTTAGTATGCTTTACAGCACCTTTCAGCACTGTGAACTCAAGCCGGCTGGGAAGGATTCTACAACTCAACCCTCAACTTGATTTCTATGTCCTGTAGCAAGTAGGCCTTATAGCTTTGATAAGCACTAGTTTATATTTTACCACAATCAAGGTATTGAACACTCTATTACACCTTAAATTTACCACTTTCAAGTCAGTCTCTTCCTTCACCTGTTCTGTCTCCACGGCCTGTTTAGTCTGCCTTCTGTCACTTAGCACAGATGAGGTTTCTGTTGGTCTATGCAACAGTACTTCACCCCTTTCCAAATAAAGCTCCATTGCAGTGGCTAGAGGATGTGCTCACTCAGCAGCCGGTCAGTTGGGTTGCTCTGATTCTTTTTTTTTTTTAAATTTATTTATTTATTTATTTATTTTTATTTTTTCTGATTCTTGATACTTAGGAGTAAAGTTGCTGTAAATGGTTGTTTACAGGATTTTGAGTGAGCAGACCTTCATTTGATTTGGATAAATATCGAGAAATCGAGTTTCTGGTTTGTGTTGTATAGGTATTTTTAACATTATTAGAAGCAACTCAGGAAGTGGAGGCAGGCAAATATTTGAGTTCGAGGCCAGCCTGGTCTACAGAGTGAATTCCAGGGCAGCCAGGGCTATACAGAAAAACTCTCAAAAAAACCAAAACCAAACCAAACGTAACTACAAACCAACAAAAACCATTATTAGAAGATGTTGCTAATTTGTTTTTCAGAGTTGGTAAACTATTTTGCACCCCAGCAGTATATATAAAAGTTCACTTGTTCTACATCGCCAACAGTAGGTATTAGTTTTTTTTTTTTTTTTTTTTTGGCTGCCCTAGTAGGCATCTAGAACATTTCAGAATTGTTTTTAGAAATCCGTCTTACCTCTTGAATAATGAAGAGCATTACTATTTTACATCTGTGCTAGCTGATCTGCTAAGCTTTTTGGCCATTTTACTGCTGTCTTATTGAATTGTAATAAATAATTCTGGTCTTATATATCAGTTATCTGATTGAGGTATACTCTATGTTTCCCCACTGTTTGTGGCTTCTTTTTCTTTATTTTTTGCCCTGGTGGTGGTAGGATCCAGGTCCTTTCTTGCACATGCTGAGTGAATGTATGCTGTAACACTTTTAAAGATTTATTTTTTATTTTATTTGTGTGGGTGTTTTGCCTGCTTTTATGTATGTACACCATGAGTATGCAGTGCACAGTAGAGGTTGAAGGGGATCAGATCCCCTGGAACTGGAGTTAAAAACAGTCTCATGTGGGCGCTGGGAATTGAACTCTGGTCTTCTGGAGTAGCCAGTGCTGTTAACTACTGAGCCCCTCTAACAGATTAAATCTTTAGTTCCTCTTTACCTTCTGAAGAAACTGGGTCGTGTGTCCTTTTGTTCCCAGTTTGGCTTTTGCTAATTGGATTCTCGTGGAACAGTTCAGTATCTTCCTCTGTCTTCTATGTTTCTTGTAATTAGTAGTTGACTATAGGAGAATCTAGTAATTTGATCAGATTTATATAAAATCTTTTCTTAGGTGAAAATCTTAGGTTTCACGGGTGATGTTTGAATGTCTTCCTGGTCCTCCTTTGTTTTTGTTTAGCTGTTTATTCTGATTCATTTTATTTTGTACAACATAAAGAGTACTTGTTAGGAGTCTAGTGCCTAGGAATCTGTGTTTAAGCATTTGCTATTTTTCTGCTGTCTTTTTATTTGTTTATTTTTGAGACAGGGTCTCTCCATGTAGCCCTGGCTATCCTGAAACTCTCTATGTAGGCCAGACAGGCCTGGAATTCACAGTGGCCCCTGCACTAGGATTGAAGGTGCATCACTACATCTGGCCTTCCAGCTGTCTTAGTTAGGAAGCTCACTTCCCTTGTCAATGTTGACTTCTGAGAAATGGAGATGCTGATGCCTACTCATAGGATTGCTTTGAAGATTGATTATGCTTAGAAGAGAACCTGCTACCGAGTCTAGAGTACTGTAGTGGTCAGTAAATGTTAGCTATTGTGTGAATTTTAAAATGCTCTAAGGGATTGGAGAGATGGCTTAAGAGGTTTAAGTGCATACTGTTCTTGCAGAGGACCCAAATTAGAATCCTAGCACTCATAACCTCTTCTATCAGGCAGCTCAGGGTATCTGGCATTCTCTGCTGAACTTAGTACCTACACTTGCATGTGCACACCCTAATACACACACACACACACACACACACCCTACCTAATTAAAAGTAAAATAAATCAGCCAGGCATGGTGACATGACTTTAATTCCAGCACTGAGGAGGCAGAAGCATGAGGATCTCTGTGAGTTAGAGGTGAGCCTGGTCTCCAGAGTGAGTTTTAGGCCATCCAGGGTTATATATTGTGACCTTGTCTTAAAACAAACAAACAAACAGAAAATAAATCTTTTTAAAAAATGTAAATCCAAAGCCAGGTAGTGGCGTCGCATGCCTTTTAGTCCCAGCACTTAGGAGACAGAGGCAGGCGGATTTCTGAGTTCGAGGCCAGCCTGGTCTACAGAGTGAGTTCCAGGACAGCCAGGACTACACAGAGAAACCCTGTCTCAAAAAACAAAACAAAACAAAACAAAACAAAACAAAACAAAACAAAACACAACAAAAAAAAATCAAATCCATGAAATAAAAAGTGGATCATCTTGATTTATGAGGATTAAAATTTGAATGGCCAATTTTTATTTCACTTGGTTTTATATTAGGGGGATATCAAAGTGAGTTATTTCGCTGAGCAGAATGTCTCTATGTCTTCACCAGTTTGAAGTTGGATTTTGTGTACGTTTGTGGCAAGCTTCAGTCCTAAAGTGTGCAGAGATTGGTATGAGCTCCTATTAACTACTGCAGTGGAAACTTTGCTGCTTGTGGAATAGACTGCAGTGTATCTTGACGTTCACTTCTTTCTAGGAGCTTACTGTTAATGTTTTCATTTTACAGTGTAATGTTCAAGCCTAGAAATGCCTTATGTGGATCGACAGAATCGCATCTGTGGTTTTCTAGACATTGAAGAAAATGAGAACAGCGGGAAATTTCTTCGACGGTATTTCATCCTGGATACCAGAGAAGACAGCTTTGTATGGTACATGGATAATCCACAGGTTTGTAAAAACTGAAGCTTACCTTATAACAACATAGAGAAGTTGTATTTATCACAGTATTTGATATAGACGCTAAATTTGACTTCTTTACAGTACATATTTAAGTTTCTTTCCACTGGTTTAGTTTTCTCCCCTGTTGGTATCTGTGACCTGTACTCTTATTTGAACTTCAGAGGGTAAAATTAGCTTACTTGATTGAAATTAAAATTTACCCCTGAATATGTATTTTCTCCCTCCTGTGAGGCGAGTACTATTTCTAGTAGAAAGTGTTTTGACTAATCACAGATTTAGATACTCTGCCTAGAGTGAGTGTTAGTTACCATTGGAAGAATTACTGAAACATTGATACTCTTGGGCAGATGTAGTTCTTTCATCATGTGCTGTCCACTGAGTGTCAGTCATTTTGATGAATCTGTGATGGAAACAGACTTTCAATTTTGTTGTTTCCTCGAAAGTCTCTGGGATAGATGTAAGAAGTTGAAAAGTATAATCCTACTTTTGAGAGCTGAGAGAGAGCTCAGTAAGTAAAGGCACTGGGGCCAAGTCTGAGAACCTGAGCTGACTCCTGGAATCCATATGGTAAAAGGAAAGAACACATTTCCAAAACTTGTCCTCTGACCTCCACACATGAGCCATGATGGACAGGCCCTCCCTCCCACTCTACTGCCCCAATAAACATAATAGAAGCAAATAATAAACAGACAAACAAAGAAATGAAAGTCTAAGTTTTAAGATCAGTAAGAGACCTGAAGTTAAAATGATCTGTTGAATAGTTGAAAAGTTCCTGTTGGTGGAACCTGTTTTTCAAATAAAAACTATTCTAAAACTAAAAATGGAGGTATGTGTCACAGTGAAGTATTTGAAAAATGATGGATGAGTCTGGCCAGCTTCCTACCTGGTGTGCTGGTCATACAGCCTGGGAGAGAGCAGGAGCTGTAGAAAGATCACTGTGCTTTACATAGCCAGAAACATCCCTAGAACTAATCTCTGTTCTTTATTACCTGTATGTGTTTTGATATGGTAATGTGTAATATTCATTTACATATAAGACTGAGGGTTACAAAGGATCTTAGTATTAATTTAGTCTCTTCCTTTATAAAGAAAAGCATCTTTAATTTAGACATAACTTGAATGACATAATGTTAAATATGTCTAGATCATATTTGAAATTGTCAATTATTACTTTTATATGAGCTAAAATCCAGTTCTTTGGATCTTCTCAGCAGTCTTAATTTAACCCTATGGCTCTCTATCATGTAGGTTTAGCCCTTTATTTACTGGCAGTCTTTGAAATTTGAGGAGATGGGGTATATTTTAATCCAGTTTGTATTAACTGTGTACTCACTTTGTATGATGAGACTTGTTAGCCGGCAGTGGCATGCTCTGGCAGTGTCCATGTAGACCTTATCGACAGCTTTGTTTTGTTCCCTTATCCTTGAGTCTGAGGACCTTCCTTAGGAGGTGGCTACCTGGCTGAACAACTGCATGGTTATTATCTTCATTTACTTGGTCTGAGTCAGTGGCAGAAATAACAGGGCAGCAGAAATCAAAAGTTCATGTTGACTCCTTTTCCTCAACATATGAATCAGATTGTTGTTTTTTATGGTCTTGGGTATTTAGCTGGGACATGATTCATAGGTAAAACTGAGTCTTTGCTAGATCTCCTCAGCTGCTGGTTCCTACAGAGCCAGGGCATGTGTGGTCAGTGTGTTTCCCTGTTGACCTCTCTTTGCAGAGGATCGTATATATGGTTCTCTGGAATTTTCCCTAAAACCCCTTTATTTATTTTTTATTCTTGTGCAGATTCTTACTCCAGTTTTCCCTTTTACCAAAACTTCTCACTTAACAGATATAAACAGATAGGTAAAAAATGAAGCATATTTGATACCCTGTAAGAAATATGGACTTGGAATTCAGAAAAAAGCGTAATTACAAAAAGCAGAGGGAGCTGACATTGTAATAGAGATGGTAACATTTAAAATTGACCTAAGATCAGGTTTGACTTTGGCCCAGAGGTGGAGGAGTAATGATTCCAGGATTCAGAGTAGCAGGGCAAAGAAGTCAGTGTAGGAACCTGCAGTGTGTTTGGATTGGTAGACCATCTTGGCAAGGAGGTATCTTTTAAGCTTTGCACTCAGCTAGGTCTTTTCACATACACTTTTTGTGCATAAAGAGTATGTGTGTGAGGCACGTGCTGGTGATTGTCCCAGCTGTACTAAGATCAGGCTGTCCTAATGATACTTCTATAGTCCAAGGCTGGTCTTGAACTGTTGATCTTCCTGCTTCTATCTCCTGTGTGTTGGAATTACAGGTATGCAACACCACACTCAGCTCACGTGTACTCTTTAAAAGACCTTTGTCCTTTTTGTGATTAGAACATTGAGTTTTCTGAACATTTACATAATTTAAAGTCTTTTCAGCTTGTGAACTTATACACTTGTCTCTGTCAGGCAGTGTACTAGCCATTAATACCAGATTTATTTCACCTTTTACAAATAAAAACCAAGACTGAGACTATTAGATCAAGCTATATGAAATTATCAATTATTTAAAGCCATTTTGAATTACTGAAAATAACAATTTCAGATGATTCCATCTCATTGCATCTGTCCCAGTGCATAAGTGCTTTGGTAAAGCAAGCAGCTTTGTTTTGTTTGTTTTCAGCTTTTCTTAGGGAGCTACTTCCCCTTTTTACTGCTTTCTTTGCCACTAGCCATCAGTTTAAAATTCACTGTAGTCTATTATGAGGACTCATTTTATGGCTAAGTTTTGCTGAGGAAGTTGGTAATGATACAGAATTAATAAAATATATATACTAGAAAATGAATTTGAAGAGACTTTAAAAATTCGTTGTTTGGTAAAATGAGCTGAGGAACTTACAGCATATTTTCTTTTTTTTTTTTCTTGAATGTTGTATTATTTTTGCTCATTGTCAGGTAACACAGTTTGAAGCTTAGTTTCTTTTTGAGAATTTTCTGATTGAGAGCAGTCATAACTGGAAATTTGAGTATGTTTTGTCTTCTAACTACTTGTATTTGTTCCTGCTGTGAACCTGTGTCATCTAGATTCCTGTGCATCGGGCTTTGGTTTCTCATTTTTATTCTTCTTACAAGACTTAGAGGTCTATCCAGATAAGTAAAATAATGAACTGATAGAAGACGTAAAAGAAAGTGTTATTCTGAAGGGGTTGTCAGGGGCTGGAGAGATGGCTCAGTGGTTAAGAGCACTGGCTGCTCTTCTAGAGGTCCTGAGTTCAATTCCCAGCAACCACATGGTGGCTTATGACCATCTGTAATGGAATCTGGTGCCCTCTTCTGGTGTGTCTTGAAGACAGCTACAGTGTACTCATATACATAAAAAAATGAATAAATCTTTGGGGCTGGAGAGATGGCTCAGTGGTTAAGAGCACTGATGCTCTTCCAGAGGTCCTGAGTTCAATTCCCAGCAACCACATGGTGGCTCACAACCATCTGTAATGGGATCCGGTGCCCTCTTCTGGTGTGTCTGGAGGCATGCAGCTTCAGTGTACTCATAAAATAAGTAAATACATCAAAAAAAAAAATGAAGGGGTTGTCATATTTATATTATATGATGTTATATTTATTATTATACATTTATATTATATTATAATATGTTATCACTTCATATGTATAAATACACATAAATATTATGTGTTATACTTATATATGTTATATAATGTAATGTTATTTATAATATATAACTGTTACATTGAAGGAGAACAGTATTTGAAAACTCACTTTGGTTATAGTTGAATATTCCCAAGGACATTTATGGATTTCATTTTCTTATCTAATTTTTTCTAACCCTAATCCTCTATTTTTAAAAAACCAAAAAAAATTTAGCATAAAAAATATGTAATTGTTACCTTCCAAGCTTTAAAGATTTATAATTTTACTATCTATATATTCATTCCTTGTGATCTATACTTGGGATTTTGTGCACAGTATATAGTTGAAAGCATATCATAGTGTAGTTTAACTGTAGGTAGAAGTTAGAAAGCTTTGAAAGCTTGTTCCTGCCAAAGATTCCCGTTTCATGTTTGTCTTAACTATGAAATGTTTAGTCTTCCAGGGACTTACCCAGTTCATTAGAATAAACCTGTAGGCTTGTTTTTTTTTAATGTACATTATTATAAGTCAGTTTAAAAGATGGATTCTACCTGAACTGTGACAGGGAGTTAACAGGTGAGTGTTTGTTTCACTGAGACTGGACTCATTCTTTTTCTGGAGTTTCTCTCTGGGTTGTGGTTGTGCTACTTCCATCTTCCCCTCTACTGCAGATGGATCATTATCTTCGCAACGTGTTAAGCAAATCATCTTTGTAATGATGGATCTCCTCAGGCATTCTTACTAGTTTCAGATTTTCAACAGAATAAATTGCTTCTTAGTTTTCAATTTAGAGTCTTCAAGTTTAGTTCTTAGTACAGGTTCCCGTACCACGGTTTTCTTTTTGGTGTGTGGCAGGCAGCTCATCACTACTGTAGCTGCAAGGCCCCAGGTAGGCTGGGAAAGCTCTGCTCGTTACAGCCCTAACTCATTGTGGTTGTGTTTGCCCTTGTTTGTTTGTTTGTTTGCTTGGTTACTTGTAGTTGTGCTTGTGCATGTGAGGAGGTGCTTATCCACTAGGTTACACCTCAGCTCCCTAGTAACCATCTTCTACCTCAGCCCAGCACCACTGCTTTCAGCTGTTGAAGACTTGGAGTTTACATATTGTTCACCTCATCACAGTGTTTCTTAATAGTGTCCAGCCTCCTCTTCTTCTTCTTCCTCTTCTCCCTCCTCCTTTTCCTCTTCCTCTTCTTCTTCTTCCTCCTCCTTCTCTCACTTTTTTATGATACAGATAAATCCCAAATTTAAAAATAAAAGTATTTTGGTATGCCAGACAGTGGTGGTTGATACCTTTAATTATTTTTTTCCTTTTTTTTTTTTTTTTAGGTTTTTTGAGACAGGGTTTCTCTGTGTAGCCCTGGCTGTCCTGGAACTCACTCTGTAGACCAGGCTGGCCTCTAACTCAGAAATCCACCTGCCTCTGCCTCCCAAGTGCTGGGATTAAAGGTGTGCGGCACCACTGCCCAGCTCATACCTTTAATCTTACTCAGCACTTGGGAGGTAGAGACAGGCAGTTCTCTGAGTTTGAGGCCAGCCTGGTCTACAGAGCTAGTTCCAGGACAACTAGGGCTACACTTAGAAACTCTGTCTCAAAAAATCAAAACAAAACAAAAAATTGTTCCAATCTATATGCTTCTCTTCAGAAGACTTAAGAGAATCAGTTGATTGCTTGTGGTAACACATACCTATAATTTTAGCATTTGAGAAGTAGAGACAAGAAGGAAAGTCATTATCCTTGGTTTTATAATGAGTTTAAGGCCAGCCTGGGCTACATGCAATACTATCTCAAAATGGTAACAAAATAAAAATGAAAAAAAAATTAAAAAGAGAATCAGTTAATATTTTTGAAAAAAAGCATTTAAAGTAGATTTTAGTATAGCACTTATACCATTTAAATGATGTGTCTTTCATCTCCTCTGGCTCTTACACTCTTTCTGCCTCCTCTTCCTCTGAGTTCCTTGAGCCCTGGGAGGAGGGATTTGATGGAGACATCTTATTTGATGGGCTTAGTGTTTTGCATATTGTCTGGCTGTGGGTCTCTGTTTGATCCCATCTGCTGCAGGAGGGAGCTTCTTTGGGAATGGCTGAACAATGTACTAATCTGCTTTCTGCCTGGAGTCAAAAGAACAATTTTTTTTTTTAAATTGGATGTTTTATTTACATTTCATATGTTGTCCCCTTACCCCATCCCCCACCCACCCAGGAACCCCCTATCCCCTCACCCCTCCTCCTTCTCTTCGGATGTAACCCCTGCCTACCCCCCCACTCCCACCTCCCCACCCTCAAATTCCCACCCCCTGGGGCGTCCAGCCTTCATG
>NW_021604637.1:126004-162821 GCF_004785775.1 Grammomys surdaster | reverse complement strand
GGAGAAGAGATCCTTGGCCTCATGAAGGCTGGATCTCTTCTCCCACCTATGCCCAGCAGGGCCCTCCACTCTTACATATACAGCTGAAGCCATGGATCCCTCCCTAAGTGCTCCCAGGCTGGTGGTTTAGACCCTGGGAGCTGTGGTTGGTTGGTATTGTTGCTCTCCTCATAAGACCAATATTTTAAAAGAGATATATTTGGTAAAGAAATTTTACAAGATCAATGTAAAATAAATATTTTAAAAAAACTTATAGCTGTATTGCTTCTCATTGCTTTTATAAATAGAATTTGGTGTTATAAAGGTCTGTTTTTTTTGTTTTTTGTTTTTTTGGTTTTTCGAGACAGTGTTTCTCTGTGTAGCCCCGGCTGTCCTGAAACTCACTCTGTAGACCAGGCTAGCCTCGAATTAAGAAATCCACCTGCCTCTGCCTCTCAAGTGCTGGGATTAAAGGCGAGCTCCACCACCACCCGGCAATGTTATAAAGTTTTAAGCTCACAGGAAATATTAGTTTAAGTACAATAAGAAAGACAGCTCTTTAGCTGTAGGATACACCACAGTGGAGCAGATTGAGACTCAGCTGCTTATCCAAGTTGACATCTTTTTATTTTGTTTCACTTTTTTTGCCTTCAGGGGCTAGAACCTGGGTCCTCATACAAGCTAGGCAAGTGCTCTACCACAGAGCTACACCCATAGTCCTACAGTGTTATCTTGATGTCAGAGCTAATAAATGTGTACACTGGATAAAGTATATTCATAAAATGTTATTTTAAAAATTTTCAAACATTTTTAGTACATTATATTGTCATTATTAAATGAATAAATAATGTTGGATATTAATTGTATTTTAATAATTATTTTTAGAACCTGCCTTCAGGATCATCACGGGTTGGAGCCATTAAACTTACCTACATCTCAAAGGTAGACTTTATATACTATTTTAAAAATTAATTAAATTTTTTGTTGATCTTTGATATTTCTGAGACAAAGTCTTAACTATGTAGCCTGGGCTGGCCGTGAGTTTTCAGTCCTCCTGAGTGCTGGGATTACAGTGTGTGCCACACATGCAGCTCTCATTATGTTACTGTCATATGTGATTTCTGCCCTAGGTAGGAGTGTGGACAGAACAGAGCAGCTTCTCTCTTTCAGTTAGCAGTGATGCTCAGGTTCTGGGCATGCTGAAGATATGACAGTACTTGACTACTGTTGTTAGGCAGTTCTTAAAGTTGATAAAACTGGAAGGAATATGAGTTTACGTTATGGGATGTGACAAATTACATAAGTAATATTGCCTTTTATGATCGGGTACAGGAACGTCAAAAAGGAGAAATTGCCAAGGTCAGTGGCAAACCTGTAATCTAGCTATCAGGAAAGTGGAGGCAGGATTGCTAGCTTGAGGCCTTGCAAGACATTGTCTGAAAATTAAATGATGAATAGAAAGAGCAGAGAGAAGTCAGCTGACAAGCTGTCTCAGAAGTTCTGGGGAAGAGTTTTTAAGTTTATATTAGTAGTTAAACATTTTCCCAACTTTTAAAATTCCATTGCCTCTGACATTTTGTTTTGATATATTTTTGAGATTTTTATCTTTATTGTGTGTGTACATATATTGTGCTTATGGATACCTGCAAAGGCCAGAAAAGGGCATCGGTTCCCTGGAGCTGGGTTAGGTGGTTGTGAGCCACCTGGTACACAGGTGTTGGGAACTGAAATGGGGGTCTCTGAAAGAGCTGCAAGTGCTTTTAACCTGAGCTGTCTCTTCAGCCCCTGTGATTTATTTTGAGGAAAATGTGCATTGTCATCATGTTGAAGGGATAAGGTGGTTTCCCTTTTCACTTCGATTTACTAATTTTTGTTTCTTAAAATTGATTTTGTAGTACTGAATTTCTTGTTTTGTTTTTTTTTGTTTTTTGAGACAGGGTCTCTCTGTGTAGCTCTGGCTGTCCTGGAACTCTGTAGACCAGGCTGGCCTTGAACTCAGAAATCCGACTGCCTCTGCCTCCCAAGTGCTGGGATTAAAGGCATGTGCCACCACCGACCGGCCTGTAGTTCTGAATTTTAATTTTTAAAAATTTGGATTATGTATTTGTTTAATAACTTTTTTGTTTGTTTTTGCTTCTTAAGACAGTGTCTCATTATATATATATATAACCTTGGCTGACCAGGAACTCACAATGTAGAGTAGTCTGGCCTTGATTCAGAGATCTGCTTGCCTCTGCCTCTAGAGTGCTGGGATTAAGGGCATGTCATACCATTCCTGGACTGACTGACTTACTTATTTATATATGTAAATATATGCAAATATATTTACATACTCATTTGTTTGTTTTGTTTAGACATGGTCTCTCTAAGTAGTCTTGACTGCCTTGGAGCTTACTTTGTAGATCAGGCTGGCCTTGACCTCACAGAGATACAGCTGCCTCAGCCTTTCTAGTGCTGGGATTAAAGGTGTGAACCACTACAACTGTTTGTTTTTAGTGTTTTGTAAAGTTAAGATTAAGTTACTGAGGTGTTAGCCCTGGGGGCTTGTCTGTGTGTGTAACTTTGTTTTACAGAATAGCTATGAGCATCTGTAGGTAACTTAAATTATGAGGTGCAAATGGTAGTGACACACTTAGTATTGTTGATGGTGGTAACACAAGTAGTACTATTAATGGGTGACTCAGTATTGATGAGCTAATGCCGTGGTCTTGTGACAGGTGTGGATTGCTTTAACAGTACACCAATTTACAGATGTGCCTCTATTTCAGACACCTATCTTTGTAGGTAAAATACTTTAGCAGTTTTACAATACAGGCATTTGTTCTCATTGCCAAAGTAGATTTTTGTTGTTCCTTAGACTAAATATATGATAGTTATATATTTAAACAATATAAACAGTTCAGCTTAAGTTGAATTGTTAAATTTTAGAAGACTAATATTTTCTGTAAGTTGAGACATTGAAAATAATTTTCAGAGTGCCTGGCAGCCTGCCTCCTGTAGAGATGGTTACTAGGAGAAGTAGGATTTCATTGTAAGAATGAACTCTGACCCCAGTTTTGCTTAGTTGCCCATAGGACTTGTACACTAGGATGCAGGCATACTGCCAAGTGCTTTCACTGTCAACAGAGTGATGTGAAGAATTAGTTGAAATAAGCTGATGAGAATGGGATACTACCTATAACTCAGATATTGCCTTATATTTTAAGATAGGAGATTGTTCTTGAAATGAAGTATTATTTAGCTTAGGGAAGCAGGCAGGGAGTGGCTACTGTTTCTCCTCTGTCACTCACTGCTCCTGTTACAATGTAACTTTTTTGTACAGTACTTCTCTTTCCTCTCTGTCATGCAGCTTTCTGTAGTTTGCATTGTATAATTTTATTGTTCCAGTTTAGGCATGCTGTTTTCCCCTACAATTTATTCCCAGAACAAACTTCGCCATGACTGGGCTGTGAAGTGTAGTTGGGATTCATCAGGAATTCTAGACTAGAATTCATTGTGAAATACAAAATATGGGTTCTGTCACTGGGGAACAGCCCATCAGTGATCATGCATAGGGTTCTGAAGGCATCGTACTCAGAGGGATAGTATTGAAGTCATGCAGCTGGTCGTTTCACCTTGTTCTTCATTTAATGACCTCTGAACCAGTGGAGATGGAATGCCGTGTTGACTTCTCAAAGAGACTAAGGCCTTCTGGAGTCTTGGACTTCAGATAAACATGCATGTAGTCCACCATCTTTGCTTACTGTTGGCTGTCAACATAGAAATATGAGGTTTGGGAATATTCATAGTTTCTGCATTCTTTGAGGGCATGTTGTAGGTCATGTCGTAGGTCATGTCAAACAACATAGACACATAGTATTTGTGTGACATAAGGCTTGCTGGTATACTTTCAACTTCTTCATGTTTCTTGGAGAAAAGAAATATATTCAAAGAAAATGTGGAACCAAAAAAAAAGAAAAAGAAAAGAAAAAAGCTGGGCTGTGGTGGTGCACGCCTTTAATCCCAGCACTTGGGAGGCAGAGGCAGGCCGATTTCTGAGTTCGAGGCCAGCCTGGTCTACAGAGTGAGTTCCAGGACAGCCAGGGCTGCACAGAGAAACCCTGTCTCAAAAAACCAAAAAAAAAAAAGAAAAAAAAATGTGGAAGCATCATTTGTCTTATATTACAATTGGGACCCAGGTTTTATATATGATTTTCTTTTTTTTTTTTTTTAATATTTATTTATTTATTTTATTGATGAGTACACTGTAGCTGTCTTCAGACACACCAGAAGAGGGCATCCAATCTCATTACGGATGGTTGTGAGCCACCATGTGGTTGCTGGGATTTGAACTCAGGACCTCTGTAAGAGCAGTCAGTGCTCTTAACCACTAAGCCATCTCTCCAGCCCTATATATGATTTTCTATCTTTAGGTTGCTTTTAAATTTTAATTTCAGATTGGTATGCTAACTGAGAAATTGTGCATGTGGATGATTGCATAGTCTTGCAGACTGAGTATTGCAGTGTTTGGAGAAGGAGTAACTCAGACTTCTTTTTCTTACCAGGTTAGCGATGCAACTAAGTTACGGCCAAAGGCAGAGTTTTGTTTTGGTAAGTAGCTATGTTTATATTATTTTATTTTCTAAATGATATCATTCCACCAACCTCCTCTTAGTTGTTTTTTTTTTAAAAAATGTTTATTTGTGTGTGTGTGTGTATGTGTGTGAGCGTGAGAGAGAGAGTATGTGTGAGAGAGTGTGCATGCACATAAGTGTCACGATGCTCATGTAGACATCAGAGAATAATTTAGGAGTCAGTTACCATAGTCCACCATGTGGGATCAAGGGATTGAACTCAGGCTCAGCGCCTTTGCTTGTTGAGCCATTTTGCCAGCCCTGCTTGTTGCCAGCCCTGCTTGTTATTTTGTTTGTTAGACTGATAAAATTTTTATCATATTATAAAGGAAAACAGCCACAAGACATAAACCTATGGCTTAATGTATTATTCTGTGAGAAGCTCCTTTACAGCCATCATCCCGGGTAAGGGTTAAAACTCCAGCTGCCAACCCCCAAGTCCCTTCTCTCTTCTCATCTTAGTTCTAACCTGCTCTGCACTTCTGTGTAGCTCTTATGATCTCACCTAGCAGTATTTCAGGTAGTTTTTAGCTCTGTACCTTGTATTCTCTGTTGACCACATAAATAAAAGACTCGGTCTTTTGTGAGGGAAGGATATTTACAGCTGGAGGCAGGAAGCATTGAGGGTGGTAGATTGATGAACAGGTGCTTGCTGAGTGCCCAGGACACTTTGGCCTGTGGGAATGTGTAGTGTTGGTGCTGGCTGACAGATACAGTACCTGCTGTTACCCTTCCATCAGCATCATTCCAGCAGTCAGTAGATGGAGGGAACATAGAGGGGAATGCGTCCTTGGATGAGGACATCCATGCTGGGCACCCAGTAAACTGCAGACCACTTTTTACCACTTTTTAAGTGACGAGACATAAGACCTCATGGGTGAAGGTGTGCAAGAGAGGAGAACATGCTGTATGAACTGGAAGCAGAAGTCAGTGTGGTATGTTGACCAGTGCGTGTTGTTATTTTGAGAAAGGGAAGAAAGTAGAGAGCTCCTGAAGTGAACGAGGATCCTGGCTTCGTGCACGGGAGTTAAGCAGATAGATGAGTCGTGTGGCTTCTGAACTACTGCACTTGAGGTCTCAGTCTGGGACGGAGCTGATGATAGTGAGAGAAACTAGAAGACCATTAGAAGAGAAAGTGCAGAGACTTGGAGATTTGGCAGCCACCCAGGCAGAGTCCATGCCCTGGCTATTATGAACAGTATTGACAGGGGTTGCAGGTATCTCTTTTGTATGCTGATTTTATTTTCTTTAAGCTTATGCCCAGAAGTGGTGTTTTGCTGTTGTTTTTTATATGTGTGGAAAGTAGAGGTAAAAATAGAGGGGGTTAGGGAAGAAGAGAAACAGTGTGGAACAGGATCCTGGGGTGTCATGCTTAATCTTGATTGTCAAGTTGGTGGAAGTTAGAACCACCATGAACACAACTCTGACCCAGAGGTGGGAAGGTCATCCTAATGTGGGCAGTACTATAGTACTATTACATGGTCTTGAGGAGGACGTGAGCAGAACACACCCGTTCATCATTCTCTGCTTCCTGACTGGATGCAGTGTGACCCACCACCTTCTCTTCCCATTACCATGCCTTCCCTGCCTTGATGGGCTGTATCACCTGGGACTGAAAGCCAGAATAAATTGTTCCTTCCTTAAATTGCTTTGTCAGATATTTTGTTGTTGGAGTGAGGCAGGTAACTAAAGCATGGAGCAAGAGAAAGGTCCAGGAAACGTGAGCATACTCCTGGTACAGTCAGACCCTCTTGGCTTTTACAATTAATGTGCATTAATAAATGGAGAAGTTTAGAGTGTGTTAAGAGAACCAGTGGTAGGTCAAGATTGCCACCCTCTCTACGTTGTAGTGGTGGAAGGGACAGAAGATAAGATTGACCAATTGGTATAAAAAGGGACTATTGAAGTTTAAAGAAAAAGGTATTTTGGGAGCAGAATTAATGCTGATTTTTAAGTTCTTTGCTCTCTTCAGTGTGTAAGAGTGACTTTGTCCTGCAGGTTGATGTTTAGAGCAGTATCTGATGGCAGCCACATGTGTCCAGTAAGGGAAGCTATTATGAACAGACTGAAGTTAGCAACTCAAGAGGCCTACTAAGAAGCTCTTGTAAAAGTTAGACATTCGCCAGGCGGTGGTGGCACACGCCTTTAGTCCCAGCACTTGGGAGGCAGAGGCAGGTGGATTTCTGAGTTCAAGGCCAGCCTGGTCTACAGAGTGAGTTCCAGGACAGCCAGGACTATACAGAGAAACCCTGTCTCGAAAAAACAAAAACAAAAAAACCAAAAAAACAAAAAACAAAAGTTAGACAGACATTCGCTGCAGATTAGGATTACAGTTACTAAATAAGAGAATGTTTCAGAGCCTTGTAATTGAAAGGTGTCAGGGCTCATCAACTAACAGAGAACTATGATAGTGATAGTTTGAGTATAAACTGAACATCCATAGTCCTTGGGCCTAGTTAGAATAGTGATTTTAGTTGAAATCAAAGATTAAGATGAACTTTTTGTTAGTCCTTCTCATGGTTTGATAGTCATTCTTTCTTTCTTTTTTTTTTAAATCTTATATTCAAGATTTATTTATTCACCATTGCTCTCTTCAGACACACCAGAAGCGGGCATCAGATCCTGTTACAGATGGTTGTGAGCCACCATGTAGTTGCTGGGAATTGAACTCAGGACCTCTGGAAGAGCAGTCAGTACTCTTAACCACTGAGCCATCTCTCCAGCCCTTGATAGTCATTCTAAGTGGCATCATCTCTCTAATTGCCCAGAAACAGTGAGAACGAGAAATACTCAAACCTTGCCTTTGATAACGGGAAGAGACTTGAGCAGGTGATCCCCAGTATATAAATATGGAAGTGAGTGGAGGAGTGGTAGCTAAGTTTGCAGAGCAGAGAATGACCAATGAAGAGCTAATCATTCAGTGTCTGCCCCACCTTTCTCTAATAGGCTAGGTAATGGGGCTTGTTTGGGGGAATGGGGAAAGCTACAGTGAAGGGGGACTAAGAACAGGTTCTCTGTTTGGATGTCTTTAGAACAACTGTAACAGCCTCAGCAACAACAAACAGCCTCTAGTCTCTGTCTCCATCTGGCTCCCGTGGGCAGCCACCCTTCCCCCAGCCCAGCAGGGAATGGGATGCGTGGTGTCTCCAGAAATAGAAACTAACACTAATCCCAGAGAAGGGAAGGAATGAGGCATGAAACTGGAAAGGAGGATTAAAGGAGAATCTGAATACTGAATGCAGCCCTGTCCTGCCTGCAGCCCCAGGGAACCTGCAGCCAGCTGCTGCCAGTGATAGGTGGGTAGAGCCTGCCTATCCTCAAGAACTGAGGAATGATGCTGACATCTGGATATTTCCACTAGGGGAGCTTGCTGACAGTGAGTGAGCTGTGTAAGGTCACAACCCCACAACCCAAAAGGGTACAACCAGCCTTTTAGTCTCTCCTTTAAGATAGTAACAGACAGGCCAGATTACTTAGTATTTGAGGAGAGTTATCAGACAGAAAAAGAAACAAGTAATGTAAAACTCAGGAGAACAAAATTTTTTTAAAAAGGGGGAAAAAAGTGAAATCAGCAGAATGTAAAAGTGGTAATAGAGAAAGCTGTGCGGCAATCTCACTTATAAACCTCCAATCCCAGCATTCAAGAGGATAGCAGGTCCCAGACCAGTCACTACATACTGACACTTTCTCAAAAATTAATTAATTAATTAATTAATTGAGGAAGAGAAGCCAGGCAAGTGAGAAAGGGCCTGATGTGGCCACACTTGAGCCACAGCCATTTATGGATCAGGAGAGAATTTTTGCTGCAGTTACACTAATGTCTGTGCTGTAGTTTTATACATTTATTTTATTTGCTCTGTTTGAGCAAAAGTAAAGAAATAATAGTAAAAAAGATTTGAATAAGAATGTACTCAGATGGGCTGGAGAGATGGCTCAGTGGTTAACAGCACTGACTGCTCTTCCAGAGGTCCTGAGTTTGAATCCTAGCAACCACATGGTGGCTCACAGCCATCTGTAATGGAATCCAACGCCCTCTTCTGGTGTGTCTGAAGACAGCTACAGTGTACTCACATATATAAAATAAATATATATCTTAAAAAAAAAGATTTACTTTATTAAAAAAAAAAAAAGAATGTACTCAGATGAAAAACCAGACCAGCCTCTCATACTCAGATTCGTCTGAAACTCTTTCCTAAAAAGCTTGGCAACTTAGAGGGGTCCTGGCCTTGTGTTTGTAGTCAAGGCTTTCTCTTCCTTCCCAGTCTGCCACGCTTCCTACATCTCATACACACCTCCTTCCAGTAATTCACGCTCTTTGGAAATCTGAAGATGGTGATAGAAGAGGAATACTGTGTCCATTTCTTTACATTGTCGCTGTCTCTCTGGGAAAGGAGATCGATTCATAGATGAGGAGATCAGGACTCAGCCTAGATTGTTCTGGAGGCCTCAGATATGATACTATACTCATACAGATATGAGCTGTCAGCCGCCGTGATTCCTGGCGTCTTAGTTTGTAGCAGATGTCTGTGTCTCTTGTCATGAAATAAAAGCATGTGAGATTTTACTCAAGCCACAAGTTATGTCAAGAGTTGCAGGTTTTTTGTTTGTTTTATTTTTTAGTATTGGGGGCTAGAGATGCAGTCCAGAGCCTGTGTATGGTTAGCAAACTTTGAGCCATTATGTCAAACTGCAAGGAGTTTTAAAATTTAGTTATGTTGGCCTCTTGTTTTTCCTTAAAAAGGCCCTTATATAAATATTTCTCATTAGAAGTATGTGTATTATACATTTGCTTTGTGCCAGCTGTTGCAGTACACTATTAGATTTTTTTTTTTAATTTTTATTTTTAAACTTACTATTTTATTTTGTGTATATGAGTGCTTTCGTTGTAGGTTTGTCTGGGCACCAGGTGTGTGCCTGGTGGTGCCTGTGAGATTTCCTTAGGACCAGAGTTACAGACAGTTTTAAACGGCTTCAAACAATATTTTGGAGAAGTTTTGAAAGCATACTGAACTGACTGCTGAAGTTAACAACAGCAGCTGTTTGTTGATAGACACAGTGTCTTTGGGAGTTCCTAGTTGTGCTGAAATACACACACACACACACACACACACACACACGCGCGCGCGCACACACACACACACACACGTTTTAATTTTCTATTCATATACAAGTACAATTGATGACAGTTTTTTTGCTTTTCAGATAAATTTTTCTGTGACACTTCATAGAGTGTACTTTGATTTCTTCTCTGTGACCCTAAGCTTAGTATCTGAGTGCTAGTATATTAATTATTCAGTATTATGGTGGAGACTCTTCAAAGTTGTTTGTTTACATTTTGTTTTGAGACAGGGTCTCTCACTCTGTAGTCCTGGCTGTCCTAGAATTCACTGTGTTGACCAGGCTGGCCTTGGACTCACAGATATTGGCCTGCCTCTGCCTCCTAGAGTGCTGGGATTAAAAGTGTGTGCTATCACATCTGGCCTTGGAAGTTGGTATTTGAACAATATTGTGGCTATTCAGATGCCTTGGCTCCTAGAGTAGTATTTGATTTTCTACACAAATGCTATGATACAAATAAGTGTGATTGAAGAGCCCCTTATGGCTTGTAGACACCTATTTGCAGATGTGTTTTATGAAGTGAATAGTCTCAGGCCCCAAGGGGCCATTTGTAAATTTCATAGATTTATTTATTTATTTTTTATATATATGAGTACATTGTAGCTGTCTTCAGACACACCAGAAGAGGGCATCAGATCTCATTACAGATGGTTGTGAGCCACCATGTGGTTGCTGGGAATTGAACTCAGGACCTTTGGAAGAGCAGTCAGTGCTCTTAACCGCTGAGCCATCTCTCCAGCCCTGTACATTTCATAGAAAGTGTGCCTTTAATCCTAGAATTTGGAGGGCAGAGCCTGGTGGATCTCTATGAATTTGAGACCAGCCTGGTGTGCATATTGAGGATATAGGCCAGCCAAGGATACATAATGAGACTGTATCTCAAAGAAAAAAGGTTTGTTTTATATTTTTTTGTTGTTGATTTGTTTGTTTGTTTGGTGTGTGTATAAAAGCTTTTATTTCTTTTTTTTTTTTTTTTTTTGGTTTTTTGAGACAGGGTTTCTCTGTGTAGCCCTGGCTGTCCTGGAACTCACTCTGTAGACCAGGCTGGCCTTGAACTCAGAAATCCGCCTGTCTCTGCCTCCCAGTGCTGGGATTAAAGGCGTGTGCCACTACCGCCTTGCAAAAGCTCCTTTTAAAATTAAGTACAGATACTGTTTTTGGGCTAAAAATATTATAGAGGCTAAAACATAAAGATGTTTATAGGCCTAATTTATGGAGGTTTTGAAGTATATGAAATCTACAAGATTAAAGGGAAAACTGATAGGATATTTGTTTTATCAAAGACACCATATCAAAGTGAGAATTCATGACAGACTAGGGAAAGTGCTTGTGATAAAACTATTAAGTTCATAGAAAAGATCCTGCAGATCAGTAAATTATAACTGAGCAGCTCAAGAGAAGTGAGCAAAAGAATATACAAAACTCATGGAGCAGATGCAGGTGCCTGATACACACACAAAACTTAAATTCAAATGAGGTCTGGTTATCTAATTGGCAACTAATTAGGTCACTAATAGAATGCTGTATCAGTTAGGGTCCGTTGAATAGAACACCATTTGAGGCATTTCTCAAGGTAATTATTACAGGTGGTTAGATGTTGCAGTGACTCAAACATTGGAGACAGCATGAAACGCTCCACTCTGGGGCGAGGAGATAGGAGGAAAGAGGTAAGACATAGCCTTAGGTCTGGAGGAGCTGCTACCAGGAAGCTGTGAAATAAAAGGTTTAGACTCAGCCCCCAAGCTTCAAGACTTTAAGCAAGGATATATATTTAGCACAGATGCTAATAACAATACAGATGAGAGATATTAGAAACCTTGTGTACACAATTGGGAAGATGCTTCTGTGTAGGGGTTCAGGGTTTTTTGTTGTTTTTTTTTTTTTTTTTTTTGAGACAGGGTTTCTCTGTATATCAGCCCTGGCTGTCCTGGAACTTGCTTTGTAGACCAGGTTGTCCTCGAAGTCACAGAGATCCACCTGACTCTGCCTCCTGAGTGCTGGGATTAAAAGCATGAGCCATCATAAAAAGAAAAATTTAAAGTTATATTTTAATAATTTTAAAAATTAAAAATTATTTTACTAATATGAGCATTTTCCTGGCATATATGTCTGTGTACCATTTGTATGCAGTGATTGGAGACTAGAAGAGGATAGTAGATCCCCTGGAACAGGAGGTTCAGACAGTTGTGAGCTGTCAGGTGGGTGCTGGTAATTAAAGCTAGGCCCTCTGGAAGTATAACCAGTGCTCTTAACTGCTGAGCCATCTTTCTAGTCCCTCCAAAACAACATTTTTAAATGTTAATTCTCTGTGACTCAGTAACTCTGTATGAAGAAAATTATTCCACAGAAATACTGGCCGGAGTATGGAGGAATATTCCCAAGTGATGTTTTATTGTGATGGCCTGTGTTAACTGCAGTATGCATCATTGGAGGACTGACTCACTATTTAGCAGTATACTCATTTAATGAAGACTGGCCATAGAGTTTTGCCTGTGTAACTCAACGATGAAAACAGTGTTTTAGATTTTGTAAAATTTAAGAGTTGCAGTAAAACCTTTACAGATGTTCTAAACAGAATTTGCAGGTAACAAGTCTAATATTTCATACACTTTTTTTTGACAGTTATGAATGCAGGAATGAGAAAATACTTTCTACAAGCTAATGATCAGCAGGACTTAGTGGAGTGGGTAAATGTCTTGAACAAAGCTATAAAAATTACAGTAAGTATTTTTTTGGAAACTTTTCCCTTTACAGAAGTAATGTTTACATTATGAAAATGTGTTTAATGTCCTCAGCTTACCAGGTTTCATATTCAAGCTTGGTGTAAAAGGTGAGTTCTGATTGTGAGCCATTTTCTAGTGTGTGGGGACTTTAGGCTTTTGAATGGTTTTCACTTGTGTCCCTAGGGAGGATCCACATTTCTGTGCATGCTGATTGTGTTTTTGTTTTGCATCTAGAGTAGGATAAGAGGTTTTGACCACCTACTGCGAGGATGGTATAAGCATTCTCCTTTCCTAAGCCATGAAAGGCAAAGGAGAAGGTGGGTGTGGACTGGGGAAGGTACAAGTCTCTAGAGTGAGTCTAAAGAGCTGTGGTAAGCAGAGGGGCCTTCCTGTGTGTTCTAGTGATGTGTGAGGCTCTAAACTCCTTCTCTTCCCTGCCCTCTCCCCTGGAGTTGCAGGGCCTGCTATTTTTCCCTCCTGCTGGTGCTACAGTGACTGCTGTTAAACTCTTTTCTTTTGGTTGGTTTAAAAAATGAACACCAATACTTACTGATTACTTACACTGTGCCAGCAGGCAGGCTTCAGATGGAAGTTCCCCTTAGCTTTCCAAAGATGAGCTGTGAGTCTAGAACTTAGGCAAGCTTAGTGGTCCCTAGATCCTGAATCTGCTGTGCAGTAAGCAAAGAACCCCTCCTTAATGTCAGCCAAGCTTTTCTGAGCAAGTTGCTGCTGCTGCACACATGGACTGCTTCCCTGCATCTTCCCTCCTTACAGAGTAGACTGCCTGGGAGGGAGTGGGAAGGAGCTCCTCCTGTGTGGGCTTGTATAAGTAAAGTTTGTTCTCACTGAGTACAGTCATTTACTGGTCCTTATCTACTCATGGCCAAAGAGCATGTGCCCTGAAAATCAATGCATGATGTCCTCATCTAAAGTGAATGATTCCATGTTTATGCCACACTGCAGCAGAGTTAAGATAGCCAACCAAGGCTGTTCTTAGTTAGATCAAATTTTTTTGTATTGCACCAGAACAGCTTGTTACCACATGACAGAAAACGCCCACACACCACATCTGATCTGTATGTGAAGCAGAAGTTATTTTGGGCTTGTGCAGTTTCAGGAAAGCAATATTTTGAACAGATTCAAAAGTTTATGTTCTTACAAGGTTTTAGTTGATCACTTTGAGCTCCTAATAAATATTCCCTACCAGGAAGATATCTTTATGAAGATTGTATGTAGTGCTTTTTTTTAATTCATTTTTCACAGTTTACAGTAATAAGCAGAACTGGCTTCTTTTAGTGATTTGGAGAAAAGTAGAATGAATAGACTCAGCACTTTCTCAAGTTGGGATGCCTTGAACTGTTGCTTCATTTATTTGTGGAACTGAGTTTTTCACGTGCCACTGCATATTTTTCAGATGAAGGAGAAACTAGCAATTTTTAAGGTATAGGCCTTTAATTGGCTCTTGTGATCTTACAGCTTTATTTTATGTGACATTTTTACTGTTTCCATATGAATCTTGATAAAGATTTTCATGATTATATAGTTCATATTTAGAAAAGTGGGATACAGAAATCATCGGTGAAGTAAGGGATGTGAATATAGAACTGGTAATTGACTGGAGCCAATTCCAGGCAAACAGGAAAGTGAGAGAATCCCAGGCTTTAATAAGTTTTGTTTTGTTGGTGCTGGAGAGATGGCTCAGTGGGTAAGAGCACTGACTGCTTTTACAGAGGACCTGGGTTTGGTGACCTACACCCACGTGACTCCAGTTCCAGGGGATACATACAATACCATCTTTGGCCTGCAGTCACAAGACATGCCAGTGGTATAGACATATAGTCAAAACACCCATACATATAAAACTAAATTTAAAAAAAAGTTCAAAATAGATATTTTGTTAAATTCTTTAGAATAGAAATTCTGCCAGTTTAGACCTTATAGGCATTTTGCACATTTAAGTATATTGAAGTATGATATGTCTAATTTCATATTTAAATGGACAATAATTTACATGTAGGATCTTTGAAAAATTAACCTTCCCCATTTTAATACACATGTAGTTTACCTTCCTCTTGAACCATTCCAAATGACATTTTGTTCAACTAATTTAGTGATCTGCCAAGTACTATGTAATCTATATGCTTAAAATTTACAGTTTGTTTTTCAGAGTGTGGTTTCAGCTCAGGGATTGTCAGCGCATTGTGGCTAAGAGCATGATGATTAGTTGAGTGTTCAGTGGTAGTAGTATACTACCATAGTGCACTGCCCTTCACAGTTATCGTCTGTCTGTCCAACATTGTAAATTCTTTCCTAAATATTTAAAGAAGAAAGAAGAAAAGATTTATAAAAGGTCAATGTTAAAAGAAATAATCTTGAAGGATATTTTTACTGACTTGTTTTAAAAGTCAAAATTGGAAGCAGGCTTTCAAATATGTGTTAGTCTCCTGTCAATGTGGGAGCTCCTGGTCCCATGCTGGCTGAGAGAGGAAGATGCCCATAGTGTCTCCTAAGCAGAAGTCCACTACTTCTAAAGTGTCTTTGTCCATCGTAAGTTCTAACTTACAAACTAGGCTTTTAAAGTTGTAGCAGGAATTTCACAGTTACTATTATTATTATTATTATTATTATTTTTGAATGACACTAGAACAAGTAAGCTGAATATTGGTTTAAAGAACGAGTGTTAACCAGGCCTTTGCCAGCCAGACAGGTGAGATGGAGAGACTGCAGGTCCTGCCACCCAGGAACACATCAAATACTTTAGGTCGGTTCTGTCCTCTAGCTCTGCCCTCATTCCTACTGAGTGGAATTTCACTCCCCTGTAACTTTTGAGAGGTCTGTAACCTTTTATTTATGTTAGTCATAAATGCTGGTGTCTGTTTTACTCAGTTTTCCTCCTCATTATTTTCTTTTCTGATATTGGAACAGTCTGTTGGGGTCACAGTAAATGCCTGCTAAGAACACATTCAGATCCCTTCTGAGAAATAGTCCCATGAAAAGCAGGGGAAGAAGCAAATAGAACAGAAGCATATTTGGTGCCCAACGTTTGTCCTCTGCCCTTTGATTTGGCTCTCTGACGCTCAGCAACATTTGGCTGATTTGCAGGTGGGGTGGGGGTTCTTTTTCTTAGTGTTTGGATTTGACTCACTTTCATTCAGAGTTGTTTTTGTAAATTCTAAGGGAGTTATTTTATTTCTGAATTCTTTGAGAACAAGGTAATTTCAACTTAAATAATTTTTATTGTAAACCGTAGCTCAAGTATTGGGAATTGTGCCCTGTTTAGACTTCATTTGAGGGCTGTCAGCAGTGGACCAATTACACAGGAAAGGATTTTTAGCATGACCTGTTTTGTTTGTATAAAGAACTTTTCAGAAATCCTTAGGAATAGCAGAACCCTCACCTGGAGGATAACTGCTGCTCCTCTTGAAGTTCACCAAAGAGCACCAGTCTTAGGTCATCTGCTAGACAGATTGTCTTTGTGGCTCAGATTCTCTTACCATTGCCTTTGCTGATTTCAATGAGTTACAGAACCACACTTTACAAAATGACTGAAATAAATTGTGTGCAAGTTGTTCTAGTGTGTGGTATCTTAATTCTAGCCAACACTTTGTCTACTATTGTAATCACCTTTAGAAGGCACATTGAATATGGCCTTTGAGGATTCCACAGGCATCGAGATTGACCTTCTTTCTCCCCCTCCCCCTTCCTCCTCCCCCCTTCCCCTCCTTCCCCTCCTTCCCCTCCTTCCCCTCCTTCCCCTCCTTCCCCTCCTTCCCCTCCTTCTCCTTCTCCTCCTCTTCCTCTTCTTCTTCCTCCTCCTCCTCTTCCTCCTCTTCTTCCTCCTCCTCCTCCTCTTCCTCTTCCTCCTCCTCTTCCTCCTCCTCCTCCTCCTCTTCCTCTTCTTCTTCTTCTTTGGTTCCTTTCTTTCTCCTTTGTGTCTCCTTCTCTCCTTCCACCAGTGACTAACACTGTATTGGAAATATGCATTTGATGTTAAAGAAAGCTGCTAGGGCCTGAGGAAAGTCTGACAGGGGAAGCAGTGGGGGAAAACAACATTACCTCAGATATAAGCCATTCTTACCCAGGAACAGCTAGGTTCATAGTGTGTGTGGATTGAGATTTTCTTACACACAGCCTGTGCTTATTCAGTCCTTTGAAGAAAGCTTCTTTGCAAATAAAAGTGTCTGCATTGTACACCAGCTCCTTTCCAAATCCGGTGAGCATAGTGTCATGTACAATGATAACACAGTGTGGACAGAGTTTGTGAAATATAGCCCCTCAAAAGTACCTGTTCCTACTTAAACTGCAGTTTGAGGGAGATGTTTTAGAGACTGGTTCTGGGGATGGAGCCTGGCAATCTACGGTTTTTAGTGGTGTTCCTGGGTAATGTCTTAATGTGCATACCTACCTTGGATGGATACACATTAGTACGTGTAGGGCCCGTGACTGCCGTATTAATAGTTTCTCTGTAGTTCACAGGTGATGGGCAAATGATTTAATTTTAACTTAAAGATTTTTATACCATTACCTTTGTAGTTGTTGTTCATATTGTTGATAATATTTCTGAAAGACTAAGGACACCTAAATAAAATGCCCTTTAAATCATATTCAGTATGTAATTGATGCTGAGAGTGTTTTATTTCATTTTATTGTTTAAATTTGTCTAGAATGTGGTACAGCAGGGATCTCAACCTATGTTCCCGGTGCCTCTAAGCACCTGTTCCTTAAGCTGCTGAGAATTGGCCAGGGAGGAAGAAGGAAGTGTATGAGTAGAGACTGCACGGGCCCAGCAGTGGTGATACTGTGTCCTAAAGTGTTGTCAGACCAGGACAGTCTGCTTAGACTCTGGTTAAAATACTGTAGATAGGTTAGTATATGCCAGTTATCTAAAACTAGGTGAAACACCTGTGAAGATGGGGAGAGTTTAAAATATACTTCTTAGCCTGACGGTTTTTATTTGAAAAAAAAAAAAAAAAAAAAAGGTGGTGGTGCACGCCTTTAATCCCAGCACTTGGGAGGCAGAGGCATGCAGATTTCTGAGTTCGAGGCCAGCCTGGTCTACAGAGTGAGTTCCAGGACAGCCCGGGCTACGCAGAGAAACCCTGTCTCGAAACCACCACCCCCCCCAAAAAAAAAAGAAAGAAAATATACTTCTTGTTGGACAGTTATCTATCTCACTATTTCAGGTACCAAAGCAGTCAGACTCACAACCGGCCTCTGAAAACCTGAGTCGCCAAGGTGACTGTGGCAAGAAGCAAGTGTCTTACAGAACTGATATTGTTGGTGGTGTACCCATCATCACGCCAACACAGGTAACAAGTCAATTCTTCTGTTATATGGAAGTCTTAGGACTGCATATTGATGCTTTTATTTCCATGAAAGCTGAAACAGAATGTCTTTGCTGAATTAATTCAATATTTATATTCTACAAAACCTTTTAATTTGGTTTCCTATTAGAGAGTGTTTTACAAACTTGTGTGTTAATTATAAAAATGATGGGAAGTCACACAGATAAACACTTGGTCCTTTGAGTTGAAGTCTTTGTATTTTCCCTGCAGAAGTGGATTTGGGAGTTACATGTCGGACTTTGTAGCAGCATATCTCACTTTAGTCTTCAGAAGTTACTCTATCTCACTTGTAATGGCTGCAGAGTTCTGCCATGATTTAGAAACCTCTCTTAGTAAACAATGGAGAGTTTTTCTTTTCTTTTATTTAACAGTGTTGTCATGAACATTCTTATATGTTAAACTTTGGAGATTAACTCTAGGGGCCTATACATACTAGGCAAGAACCCTAACAATGAACTATCTTAGTTTTTAAAAATTTTTCTTTATGACAGGATCTAAAAAAGTTGTACAAGCTGTCCTTGAATCTACTTCGTAACCCAGATGAGCCTTGAATCTTAGCTCCTCCTGCCTCAGCTTCCTGGACAGCTGAGGTTACAGGTCTACACCAAGATAAATTAATTCTTATAAGTAAAGTTGCTAGATTAGAGTCTGTAAATATGTGGCTAATTGTGTATGTGTTTATGTGTTTGTGTGTGTGTTGTTTTTTTTCCCTGCAACCTGAGGACTGTAACTCTGGCTACATTGTATCCTAAAAGTACTGATATGCCTGGGTATTAGGAAAAATAAATTTATGTACTTTTAAAAACGAACTTGAAACTTTTATATGGACTTAAGTTTCATGTATTACTATTAAGAAAATGTACTTTTTTTTTAAGATTTATTTATTTTATTTATATGAGTACATTGTAGCTGTCTTCAGACACACCAGAAGAAGGCATCAGATCCTATTATAGGTGGTTGTGAGCCACCATGTGGTTGCTGGGAATTGAACTCAGGACTCTGGAAGAGCAGTCAGTGCTCTTAACTACTGAGCCATCTCCCCAGCCTGAAAAAATGCACTTTTAATACAAATTCAAGTATTATTAGTTGTGAAATCAAGAATTTGAAGTGATATCTGTTGCCAGTGTTGGATATGCTTGTTCACTACTTCTGTGTCTTTTGATCTTAACAGACTCTGATGCTCTATATTATAGCATATACGATCTCGTTTCAAGCCATTTGCTATAGAAGTGTGATTACTGGGAAGAAGTCTCATAGCATCAATAAATTACATTGAAAATATTTTTCTATGTTTGACAAAGGGTATTTAATAATCTGTATTCTGGGTGTAGTGTACAGGGTTTTGTTTTTTTTTTTTTTGTTTTGTCTTTGTTTTTTATTTTTATTTTATTATTATTTTTACCAAAGTTAGATTTTTTAAAATTAAGGAAGAGGAGAGGATATGGGGAGGTTGCTTTTTCTAAAAGGAATGATTTTAGTCTCCTAAATTTGTGATTGGTAAGTAGCTTGGGTGAGCTTTTTTCCATACCATGGCTTACGTTGGCTGTTGGTATGTAGATGAGTTAAGATACTGGTACAATATGCCTGTGGCTGCTGTAGATTCTACAGAAGATGTCATTTAAAAACATTTCAAAGAATACTACTGTTTTATTGTAATACAGAATTTAAAATTACAAAGTAGCATTTCGGCAATATACATTCAAGAAAATGTTAAATAAATTTCATTGGAATGGTTAATTTATTAAAATCTAAATGTAACTAAACATTAACTGTTGAATTAGTGTTGATCTATTTAAGTGTATTACAGGTTGAAAATTCCTCGCGACATAACTGATAATTGAGACTTAATTGTTCTTTGAAGTTGTTAAAAATTTAACTGATTTACTTGTAGAATTGTAGCATGTAGATGCTGTAAATAACCAGAAGGTCTTGGGCATGGTTATGGCTAGTCACTTAGCTTTAAATACTACAAAGATTAGGCAAAGAACTTTAGACTTGACATCAGATACATTGCCCATAAAAGGACTGATACTTGCACATCTTCAGTATTTCAAATGCTTGTTTTGTAAAAGACCCTGTTCAGAGGATGAAGAGAAGAGATAAATAGAAGGAAAGTTTGTAAGCTACTTATCCAACAAAGGACTGTTATCTACAGAAAGAATTCTCAAAATCCAATAGCTAACAAAGCAGAAAGTCCTTTTAAAGTAGACAAAAATCATAAAGACATTTCACCAAAATATGAAGTGTATAATAATGGGAAAGATAGTCATCATCTATAGCCAGTAGAGAAAAATTTGAATTAAGGACCCAATGAAATATACCCAATCAGCTGGGCGGTGGTGGTGCACGCCTTTAATCCCAGCACTTGGGAGGCAGAGGCAGGCGGATTTCTGAGTTAGAGGCTAGCCTGGTCTACAGAGTGAGTTCCAGGACAGCCAGGGCTACACAGAGAAATCCTGTCTCAAAAACAAACAAACAAACAAACAAACAAACAAACAAACAGAAATATATCCAATCAGAGGTGCTTATACCTCTCACCCATTGATTATGGAGATGTATATAAAACAGTTCAGCGACTCTAAAAAACAAATTGGTGTGATAGTTTCCTTCTTGTCAATTTTGAGTAAATTTACAATCACTCTCCAGCCTAGTATATACTCTCCTAGGCATTTATCTTAAAGATGTGCATAATTATGTTCACACAAAAACCTTACATGGATACTTACAATGGCTTCATTCCTGGTAGCCAGAAGCTAGAAATAACACACACTGTTAATTGGGTAAGTGGCCAGCAGCTTGGTATGGCAGTACACCTACACCACTAAATACAGCAACCCAGACAGACAATGGATTGTTGATACTAAGAGCCACCTGAATGAGCCTTCAGAAAGTTATGCTGAGTGAAATTTCTAAAAAAATCTCAAAAGACACCTACTGTGTGCTTCCATTTGTATTCACAAACTGTCAGGACCATTGGATGGTATGGGGACCACTGCAAGGGCACACAAGCAGACTGCAGTCACGAGCAGCTCTTCAGGTTGATTATGGCGACTGTTGAGTGTTGGGCATCAGTTGGTGTGTGGAAATGCCACATGTGCATGTGCACAAACGAGTGCATATGTAACTGTTGAAATCTGAGTAAAGCTTACTGATGCTTGGTTTGAGTGAGTGCTGTGTCCTAAAAAGATGCACTTTCTCTTTGAAAAGAATTTGGTTGAAGGGTAGGGCCTCTGGTACTTTTTATATTTATTGTAAATTCCTATGGATCTGTTTAAATCATTTCAATATAAAATGTTAGACCCACGCCAGGCAAGGTGGCACATGCCTTTAATCCCAGCACTTGGGAAGCAGAGGCAGGTAGATCTCTGTGAGTTTAAGACTGTCCTGGTCTACAGAGAGTTCCAGGATAGCCAGGGCTATACAGAAAAACCCTGTATGAAACAAACAAACAAAAAACAAACAAAGTAAGTTAGCCTCACCCCAAGAAGAAGCACCAGAGACAGAATTTTTGCAGAACTATAGAAATGGGTGTTTGTGGTTTATCAATAACAAGAAAGTTGTGACTAAGTGTCACAGACTTAAAATTTTTCTGGGGTAATATTAAATGTAAGTATTTAAACTTACAGCAAGAAAAATCATTTTTTTGCTTCATTTTAGAAAGAAGAAATAAACGAATGTGGTGAGAGTGTTGACAGGAACAGTTTGAAACGGTCACAAAGCCATCTTCCTTACTTTGCTCCTAAGCCGCCTCCAGACAGTGCCGTTATCAAAGCTGGGTACTGTGTGAAGCAAGGAGCAGTGGTGAGTAGCCTGCCCACACCTTCGAGGTAGGGAAGATACCTGTGCCAGCAAGCTTGCAACTCATAACTCAAGTTGTGTGCTTTATATTCTGAAAGAGCTAGAGTAGAGAGCAGGCTGCTGCTGGGAAGGGTAGAGAGGGGTTGTTCTATCATGACCAACCAGCCGTTATGTTTGGGCTGTTGGGCAAGTTATGCCTATATCCACCAGCACTTAGTCTAAGTGAACTTTACTAAGTTTAGGTTTAAGAAGGTTTTTCTTGTTGTTGTTTAATTGAAAACTTTGTGTGTGTGCATATGGGTAAGGGAGGGGAACAGGAGCATGATGTATGTGCTCTGAGATCAGAAAACAACTTCATCAGGTCTCCACTTCCACCTTCACCTGGATTCCAAGGTTCATATTCAGGCAAACGCCTTTACCTGCTGAGTCACCTTTGCCATCAGATCGTCCTTCTGTTGATTTCCCATGCCCTCAGGAGTGGTCAGGAGGAGAGCCCTAGGAAAAATGGAGGAGTAGATGCTAGTTTAAGGTTGGGGTACCTAATTTCTCAGTCTTCCCAGTTTTATTTTATGAGAAAGCTGTTTTATAAAATGTATGTAGCTTTTGAAAGACGTAAATGAGAGGTTCAGCTTCAGGTATAAGGGCCATTACCAGTAAGTTCAGGTTGTCCCCATAGTCAGTGTCATGGAAGAGATTTCTACAGGACAAACACATTTACCAGATTTCCTCTTTTCTTTTTTTCTTTGTTTTGTTTTTTTCTTATTTGTTTTTGTTTGTTTGTTTGTTTTTGTTGTTTTTGTTTTTTGAGACAGGTTCTCTCTCTGTAGCCCTGGCTGTCCTGGAACTCAGTAGACTAGCCTTGAACTCCAAATGCTGATTTTCCAGTATTTCTAAGGTTCCAGATACTTGTCTGCCAGGTGCTGTAGTTCACACCTATAATCCTAGCATTTGGGAGGCTGAGGAGTGACGATACAAAGTTCTAGGTTGGCCAAGGCTATTATATAGCAAAATCTGTGTTTATTTAATCAGCTTTTCTAAAGTTTATTCTGCATGGACTAAATCTTGAAAATCTCAAGAGAAGGTAAAGTTTAGCATTTGAAAGCAACAGGAAAAAAATGTGACTATAAAGAAATACTTCAAACTCTTCTGCTAATTCTGCTTGATTTTCTGCCTGTTGAACCATTGGTCTCAGGGAAAGGAAGATGAGACCAGAGGTTTTCCAAGGCAGACTGTCTATAGGTTTGAGGCAGAATTTCCCTCAGGCTGTAAAGCTTTGTTGTGGGCTAATTAGGCTTTTAAGGAGATAACCTTTATTCCTACATCTAAAAAATAATCTACAGTTTTTTTTTCTTAATTTTTAAACCAATTTTATTTTTTATGTGTATTTATTTTTATTTTATATGTGCTTACTTGAGTGTACATGTGTGTACCATGTGTATGGCGTTCTAGTGGAGGGCAGAAGAGGTGTAAGATCCCCCTGAAATAGTTGCCCCATAGAAACAGTTGTGAGCTGCCATGTGAGTGCTAGGAATTGAGCCTGGGTCTTCTGGAAGAACATTCTTAACCACTGAGCCAATTCTCCAACACTATTTACAAATAATTTAGGGTGCTTAAAATTGATAGGAATATTTGTATAAAAGTGTATTAAACATTTTCTGTAGGATTTTGTTCTATTTTTGTATTTATTGCTGACTTGTTCTATATGAAATACTTGAAAAAGGATTCATGCATGTTGTTGATAGAGAAACCTGATGGCTTAATCACATTTCCCATGCTGATTTTTTCCTTGTGGGCTGGGCTGGCAAGAAGAGAAGAGAACACCTCTTCTTTCTTTTCCACTGTTCAGGATCAAAATCTTGAAATATCAGAGTTACTCATAAACTCTAAGAGTGAGCTGACCAAGGCCGAGACCGTCATTCAAAGCCTGGTTAGCAGGGAGAGGTACCATTTACCACCTCCCTTGGGAAGGGTGTGTTGTTTCTGAGGACTTGGCATTTTGGATTGTGGGTTCATACTGGAATGATTAAGGGGTGATGAACATTTGACATTCTCTGAAGCCTCTGTCTGTTCTTCTCTGGTAGATGAAAAACTGGAAGAGAAGATATTTTCAATTGGATGAAAACACAATAGGCTACTTCAAATCTGAACTGGTATGCAATCACATCATAAATATGCTTTCATATACTTGGGAGGTCACACTGCAGTGCTTGTGTGATTATATGCTTGTATGCTGTTCTGTTCTTCTAATGGTCCAGTTCTGGGTTTGAGTGCACCTGAATTTCAGTCGGTTTGGTTGTAATGCATTTGGTTAGTCACATATTTCATTAATGTGTTTTAAATAAAACTACCTTCAAGGAAGCATTCCATCTTGATGGATCTAAAATTATCAACAGCCCCACATGTAAATCTCTATCAGAGGAATATTAGAAGAAGTGGTGTAAGAAATCCTCCAAAAGCAACATTCACCCCTCTGCATGTCTACCTTCTCTTCCCTGCTGCTTCTTAGCTCTTTCCCCATTTCCGATCACCTCTTAAGTTGTTTCACCTGGGATACCTTTTTCTGAAGGCAGAATCAAAGATTGAGTCTCCCTCCTTCCCTGTTTGAGTAATGCACCATTTAAGATGTCAAGTAGCCTAAATCCTACAGAAGATACGCGCATAAATTAATGAAATTCTTTCTCTCTTCTGTAAAACTGTGGGACTTTCATATGGTCCATACTCTGCATGAAGGCATAGAACAGCATCATGAACTTTCTGCCCTGGTAGATATGTTCCATACCTACATTGTTCTGTATAGGCTGTGTGTGGCTTTTGAGTGCTGGTAATATAACCAGTGTACTAAGGAAGTAAATTTGTTTCATTTTAAAATTAAAACGAATTCCATTTTAGTAATTTAAATTTATAGTTACTCATAGGCAGGGTTCTGTATTGGGAGCATCTTAAGGGTCAGTTATTTTAGGAAGCTGTAAAAGGCAGAAGCAACCTATATAGCCTGCTGTAGACAGTCAGAGCCCATGTGTAGTGAGGAAGCAGTCTTTCCCTGCCTGAAGAATGAGGGCAGGAATGCACAGGAAGTGGGTAATTGCAGAGACGAGAATGGGCACATGCATACTTGTTGATAAAATGAGGCAATATATCAAGGAAAATAGAAACCAAGGTTCTTGGGATAAAAGCACAGCTTCGTGATATAGAAATATACAGCAGACATAGAAATAGGTCTTTGTGTGAGTACATGTAAGTATAAAACATACTGTAGCTCTGTGTCTTGAGAAAATGATCATTTCTTCCTGAAAGAAACCTAGACTCCATGGATGGCAGATTTTGTAGCTGGGCAAGAGAAATAAATGCAAGGTGAGCGGGAATGTCTATCAGAAAGCAAGAACATGCTGAGAAAATGCTAGTCACTCTGAAGTCACTTTATAGACAGTTCCTTTACCAGATCATGGACAGCGAGAGTGTATCAAAATACACAATGATTATAATATATTACAGTGCATGCATATACATATATATATATATATATATATATATATATATATATATATATGAGTAAATGATTGGGTGGTGATTGAGCTCAGATAACTACAGTGAAGGACAAGATGCTTAGACAGGATTGACACACCAGTCTGAAATAAAAACTAAACACTGTGGGAAGAGAGTAGCAGTACAGGAAGAAGCCTGGCAACATCACCTCAATCAGGCACTCAAGTTCAGTGAACTTCAGTGCTGGTGAGAATGTAGAAACCATATACCGCCTTACGGGATAGCATGAAAAGCACACCACATCAGTTCTATGCTGCTCCTGCTAAAGGTATATAGTCTGGTTTAATCACCAGGTAACAGTAGCCACATCCAAGGGAGGAGGCAGCCTACAAAATAAATGAATTGCTATGATCTGTAGGACTCTGTGCTCCTCTTTCTAGAGGAGTGAGGAACACTTCTATACTAAATAGAAAGAGACCATGTGGACGCCACCTGCTGACTGTGGTAGCTATAACAGGAGGACTTGAGGGCGGCATGGCAAGAGAAGCAGCTTAGTTCCAAGTGACTGCTTTTAGTCTTTTTTGTAAATTCATTTTTTTTTTTTAATTTTTATTTATTTATTATATGTAAGTACACTGTAGCTGTCTTCAGACACCCCACAAGAGGGCATCAGATATCATTGCAGATGGTTGTTAGCCACCATGTGGTTGCTGGGATTTGAACTCGTGACCTCTGGAAGTACAGTCAGTGCTCTTAACCACTGAGCCATCTCACCAGCCCTTTTGTAAATTCATGATTGTTTCAATGTTCAAGAAAGAGAAAAGTGAGAACTATCTGACATAAAAACAAACAGAAAATACAAACGGTGCATTCAGAAAGAGCTTAGACTGAGTGTGGAGTAGAGTGGTAGCATGTATCCCTAGTGTGTGTGAGGCCCTGGATTAGAGCCTCGGTACCACTAAGCAGTACAGATAACTAAAGTGGTGTTCAGAAGTATGTTCATCAGGCTTTGGGAAATAACAGGTGTGCACTGCACAGATAGTATTCATCAATCATGAGGAGGCTGTGTCTGAGTGAAAAGATCACAGATACTCTCCTCAGAGAAAATAAGTGGAGAAGAAATAATATTTCTTCAAATTCCACGTTACTGTGTAGGTAGTGATGTTAGAAGAATCATCATTTGGCAGGCAGCTATGCCAATAATGATTTCAAGTAAGAATCCTTAATATTTGGTGAAACTAGTGGGAGATTTTTGTTAGAAAATGAAGTTCTGCATAGGCTCCAGGTATGTCAGTAGTGACCACAATGAGTCACACTCCGCCTCCACACCATGCACCTCCTGGTAGGATGGCTGAGAAGTATTCCGTTGCAGTGGCTTCCTTCCAGAAGCGTGTGGCTTGCACATCAGGATGAATAAACATCAGACTAGCTCCGACTGGGACACAGTCTGTGAAATAAGTGGCCTAAACATTTTATAGCTTTACAGGATGACAGACGATCAAAGAAGTAACCCACGAAGTAATGGGGACTAAGAGAAGGGCAGTGAGACAAGTCTGCCGTAGACTGAACCCTAGACAGAAACTCCGTCAGCTTGTCTTCTGCCATGAAGGACACCCATAGGGTAACTTATAAGATCAGAATGTGGCCTAGAGATTGTGGGCATACTGCAAGGATGCTGAGGTCCAGGATCCATAACTGTGTCATGATCATGTAAAATTTATTTTAGAAGTCAAGCATGATACCTAGTATCATGTCTTCAACTTGTGTGCAGATAGTCCTGAAATGTGTATTCAGACACATGTACACAGGCTTATAGCAAAGCTGGACTTACTGCATGGTACCATCTATGTCAAGATGACCTTCCAAAAGAGGAAGGTCCACCATGACCAAGTCTGCTACTTAGTGACTGTCATTGAGACCACAAACCGAGCTTCAGACAACATTGTGTATGATGGCATGAAACTAGAACTGTCCTGCGGCTGTAAGTCTCAGAAGGTGTATTTGTGACTGAGAATGGTCTGAGCTCCAAGTAAGATAGCTAGCTTTTGACAGGAAATGTCCTGTGTTTGCTTTTTTTTTTTTTGCCAGGAAAAGGAACCTCTGCGGGTAATACCACTTAAAGAAGTTCATAAAGTCCAAGAGTGCAAGCAAAGGTAAGGACTGCCTGATTCTTGGATAGCACACAGTATGAAGAACCAGGCTTCCCCTCCCTGATGAGCTTACAGTATGCGTCTTTCTCTGTTCTTGTGGGGATTTGTAATTGTATAACTTGTTTTTAATCTGTAAAGTAATTTAATTTTTTATTTGAAAACAAAATTAGGCCGGGTGGTGGTGGCACACGCCTTTAATCCCAGCACTTGGGAGGCAGAGGCAGGCGGATTTCTGAGTTCAAGGCCAGCCTGGTCTACAGAGTGAGTTCTAGGACAGCCAGGGCCACACAGAGAAACCCTGTCTCGAAAAACAAACAAAACAAAACAAAAAAAAAGAAAAAAAAAATTAGGAAATAACCCATTAGTACACTGACATTTCAGAATTAGTTCAGTAATGCAAAGGAAAAATTATTTTAAGCAATTTCTGAGATTTAACAGATTGAGGTATTTTTAGTTTTCAAAGGTGCTGCGGAACAGATTGTTGCAAGAAATTGCATCAGTTGTGCCATGATGAATTGAGTGAACTGTAAACACTTGGACTCTAAAGTTGCTTTATGTATCTTTTCTAAATGAGTTGTGTAAAGAAAGCATGTGAATAGTAATGCAAAGCTGGAAAGGGATGATGTGATTTTGTTAAATTAATGTTTTCTTTCTAACATTTATTGACACATACTTGCCACTTAGTAAACAGCTCAAACGATCAAACTGATTTATCTACAACTGAATGATCGTTTTTCATGACAGTGACATAATGATGAGGGACAACCTGTTTGAAATCGTGACGACATCTCGGACTTTCTATGTACAGGTAAGACACTTTTGGGGGGGGGGGGTCATAGATTCTCTTAAGAAGTTTCTAACATTTAGAGGTGAAATAAATGTAAATAATACTTGTTGGTTTTAACGAATATAATTTGCCAGCTTATTGAAGGATGTCACGTGGTAGTGCGTATAGGATCAGACGTGGGAGTGGGAGTGTTGTGTTATGAATTGGTGACATGGATCAAAGTCACATTTGGAAGAAAGAAAGTGCTGTTTTACTTAGGTTTTAGCATGTGCCTTCAAATGTATTATCTTTTTGTGTTTTTATTTAATATCATTTTTGGTAATTTCATAAGAAGGAAAGTCTCGAGTATAAATGAAATTATTGAAAAAAAGCATTTGTTTTTGTTTATGAGAGTTAACACATTTGCTTATTGCAGAAAAATTAAGAAAACAATGGTTTGTAAAATAAACATACTCCCACGTTCAGTCGCTGATATTTGCAGCAAGCAAGATCATTCTAACTGTATAAAGTTTTGTTTGCTTTCATATATTGTCATTTTCCCCATGTCATTAAAATTTCTTTGGAAATAGGTGGGTCTAGAGACTCATATCGTTAATTGGAATTAAAGGCATTCAGGAGGCAGAGGCAGGTGGATTTTGGTGAATCCAAAGCTAGTTGGGGCTGTATAGTGAGATCCTGCCTCAAAAATGTTATCTTTGGAAACATTTTAGAATTGCATCATACTCCATGTATTGTGACTGAACATTCATATGCATAGTTTTCATACATTTACTTTGCAAGTATGCTGATGGCAGCATCTTGTGTAAAGTTTGGCCTGAATTTCTGAGTCTTTCAGATGTTTCTAGGTCAGACTTAACCATCGGAACAGCTTTTCTGTTGGTGGCTTTGACTTTGATCATTGTCCTGCTACTAGTGCAGAATGAAAGCTCGGTCAGCTCCGTGCCTCTTCCGAGTTCTACCCTTTGAAAAATGCTCCTTGAAGTTATTGGCATTTGATAGATTTTTGGAGAAGGGGACTTAGTTTTCTTTAGTGAATTGATCATTGGTAGGCTGACGACACACCAAAACAGGCTCCATTTCCAAGATTAGCTGAGCAGTGCAACCTGGATTTGATGGAGAAAAGGGTTGATGAAGGGAGAGATCTCAAAAGTCGAGTGGGAAGGGATAGGATAGTAGAGAGGCAGGAGTTAGAGAAGGAGTATGTTCAAAATACACTGTATGAAGTTAAAAGAATTAATAAGAGAGTTAATAAAATAGTCCTAAGACCCACAAAATTCAGCGTCTAGTTTACAAAGTGCATAGAAAACACATGACATGAAAGTTAGAATCTGATTTTAGATCTACTTCTCAAGGAGTGAGGTCTTCTCAGAGGACAGCGTGAGAAGGCACAGCTTTCGGCCTTCCCAGCCTCATGCTGTGGCCATTCCACCCTGAACATTCTGATCTCGTGATGTTTAAATTCACACTGGCCAGTCTTTATCCAGAAAGAAGACTCCTGCTGAATTTGACTACCAATGTCTATTTAATTCACTGTTCTATTAGAAATTATTTCTAAAATTAATATGTAAGATGGTGCCAGAATGGCTTTGAAAGTGGCAGTTATTTATGTAGTAAGTTTGAGACAGCGTTTGACAGCAAAATAGCAAAGTCTTTGTTTCTTCCTCTTATTTCTTTTCTAAAAGCACTCATTATATATACTTTGATGTGTCTGATTCTAAACATGCAGTGCCTATCTTATATCTGCATATAGAACCTGGCTCAGAAAAACCTGGGTTAGAAATAGTGCTTCTAGAGCCAGGTTTGGTAACAGATACTTGTAACCTGACCGCTCAGGTTAAAGAGTGAATTGAAGGCTAGCCTGAGCAATTTAATATGACTCTCTGTCAAAATTAAAACAGAAATTTTAAAATAAAATAAAGCCTCAATGGCTGAGTGTTTTTCTTAAATGTGTATATTGGTTATTTCCGATGCTTACCAAAAAAGTGCTTTCAGGGGTTGGAGAGATGGCTCAGAGATTAAGAGCACTTGCTGCTTTTACAGAGGATTGAAGTTTGATTCCCAGTGTCCTTATTGGGTAGTTCACAACTACCTATAAGGACAGCTCCAGCAGGGTTCCATGCCCTCTTTTGTGCTCTATAGCTGGGACCAGCTGGACCAGTGATTGATGACTTTTTTGCACCCACTCCACACCACACACACACACAAATGAAGCTGGATGTGGTGGCATACACCTTTAATCCCAGCACTCAGAAGGGAGAGACAGGAAGATGACAGGCAGAGTTCCAGGACATCCAGGGCTATACAGAGAAACCCTCTCTCTAAAAACAAAACAAAAGTAAATAAAGTGCTTTGAAAACATTTTTTTTTTTTTTTTTTTTTTTTGGTTTTTCGAGACAGGGTCTCTCTGTGTAGTCCTGGCTGTCCTGGAACTCACTCTGTAGACCAGGCTGGCCTCGAACTCAGAAATCCACCTGCCTCTGCCTCCCAAGTGCTGGGATTAAAGGCGTGCGCCACCACTGCCCGGCGAAAACATTTTTTTTTTAAAAGAAATTATTGCCTTTGAATGTGGTTGCAGGTGACATTATATTGCCAAGTACAGAATTTATGGAAATAGAAGGTGAATTTTGAGAGAAAATTTACTGAAATATCCCTTTTATTTCCATTAGGCTGATAGCCCTGAAGAGATGCACAGTTGGATTAAAGCAGTCTCTGGCGCCATCGTAGCACAGCGGGGACCTGGCAGATCATCCTCCTCTGTAGGTTTTCTTCTTGGGGAGAAACTCTACAGGGCCTGCATCCTTGGAAGTTGTTTTCTTCCTCTCCCCTAATCCTTCAGTTTCTTTCTTTGTTGAGATTATTTGCATGTTGACTTTCATACCAATTGGACTTGTAAAAGTAATGTTCCCTAATTGAGAGCTTCCTTGTAGTGTCCTGTGCATAGCTTTCTGTGCACATTGTGTTCACGCACAAGCTGGGCGGCTAAAGAATAGAGCCTTCCTTCCTTTGTTCTTGCAGTTAGCTTCTTGTTAGTGGGTCAGGGTATAGCAGTTTGACACCCTTGGTGTGGCACTGGCCTGAATGCACTTGCAGTTCTACCAAAACACGGTTTTGTGATGTCCTGGTCGTCCCTTTACTTGCCAATTTTCAGTTAAGATTTTTTTCCCTTGATGGTGTTCCACTGACCAAGCTAGAGGCTTAAGTACAGTTTTATGTTTCCATTCATTTTTTTCTATTTCATGTTATTTCAATTTTCTTCCAGGTTGATACAAAAAAAAAACTTGTTAACTTTTCTGTAGTTTGATAGTAATATTGTAACAACTAAATGCTTTGTCATTCAGACATTGCCTGAGAAACAAGGGTTATTCATTTTGTTCAAGTATATCCTAAGGAATAGTTTGGTTTGGAATACTTTGGCCATTCATCTATGTTCTGAAAATGCAAACCTTTTTGAGAAGTCTCACCTTAAAAGTAGCACTGTTGTCAATTGTTCTGATGTGCCGTACCATAGCCTTTATGATGTAGATTCTGTATATACCTAGATACACCTGCATTTTTAGTATTTTACTGTCTTTTTTCTCTTAGTGATAATGACAGATCAGTAGATAGTAATCCACTTTTCCCATTCCACAATCATTTATTGTTATAATAGTATTCCTTTAAGAATTCCTAAGAAACCTCTTTCATGGGTGTTAGTTTTCTAAGTGCCTGCATTCTATGTGACTCTTTCAACAGTCAAGTATGAGATTCTCTGCAAAAACAATGTCTGTTGGGAAGAGGGAAAGTTGGAGAAGGGTGTTTGTGTTCTGTGCTTTGTGGTGGGGGCAAATCGGACTGTCCAGCTGTGACTATCAGCAGAATTCTCTCTTTTCCTCCCTTTCCCAATATAGGTTAACTCTAATCTTAGCTTTGCACTGTGTTCCAGATGCGGCAGGCCAGAAGGCTGTCGAATCCTTGTATACAGAGGTATACATCAAGAGCTGGTGAATGCAGCACGTATGTGGGCTCTCATGCAAATGTGCCTTCTTAGTAGAAGGCCTGGACTCGCTCCTCCTTACAGCTGATCATAGAAGGTTGAGTTAACCAGACTGCCTTTTGCAGTTGTCATCACTAACGCAAACTATTCTACTGTAGTCATCAGGTTGAATATGTATAGTTAAAAAAAAGCAACCATACTAATAGAAGCTTCCAGAGCTTCTGAAACTGACTGACTGAATTGCTGCAAGAGTTTTGATTTTGTGTTTTGTGTATTTTGATTTTTTTTTATATTACAACACTTGAAATAAGCCTTCATTCTTCTGATCCAGGCAAACGTCTGCACACATCCATGTTGGATAAACTCTTGTCATCAGAATTGCATGGTGTTTTTTAGCTCTGGTGAAGTTTTACCATGTAGTGGGAGCCTGTAGTGTTTGCTGATTGTGGTGCTGTTCTCAAAGCAGCTAGTGTCTTGAATGAGCACGCATCAGGAGCTGCACAGCGCACTGCAGTGTCGGAAGATCTGTCCTTATAAGGGCAGTAAAGTCAGTAGTTACAGCTGGTCTGATTTCAGCAGTGTTAAAAGTGATTCAGTTGTACCCTTTTTTACTTTAAACATCTTAAGCCACACGAATGTGTGACCCAAAATAAACTGAATTGAAGCAGCTGCAATCACTTGCAGTGAAATTAAGAGAAGCAAAAAAGTGTCAGACTATGAGACAAAGTCTTGTCTGAGAAGTCTTGATTTTTGTTGATTAATCTATGGCCTTCACTTTTATGTCTTACATTTTATCTTTTTTAATACTTGGGATAATCCCCATAACTCTTAAATGCTGTAGGCTCTTCTTTCAACACAATTCAGTTGCAGTTGGAACACTGTATCCCATTTTAGGCTGTCTAGTGCCATAAGCTGCCAAATTCAGCTTTGGTGACAATTAGTTTCTTAGTAGAATTGGTTGTTGGCTATCGTTGCTTTGAACTCACCCCTAAAATGCATTGCTTTGGGAAGGAACTTGCACATTTATGCTGCATGGCTCATGCTTCTGCTTTGTGTGTATGTGTGTGTGCGTGTTGCTGTTTGTTTTTCAGAGAATCAAGTCTCACATTGAGTGACTAACTTTGTTGTTGATTGGCTGTGTCTGACCACCATTCCTCTTTCCAGGAGCATTCCGGCTGTCCTTCAGAATCCAAATACACTGTCCTCCGTCCTGCCGGGGCAGCAGCAGCCGCCTCACATTCCACAGCCTCTCGCAGCCACTCTCTGGTCTCAAGCTATACCATGGAGAAGCGAGGATTTTACGAATCTCTTGCCAAGGTCAAGCCAGGGAACTTCAAGGTCCAGACTGTCTCTCCAAGAGAGCCAGCTTCCAAAGTGACTGAACAGGCTCTGCTCAGACCTCAGAGTAAAAATGGCCCTCAGGGAGAAGATGGTGAGCCAGTGGACTTAGACGACGCCAGCCTGCCAGTCAGCGATGTGTGAGGTGGGAACACGTGGGCTGCCTGCACCACTCATCCTCAGTGTCCTTCCATGAGGCTTCTCGCCAAAGATGATAGAGGGTGAATGATTTCAGTGCATATGTTATACTGCCTGTGGGTGTACTCTGTAAGCTGGCAAACCAAGAATCTAGGGAGTGGCCAAGTCAACGTAATTTCTTTAACAAAGGAAGAAAAACAGCTGTGTCCATATTGACAGTCTGAAGCTTTACATGCTTAGGTGGTAAAAATGTGTGTGTGATATTTTTTTTTCTTAGTGACTTTGAAATTTTAAATAACAATTTAAAATATTAAAATTTCTTATTATTTTGGTCATTTAAACTTGCTAATGACTCCCTATGAAATATTCAATATTTACATATTCTTATCAACTAACATTATCAAGTGGGACATTCCCAGACAAAAATTCCTAAACTCATGATGTCTGTGGTGCTGCAGAATTTTTATCACAATGTGGACTGTTTAGAAATTCTAACCATTTATGATATATTCTGGCTGTGCAGGTGAGTGGAAAATTTTTCATAGAAGATTTGATTAAGCTGGGCAGTGGTGGGGCACGCCTTTAATCCCAGCACTTGGGAGGCAGAGGCAGGCGGATTTCTGAGTTCGAGGCCAGCCTGGTCTACAGAGTGAGTTCCAGGACAGCCAGGACTACACAGAGAAACCCTGTCTCGAAAAACAAAAACCAAAAACAAAAAAAGATTTGATTAGACAGTTGGTGCAGGTGGGAGTTGAACAGGGCAAGCAGAAGGAGGAGACTGGAGGTCACCTATAGCTAAGATTTCTGTTTTCTTTTGTGGGGAGGGGACTTCTTTATTTTTATTTTGGAGACTGGATTCTCTGCGTAGCCATGGCTGTCCTGGAACTTGTTCTGTAGACCAGGTTGCTCTTGAACTTGTGGTGATCCTTCTGCCTCTGTTGCCTCCCAAATTATAGGGCTGTGTCATCAACTTGCAGCCTGAGACACTTGTTTTAAAAACCTTAGTATTTTATTTCAGTAAAAATTATTTGGTCATAAATTTTGGGAAGATCTGATTTTTTTTTTTTAAGTCAAAGTTTTGTAAATAGATCTTATTTCTGAATTTGGATCAGTGAAAGACCTTAGTTCACATGCTAAGTCAAAACGGCCCTTAGTCATGAATTTGTTATGGCTTCTCCCTTGTCATCAGTAGTAACCTATACTCAAGTGCCTGTGTCTTCTCATCTCACTTAGAATTGTACCCCAAAGTCCTACATGATTGGCTTTAAATATCTGAATAAATTAATTTCAGTAGCGTAATTTGATATGTTAAATAAGATACACCAGAATGTTGGTGTTCAACTACCTGTGCAATATTTATGTCTTGAAAACCAGATCTGAGTATGCATTGAACCGTGGGGATATCATAAATAGAAGCACCTCTCTGAAGAGAACCCAGTTTCCAGTGTTGAGTAATAGACTGGTTTGGGCAAGTACTGTTTTGTGGCAACATCTTAGGTGTTTGCATCCCCAGGCTGCTGCTCTATGGTATTTCCAGTCTCAGACTTGTGTTTTGGAGTCATGGTGTTAGTGTTTTGCCTTTTTGTGTTCTAAGACTACTTGTTGGAGGATGAAAGATTCGCTACAGTGGTTTAGGGTTAAGATGTTCTATTTAGTTGCCCAGCACAAGAGCGTACCACTCACCTTTTGTATTCATAAGCTAATATATTAGAGTTCTGTGTAGTTTTCTCTTGTGCACCTGCATTAGAAAACCATAGGACAACAAGGTTGTTAAGCAGTGACAACCCTTCTGCTGCCGTATTCATCACCCAGTCTCTCTTAGAAGTTCCTTTTTCATGAACATACCTAGGGACCCTTGTACAGACTCTTGGCAGTATTGATGAGCCTGGCGCTGTTTGCTTTGGTACAGCCCCCACAGTGTGCATTCTTTTTATCATATTTTGGTATCGGTAATTTGATATATTTCATGGTGGTAAAATATTAGCTCTATTTTGGGACTTTTTATAGAATTACATTTATTCAAAACCATAGGAATATGTTCTTGTGATTATCAGGATCTCCTAATATTTATCTCAATTCTTTTCTAAGCTTATGGAAATTATTTAATTATTTTAAAGCATATTTTCTTGTAAATATATTCTATTTGAAGCGTCAGCAGTTACTTTGAATACCATACTATTTGCTGCATTTTTTCCTGTGTGTACAATGTATCCCCTCTCAGAACAGGAATGTACCTCCTAATGTTTACTGTTACACCGCTATCTTTGTATGTCCAGTTGGTTGAACACTGTAATGACTTGAGAATAAACCGCTCAGAATACATTTTCACTCAGTTCCCATTTTGTTTGGTTCAGTGCTCATGTGAACAAGTCAGTAGAATTGGTAAGAAACATTTTTGATTAGTTCATTTACTTACCTTTCAATAAACAGATTTCATTCCAGGACAGACAGGGTTAAACAGAAGAACCCTGTCTTGAAAAAACAAAAAATAAAAATAAAATAAAATAAAATAATTCAAAATCCTTGAATTTGTGGAGTTTGTTGTTGCTATTTGTTTGTGTTTGGAGACACGGTCTCACTTTATAGTCTTGGCTGAAATTCAGTATGTAGAGTATGTTGGCATTGAACTCACAGAGATCCTCCTGCCTCTGCTTCCTGGGTGCTAGAATTGTAAGAGTGTGTACCAACAGGCCCAGCAGATCCATGAATTCTTAAGACAGTTTCATATGAAATTGTACAAAGAAGATGTCTGTCTGTTTAGAAAGTTCGCTCTTTTTACTTAAAACAAAACAAAACAAAAGAATGTTTTCAAAATTAAATGTGAAAATTACTGGTGAAGCATGTTTGAATCATTGAGCTGCATAGAGCTCAAGGTTATTGATCAGGCTGGACTGAGACTGACTGCAGAAGACATAGATCCCCAAGCTGCCTGCCAGTGGGGATAGTGGGAAAGGGGCTGAGATGTGTAGTCAGCTCCCCAAAACTAATGCTCAAGAGCCTGCTTTTTGAAAAATTGGGCTGTAGTGGATTCTATGTCTAGAGTCTAGCCCAGTGCCTGCTGCCCAGAGTAAACTCAAAGGCTTAGCCACTGAGCAAAGGAAGGGCCACTATTATAAAGTATATTGAACTTTACACTTATAATTCAATTGCATTATATTCAATTGAAATACAAATTTAGTCACCCAAAGTTGCAGAATTTCCAAAGACACCAGCAGTGATTTTAGGTGTCTCTGTTTGTTCCTTGTGTCTAGTTCATCATCAAATCCTGCTTTATTGGGGGGGGGGGGGGGGGGGGGGGGGGGGGGGGGCGGGGCGGCGGCGGGGCGGGGCCGCCGGCCGGCGCGCCGCGCGGGCCCGCGCGGGCCCAGCGGC
>NW_021604637.1:105729-125904 GCF_004785775.1 Grammomys surdaster | reverse complement strand
TCCCCCCCGTCTTCCTGACCTTCACCTCCGATATGCAGCACATGATTAGGCCCTGTCAACAGTTCATTGTGGGTGGGAGAGGAGCTCATGAGGCCCAGCTTTCTCTGAAGGATTGTTACCAGTTAATAGTAGCTGGTGTGTGTGTCTTCAGTGGTATACCCACTGAAAAAATTGATTATGATCCAGTAAACGTCATCCCACCAATACACATGCAAGCAGCCTGTGTGTAGTTAAACTCAGTGGGTCACAAGTCATGAAAGTAAAAAGGGTTATAAACAGCTTTCAGCAGAAGTGCGAAGGTGATAGGAGGATAATGAAAAGGAAATAGGTGAGAAATGACTGAAATTCACTATCCACAGAACTAAATATTTTATATTTATTATATTACATTGCTTGGGGGTGGGTGGTGGCTGGAGATCTCAGCAGTTAAGAGGAGTATGGACTGCTCTTGCAGAGGACCTGAGTTCAGTTCCCAACATCCACCTGTAACTCCCTCTCCAGGAAATCTGGCCCCCTCTGTGGTTTGAATGAGAATGCCTCCTAGGCTCTTATATTTGCATGCTTAGTCTACAGTTGGTGAACTGAAAAGTTAAGGAGGTATGGCCTTGTTGGAGGAGTTCTGTCACTGGAGGTGGGCTTTGAGGTCTTAAAAGCCCACACTATGTCCATCTTCCTCTCCCCCCCAACCCCATTGCCTTTGGATCAGATATAAGCTCTCTGCTACTCCTGAAGTCCTCTGTCTTCCATAAGTATTTAAGTGTGTGCATTTACACCCATATACATGTACACAGACATGATAAAAGTAAAAATGTTTAAATGACTTGAACTGAAAAATATTGCTGAACTGGTTACTGTTTATAATTGTTAATTGATGAAATCCCAGGGGTTCACTGTACTGACATTAAAAGGAATAACTTACTGTTGTATGTTCATGTGATAACAGTGCCACCTTCTGGTATTGGTTGCTACTTTTAAAGTAATCTGACATCTGTTTTATTTCACAGGAAGGAGAGAAGATATGTAGCAGCATAGGATAGCTTTGAAATCTATAGAAATGTTAAATCACCTTTCCCAAATAATTAAATGTTTTTAGAGGTAACTGTAGCTTCACATACACAAGAAATAATCTAGAGAAGCTGGTCATGTCTGTAGCAAGATGCCATCTTATAAAAAGATAGACTATAGGACATTTTGTATGCCCTTTACTCAGTTTTCCCAGTGATCCCTTATAAAGATATAGTGTAGTATTGTAGCCATGAAATAGGCTCATGCAGGTGCCTTTACCCACTGGGCCATTTTGATGGCTTATCAGGTTTTGGATTTAGCTTTAGAGAGTAGATATAAAGGTAGTAATTTTATATACGTGACCAGTGGAATATTTGCCTTTTGATCTCTTGGAGATTCTTTTTCCCATGTGCTACAGACCTAAGGAGATAATGGAATTTGCCCAAAGACATAGAAAGTTAAACATGATAAAATCTAATGTGGAAAACTACTACCTAGAGGCTGAGATGGTCAAAGAATGATGGTGTAGTAAGAAGCAGGATGGCAGAGAGGACTTCTAGAAAGCCTCTGAGGAACTTGTGTATTACTTGACATGGAATGAATAAATTGATTTGCAATTTTGATGGCCCAAAAAGAGACTGAGAATTAAGTCATTATCTTCAAGGTTCAAGGACCTTTTTCCCAAGCTATGACACACAAATCTCTCCTTGTTCTAGTTTTCTTCGGGGGGTGGGGGGAAGGTAAGGAAGGAAAAGAATGTGGGGGGAATTTCCATGACCCTGGAACTTGTCCAGGTAAGTCCTCCCACCCCTTATTCACTGTCTTCATGTCCTTTCCCCACACCATGGTAAAAACCCTGACAAATCAGCATGAGAAAGTAAAGGTTTATTGGGCTCACGTTTCCAGGTTATAGTCTATCACTATAGGAAGCCAAGGCAGCAGGAACTTGAAGCAACAAACAGACATGTCACATCTGCAGTTAAGAGCAGAGAGCCCTGAGTCAGTGCATGATGCTAGCACTGTATAGTCCAGGGTACTCTATCCAGGGAATGGCACCACCCAGAGTGGGCAGATCTTCCAACCTCAATGTAGTCAAGACATTCCATGGACATACCCACAGGCCAACCTGATCCAGATAGTCCCTTGTTGTGACCCCATTTCCGGTGATTCAACATTGTGTCTAGTTGACAAATAAAAGTTAACCATCACACTTATTTCCAAATGGGACCCTTTGGTCCCAAGGACATCTGTGCATAGTGACCATCGTATATATCTAGCTTATAATATTGGATCCTGAAGGGACTGGATATTGCTCAGGACATCCCTAGACCAAGTTCTCAGCACAAAGATTTATTTGTCCAGAGGGACAAGGGGCAAGGGAATAAAAGACAAAGATAGATAGATGAGGGTGAAAGGGAGGGGAACAAAGGACAAGGGTAAAGGGTTTTTATCATGGGGCAGGGATGGGAGTGGGGCACCAAAGGACTGCCTCTGGATAGGAGACAGATGTGGCACATAGGAAAATGGCGCTTTATAAAGGTACAAGGGGAAAACCCATGTTAGGATGTGACATTTGATTTTAATTGGGCATGTTAATTAGGTTAGCCAAAGGAGGCTTTTGATTGCTGGACTTCAATGCTTTGATAACTCATCCTTGGAAATTAGTCTCAGGAGGAAGAAGTGGCCAAATAAGGGAATAGACCTTGGGGGTCTGGCTTTAGGAATGTAATAACAGTTTTTAGCAAGGCGGGGGAATGGGAGAGAAGATCAAGGCCTGCCAGAGCCATGTTTGCCATGCTTGGGTTGGCTAGAGAGTCCCTTCAGTGCCTCCTGTTTCTCATTCTTTTCAGTCTTCCATTTGCCTGTTTATATCTTAAAGGTGGGAGATTTTCCAGTGGGTCATATGCAGTGAGTGAGAGAAAGTATGGCACCAGGAGTAAAGGGAGAACAGCCTGTTGTCCCAAACAACTAGAAGCACAGAGAAGCTATGACTGAGGTAGGGGCTCTGCAGGTAGGCAGGCACAGTCTCAGGGCTGAACGTGCTATGTTTCAGATTGTTAGATATCCAAGGGGAAAAATGGCTAGCAGTTGGATAAACAAATTTGGAATTGAGAAAAGTCAGCTTGACAGAAGTTAAAGTTATTTGGGAAGAGAAACTTGAGGAGTTGAGAAAATGCCTCTTTCTGATTATCTGTAAGCAAGACTATTGATTAGTGATTACTGTGGGTAGGTGGCATGGTGGGTAGTACACCCTTGGACAGATGGGTTCTATAAGAAAGCAGGCTGAGCAAATCATGGGGAGACAGTAAGCAGTGGTCCTCCATTGCCTGTGCTTCAGTTCCCATCTCCAGGTTCATGCCTTGGCCTCTCTCAGTGGCCTGGGACCTGGGATATGGAAGTCAAACAGACCCTTTCCTCTCCAAGTTGATTATAGACATGGTCCTAGATTTAGACACACTGAGACGGAAGTAAATGCATCACATGAGTGCCTGAAGCCCAGGGAGAGTAGAAGATGGTGTCTGATCCCTGGAACTGAAGTTAACAGTTGTCTATGTGCTGCCATGTGACTTCTCTTTACTGCTCAGCCATCTCTTCAGCTCTGTGATGTAGTATATATATATTTCAGTATTTAAGCCAGGCAGGGTGGTGCTCACCTTCATTTCCAGCGCTGGGGGTCAGAGACAGGCAACCTACCCAGGTTGGTCAGAGCTACACAGTGAGACTCTGTTTCAAAAGCTACACAACACAGACACACACACACACACACAGAGACACACACACACACACACACAATCACACCACATTGTCACTCCCCTGCATACACTTCTGATAGCTTTCCACTATTATGTTTCATGGTCCATGAAAACCAACATGACATCACTGTAGTTCCCATTTCTGTTGCTTTGCTTTGTGCCATCGTTCTGATTAGGGTGACAGGCCCCCAGGAAGAAGAGCCAGCATTCACATTCTGAACATTGGGTTCTATTCTGATTTCGGAAGCAATTCCAAGCTAGCTTTCATGGAGCCTTAATTGTCTTTTTTTTTTTTCTGACCTAACACAGCTTGGCTCATGATTGATTCTTGTCCTAAAGCTTAAAACTAGGACAAGCCGTAATGAGCAGGGCACAGTGTCTGTGACTATGCTCAGTCAGTAGTTTCTTTCCAGCAGAACAATGTTCTTGATTAAATCCACTCAGCATTCAAGGGCTTCTCCTGAGCAGGAAATTTCCTTGGGTCCCAGGAGGGAATAAGGAGTAAGAGAGACATAAAAGTTACCCCTGTTACAGGGCAGATCAAGGTAGGTATTGAAAGAATATGCTAGGCTATACATTACAGGAATGGGGTTTGGAGGGTTGCAACAGAGGGTTTGTATGGGTATCAGCTCAGGACCCCCAAGACCAAGTTCTCAGCACAAAGGAGGTTTGCCCCAGAGGGATAAAAGGTAGAGAATACGAGACAAAGACAGGAGATAGAGGAGGATGAGGGGGAAGGAGAAGAGGACAAGGGAGGGAGAGGAGGGGTATTTGTCCTGGGTGTTGAGGGACAGCACCAAAGAACTATCTCTAGATATAGAGGAGACAGACACAGTCCATAGGAAAATGGCAGTTTATAAGCCCCATTAGGATGAGGGATTTAATTTTAATTTAGCATGTGAAATAGATGCGCCAAAGGGGGCTTTTGATTACTGAACTCCAGTTGTTAGATAGCTGGACCTTGACTGACAGCCTCAGGAGGAGGAAGTGGCCAAATAAGGGACTAGGCCTTGGTGGTAGCATTAGGAATGGAACCTAACAGTTCTTAGCAAGGCAGAGGAAATGGGGGAGAAAGGGTGCACGGCCTGCCAGAGCCATGGTTACCACACTCAGCTGACCAGTTTTTACTTACTTTACTGTTGCTGTGCTAAAATACTATGACCAAGGCAAATTATAAAAGGACTTTATTTGTGTTAATGGTTCTGGAAGGACAGTCCCTCATGACAGAAAGACATGGCAGTGACAGGCAGGCATGACAGCAGGAACAGGGTGCTAAAGATACATCTTGAACTGCAAACAAGAAGCAGAAAGAGGACTGAGAATGGAAATGGCTTTGAAACCTGAACCCCCACGCCCATACTTCTACCAGCAAGGCTAGCTCCTGACACCCTTCATCCCCCAACCCCCACCCCACACCCCCCCCCATCCCCACTGGGCAACAGTTTCCTCCAAGATTGAAACATTCCATTCTGCAAAAATAGTTCCTTAAACAGGAAAGCTTCACGAAGTCCCTGAAACTGACTACGTTGCAGTTTCTGACAAAGTAAGCAATAAAAGCTACAAAGACCCTTAGACAAAGACTCTGAGACTTAGATTAGCTGCCCATTAAAGCAACTGAGGTACCTGGAAAGAACACATTCAAACCTGTTGAGCTGCCTGCCTTTTTAAAGTGCTCCAGATTCCCATGTTCTAAGCTCTCTGACTTATGCTGGGGTGGGCTTTGGTGATACAACGGTCTTTGAAATAATTTCTGCTCCTGTAAGTAACCCCTTACCCATATTTCTGTAAGTAACCTCAATAAAACTCATCAAGTTAGATTTAGGCGGTGCCCATACTTTGGTTTGTCTTGAGCTCCCTTGTTGGGATGAGCAGACATGCGCTGAGTCTTCTAGGAAAAGTTTGGTCGCACAATACCTCTGAAAATATGTCATCAACTGGAGGCCAGTATTGAAACATCTGAACCGGTGGGAAACATTGCCATTTAAACCTCTGCGGGCTCATTGACCGTTAGATGTCCATCACAAGTTACTGATGCCTGTGTTGTCATGTTCATCCTGGGACCCAAGCAAATTGAACAGCCTCTGTCTGAGAAATGTCTAGAAGTCACAGGAGAAGGAAGAGTATTCCAGTCAATTTCAGAACTGGTCAGAATGACACATATCACCAAGTTCACGCTTCATTGGCCTGAGAAAGTAACAGTCAAACTAGACATGGCCAGGGAAGTTTTAGGTTGAGCCTTATGAGATTGGCATTATATTATGGAAAAAAAGGATAAAATGACCTCAATTATGTGTAGCTTAATATAATACAACCCTACAGTGAGTACAATAAATAAAATCTTGAATTAATCTACCCCATTTAGTAAGATTACAAACTTTCAATAGTAAGAAGATTAAATTTTTGTCATTGTCTGTGTCTGATGTGTGTGTTGTGCATTTGTAAAGTCAGATGGTTTTAATTAAGTTACCTTAAACTATTCTGAGTTCTTACAATGGACGAGGTATTAGGAGAGTCAATGACCCAGCCTGACAGGCAAGATGGCTGTCTCTAAAGGCAACCTGCTCCACTATTGGGCATAGATGATTGACAGACAAGGTCATGGGTGCTGAGCAGTGTACCTAACAGGTGCACAGGATTGTGTCCAAATTCATTCCCTTGGTCATGAGAAAAGATATGCTGCTCAGAGTGATACATGCCTGCTTCTTCAAGGCCAACAGGAAAATCTGTGTAAGCTCAAGGTAGTATGTGTCTGTGTTTCTGTCTGTCTATCTGTATCTATGCATCTGTGTGTCTGTCTCTGTGTCTCTGTGTGTGTCTGTGTGCCTATGCCTGTGACTTGTGTTTGCTGATGATGGACTCCAGAGCCTAGCAAATGCTCAACCACTGAACTATATGCTCAGCTTGGCCCTTCTGTTTCAAAGGGCTCTCCTGGTCAGAGCAGGCCAGACCAAAATACTCTCCTTGCACACAGATAAACAAACCAGCAGTACAGAAGGGGGCCCAGGCTCATGCAAGTCTATAGTCACCTGAAAAGGCCTTGCTGCAGTTCTATAGCAGGTGCCCAGCTTAGATTGTGAGACCCAGGCGCCACCTTGAAAGGAGCTGCCACGTTAGTGGAGACAGTTTGCAAGGCTGCTTCCTTACGCTAGGAGACAAACACAGCTTAGAGGCACAGGGAGGGTGAGCCTGGGGGATGGGAAGAGAATAAGCCACATCTACATGAGGATAGAGTTGTTCTGAGGACCTAACGATTGTGTGTTGTGTGTCAGGTGCACATCTCTGTGAGAGTGTGTGTGTGCAGGTACATGTGTGTGAGTGTATATGTGTGTGTGTGTGGTGAGTATATATATATATATATATATATATATATATATATATATATATATATGTGTGTGTGTGTGTGTGTGTGTGTGTGTGTGTGTGTGTACGCACATTTGGAAGTCTGAGGTCGGACTTTGGGTGTTGCTCCTCAGATACCAGCCAACTATGATTTTTTTGGAGTTATTTTTTGTTTTGAGATAGGGTCTCTCACTAGATCAGGGCTTCCCCACTTAAGCCAGACTGTCTGGTCAGTGAGCCCCTGGTATTCAGCTGTCACTGTCCCACCAGCACTCTATGTGCATTCCACCATGCCTGGCCTGTTTTGTATGCCTTCTTTGGGGTGTGAACTCAGATCCTCATGTTCTCACCACAAGCCACGTCTTACCAACAGAGCTATCTACCCAGCCCCATACTTTCTAAGGACGATTAGATGGGTGAGATTATCACAAGGAGGTTGAAAGCACATTCATTGGAAAATGCTGGCAAGCATCTTCCTCCCCCACCCCCTTTCTACCCCATCATTAGTCGTGAGAATAGCTGAGATTCAGAAGGAACCTGTGGTTATCTTCTGGGCTGAGTGACCAATTCAGAGAGCCGAGGTAGGTGGAGGGAGTGGGTATGGCGGAGGAAGAAGTCCAGGGGCAGAACTCAAGAGTTGGACAGGCTAGGTCTGAAACAGGATGAAGCAGGAAGTCAGGTAAGAAATGAGCCCTGTGTCGGGTGGGGCCTCCAAGGGGCATGCTTCCTTGAGGAGGTGCTGTCTATGGCCAGCTTGTGTGGACTTGGAGGGCAAAACTGGCTTTCTTTACCTTTCCTCCCTGATGGTCTTATCCACAGTCTCCACCAGCGTTAACGGTTAGTGTAGAAAATCAAATGCAGAAAACAACAGCCCTTGCTCCTCCCACCCAGAAAAGACACTCCTGCCCCCATAAAGCCTTCCAGATTTGGGTCTGAGAGCAATTTGCCAAGCAGTCAGGGCAGCCACACACATGCTTCATGTTCCACATCTTGCTTAGTGGGTCAGTGAGTCTCGCCCTAGGGATGCGACACCCTTTAGAACCTCAAACCAGTAAAGTTCAGCCATCAGGGAGGGGTTCCTGAGTGACCCAAGTATCTGGGCTGGGTCTTCCTGAAACTGAGGGTGTATGCATTCTCCCTCTTTCTTTCCTAGCTGTAGGTCTTCCTGAAAGGAAGGGGCTGTGACTTCCAGGGTCCTGGTTTCTCAAGCTGATAACTATTCTTTTTCAAGGAACGGAGAGTGAATTTCCTTACTGGTGCCAGGTGCAGGGGTATCCACACATGGCGGCCAGGCAGGGAAGAACACAAGTACCAATACAAGTCGGGCTCTCTGGGAGGATGGAGAGGCAAGGTGGCAGCTGGCCGAGTGGAAAAGTACCTCAGCCATGATTCACTGGGGACAATGCTGCGCTGGTGCCATGCCGTCAGCCATCTGGCATGCAGACAGCTTACGACTGAGAGTCACATCAGAAATGAAGGCTGAGGAGAGAGACTACAGGAAAGTCAAGATGAGAATGTGTTGACCCTGGTTGGGGCCACGAGCATCTGTTCACACAGCAACCTCAGACCAGAGCCTGCTGTATGACCAGCCATGTGGGGCAGGATGGGAAGTCCGAGTTCCCTGTTGGGGGAGGACACTGCAGTCACCATTTGGACACAGATTGGCTGAGTAAAGACGAGTGGTAAGTTAAGACATCAAGTGTCACTGAGTTTTAGACTTCTTTTGCCCCGGTTACAGAATCACTGAGTAAGGCTCTGTGAGTAGGAGTGGCTGCTCTTCAGGCTTGAGGACCTGAGTTCAAATCTACAGCATGCATATTTAAAAAAAAATAGGGATATGTTCCCATATCCCTAGCAATAAGGAGCAGAGATGGGCCAGTCTCGCCCAAATGAGAATGTCTAGTTCAGTGAGAGAGACTGTTGTCTCAAGGCAACAGCATGGATGGCAAGCACTAAAGGAGGACACTTCCCTTCCTGCTCTGGCCTCCACGTGCACCGGTACCAGCATGGACATGTGTGCTCATCCATACACGTGTACATATCACACATGCACACACACACACAGAATTGATGACTGGCTGCAATATATGTGTGTATGTTACCCACATGGTGACATGCATAGGATGGCCTGTCTGTGGCTCCCGGCACTGCTGCTTAGAGTTGGTGAGTCTTCAAATCAGAGACTCAGGGTGCTCAGTCCCCACCGAAGGTGTTTCAAACAGCTTTGCTGACATGTAATTGAAACGCCATGCAGTTTGCCCATTGAAGTTGTATAGTTGCTGTGTTCAGTAGACTCAGGCATGTACAACAGGCATGTACAACCATCATCGGAATCGGAACTTTTTTTTTTTTTTTAGTTTTATTCTTGAGTTTTCAAGGCAAAGTCTCATATACCTCCAACTGGCCCTAAACTTGACATGGAGTGTGGAGTGGAGGATGGCCTTGCATTCTTGATACTACTGTGTATCTCCCAATACTGAGCTTACAGCCTGCCATGCCTGGCAACTAGTATCATTTAAAAACCTTTCCTGCCTGCCTCTGGTTTTTCTTTCTTTCTCTCTCTTTCTCAACTTCCTTCCTTTTCTTTCTTTCTTTCTTCTCTTTCTTTCTTTCTTTCTTTCTTTCTTTCTTTCTTTCTTTCTTTCTTTCTTCTTTCTTGCACTATTGACTCAGGCTGAGAGAGGGTAAGCTGGCTTAGCAGTGCCCTTGTCTCTGTCTCATCCTCCTGTACCCTGCCACACAGCACTCCTCCCTTCTAGGACCTAGTGGGCTGCGAGAAAGTGAGAGCCCCATCAAAGAATCTGTTGGAGACCTGAGACGTTGGGGGAGTTGCTGGATGTATACCTTCCTTTCTACCATGGGAAGGCACTGAGCAGGACAGTACTGGTGGCAGGCAAGGGGTAACTGAGCCTTTGTTGCGGTCTTACCCAGATGTTGGTGTCTGCAGCTCACCTGCTCTGGCAGTAGTGACTTTGTACACTGTTGGGATCTGGCAAAGCCACTTAAGGAAGGATTTCTTTGGGCTCCTGGTTTGAGAAGATGCACTCCCTGATGGTGGAGGAGGCTGAGCTCCTGGCTCTGTGGCAGTGAGGATGTGTGTCTGCGGATCCTCACCGCCTCACATCTGGATGGACCAGGAGCAGGGACTGTTTTGGAAAAGTTGTGGAGGAAGTGGGCTGCTAAGTGTCTCATGCTTTTGCCAGCATGCTCTGTCTGCTATGATGAATCCTAGCCCTCTGGAACTAAAGCCAAAATAAATCCTTTTTATCCCTTAAGGTGCTTTTGTTTGTTTGTTTTGTTTTTTCGAGACAGGGTTTCTTTGTGTAGCCCTAGCTGTCCTGGAACTCACTCTGTAGACCAGGCTGGCCTCAAACTCAGAAATCCTCCTGCCTCTGCCTCCCAAGTGCTGGGATTAAAGGCATGCGCCACCACCGCCTGGCTATCCCTTAAGGTGCTTTGATCAGAGTATTTTCTTATAGCAACAAAAATGAAATCAAGATAGGACTAATATGAACGGCTGTCATCGGCATATGATGGCCATTGCACTGGCAAACCCACAAGTGCTGCAGGTTACCAGCTACCTGCACGAGATTCACCTGTCAGCCTCTGGTATCTAGATAGGCAGGTGTAAGGTATAGGGGAAGTCATTATGCTTCACTGAAGGTTTGCCTGTGCTCCTGTGGACGGCCCCACACTCATGCATGTGGGCAGTACTAACTGGGACTCAGTGGGCTATTTAAAAGACATCCCAGAGTGGTTGCACATGCCTTTCACCCCAGCACCCAGGAGACAAAAACAGATGAGTCTCTGAGTTTGAGGCTAGCCTGGTCTACAGAGTGAGTTCTGGGACAGTTAGGACTACATAGACAAACCCTGTCTTAAAAAACCAAAATAATGGGGCTGGAGAGATGGCTCAGCGGTTAAGAGCACTGACTGCTCTTCCAGAGGTCCTGAGTTCAAATCCCAGCAACCACATGGTGGCTCACAACCATCCGTAATGAGATTCGATGCCCTCTTCTGGTGTGTCTGAAGACAGCTACAGTGTACTCATAAATAAAGTAAATAAATCTTTAAAAAAAAAAAAAACCAAAATAATAAAAGTACAAAAGCCAGGCAGTGGTGGGGCATGCCTTTAATCCCAGTACTTGGGAGACAGAGGCAGGAGGATTTCGGAGTTCGAGGCCAGCCTGGTCTACAGAGTGAGTTCCAGGACAGCCAGGGCTATACAGAGAAACCCTGCCTGGAAAAACCAAAACCAAACCAAAAACAAACAAACAAACAAACAAAAAGTATAAAAGAAGGGATAAAGACGGGAGGGGATGTGTTGTGGAGGCCCCAGGGAGACGGTGGATTAACGGTACTGTAGCAGGATAGTCCTACCCCACCCCCATAACATTTACAATAAACTCGGTGATTTGGGAGGAGCTATGAGTCACCATCCTCTGCACCTGTGCTGTTGTGCCCGCTCCCCCATCTCCATGCATTTCCCTGAGAGGACTGCTCAAGGAGAAATCCAAACTTAGGTGGTAGGCTGCCAAGTGTGTCTCCTTGTTCCTGTTTTGATCCTTGTTTCTGTTTTTATTCCTGTTCCTGTTTGTGTTCCTGTTTTGTGGGGAGTATAAAAGGGAGCTATGCAGTTGAAAATATAGCATTTGGTTCTTTACCAGATGACTCCTTGTCTTTCTTTCTCTCACCCTCAGCCCTCCGCCGATCCAAGGAACTCAGTCAGCTATGCTGGTGTAGCTGACAAGTGGAGGTTCCACAAGATCAGAAAGATGAGGAAGATTGCTGACGGGCTGTCTCCGGGGCGTGCATTAACACAGGAGAAGTATTGGGCACAAACTGAAGGTAAGTTTTCGGGGTAAGTAAACGCCATGGATTTGGCACATAGTAAGGAGTTGCTGGCTAAGCAACTATCTACTCTTCTGGCTCAGTGGGGAACCGCTGTTGAAGCTAGGGTTATTGAAGAATTTATGAAAGAATTATAGAAATTCTCAGTTTGGGGTGTTTGGAAACTGGTTAGGGATGCCCTTGTCAGTGAAAACGAATTGGCTAAGGAGTCCCTATGTGGATCTTCTTCCTCCTCTTCATCTACATTGGGGGATTCTTCTTCTTCTAAGGAGGAGGAACTCTTGGGGGCCATTAGAGGAAAGGAAGTGCTCCAGGAGAAAAGAGAGGGGTCGGGGCACGGGCGAGGTGCTGTGCGGCCAGCTCCGGGCCCAGGTGAATGGAGTAACCTGACAGCTGACAGTGGGAACGAGGCAGCACCGGGCGGCCTGGGCTGTGATGCCCGCGCTGGAGCAGGGTCCGATGGTTGTGGAAGGCCCGCAGCACCCAGTGCTGCAGGTTACCTTGGGTATGCATAAATACAGACTTGGAAACTCTGAAAGAACTTAAGAGTCAGCATTTCGAGAGCTGAAGCTTGGGCATGCTGTGAGGATGAATGAAAAGCCCTGCTTTGCAGCCCCTCAGGATGGCAGGCCTGCAGCTCATGACCCCTGCTTCCTCACCAATGGGTCATTTCTTTGCACTGTCGTGGCAACAAGAAGAAATTCATGATAACGTTTATACGCCAAGAAAACACCAGGTTGAGGTGCTGGAGGCAGCTCTGGACCATAACACCATTGTGTGCTTGAACACTGGCTCAGGGAAGATGTTCATCGAGGTTCTGCTCACCAAAGAGCTGGCCCATCAGGTTAGGGGGCAACCTCAATCCCTCGCAAAAAGGACTGTGTTCCTCATCAACTCTGCAAACCAGGTTGCTCAACAAGTGTCAGCTATCAGAACTCATTCAGATCTCAAGGTTGGGGAGTACTCAAACCTAGAAGTAAATGTGTCTTGGACAAAAGAGAGGTGGAGCCAAGAGTTTACTAAGCACCAGGTTCTCATTATGACTTGCTATGTCACCTTGAATGTTTTGAAAAATGGTTACATATCACTGTCAGACATTGAATGAACTTTTGGGGAGGGTACAGATACATTGCTTTCTCAGAGTGATATTCAGTCTCATTTTCATATTGCTGTTTTAGATTCAAATCAACAAATTGCTTTGGTTCAAGAACAAGTAGATTTTATGTTATCCACCAGACATGTTAGCTATGATCCCTTCTTTCATGCTATTTGTGTTACACCCGTGCATGTAATTAATGCTTCCTCTTCTGTTTTTAATAAGATTGTATTAGTTAATAATACCAGAGTTGATCCTATTGATGGGTCATCTATCTTGAGCATGTTTCTTCAAGTGGGAATGCTGGTGAAAGAGTGGGCTGGAGTTACTTCCTTGGCAGTTTTAGCCTAATTTTGCTGATGCTTGTGTTTGGGTGTCTGTGCCGCCTTTGGGCACAACAGGTACAATCTCAAGCTATTGTGCGAGGATTGGTTCTTTTACATGTTCTAGGGGATCCCTCTGCCCAAGTGTGGCTGACCATGCTACAAAAAGCGTAATCATTCACCTAAGCCTGAGCTGCAGCCGGGACTACAAGGGAGTTTTCCCTGAGAGACATGCCTGGCTGCATAGGGGTTGGTGTTGATACAGTTCCCCTCCTCAGGAAAAAGACACAAGGATGGGTATGACCATACCACCTCACTGTACAACGGCAGGGGGTTGGGGGTCATTACAATATCCCCAATTTTCACTGAGGGTCTGGTCTCTGTCTCCGCTCGGCCTCTAATTAAAAGAAAAAGGGTGAATTGTGAGTCACCATCCTCTGCACCTGTGCTGTTATGCCCGCTCCCCCATCTCCATGCATTTCCCTGAGAAGACTGCTCAAGAAGAAATTCAAACTTGGGTGGTAGGCTGCCAAGTGTGTCTCCTTGTTCCTGTTTTGATCCTTGTTCCTGTTTTTATTCCTGTTCCTGTTTGTGTTCCTGTTTTGTGGGGAGTATAAAAGGGAGCTATGCAGTTGAAAATATAGCATTTGGTTCTTTACCAGATGACTCCTTGTCTTTCTTTCTCTTGCCCTCAGCCCTCCGCCGATCCAAGGAACTCAGTCAGCTATGCTGGCGTAGCTGAGGAGCTAATGTGGGAGGAGTAAGGAGAGGAAGAAGAGAAGGAGGAGGAGGAACTAGGGAGGGAGATGGTAGGAGCCCTGGAGAACCACGCACAGATCCAGGATGGTCTTGGGTCATGATTTATATCATAAGGTTAGATATTGGGAAATGCCTCTAATTGTGTGGGCAAATTGATAATTGAGCATTACCAAATATATAAAGCCATTGGATAATTTTTAAGCATTAGAGTCTCATTTCTACTGGGTACCGCATGGATGGTGGGATGGTCTGGGCTTAGCCAAGCACTATGGAGACAGTGTGGTAGATTGGTAGAACCATCTCCCACGCTGGCCTCTTGTGGGTGGTAGGGCCAGTGCTTCTGGCTGACCTGAGCCATGGCAGCAGTGAGAACACGCTGCTGCTTGTGGCCCCAGGCCTTGTCTAGTAGGGAACATGGCAGCCTGTAACAACAAGCCAGATCGGGTGCTGCTGTTTTTAATATTTACTGTAACAGGGTACCATTAAGATACATTGTATACTTGTATAAAATTGTCAGTAAATAAAAATACTACTTAAAATTTCTTTTAATGGGTTGGAGGGATGGCACAGCAGTTAAGAACACTGACTGTTCTTCCACAGGTCCTGAGTTCAATTCCCAGCAACCACATGGTAGCTCACAACCATCTATAATGGGATCTAGAGCCCTCTTCTGGTGTGTCTAAGAGCAACAGTGTACTCACATACATATAAATCTATTTTAAAAAATTCTTTTAAAAAACTTAGGTTAGCTGGGCAGTGGTGGGGCATGCCTTTAATCCCAGCACTTGGGAGGCAGAGGCAGGCGGATTTCTGAGTTCGAGGCTGGCCTGGTCTACAGAGTGAGTTCCAGGACAGCCAGGGCTACACCGAGAAACCCTGTCTCGAAAAACCAAACCAAGCCAAGCCAAGCCAAACCAAACCAAACCAAACCAAACCAACAAACAAAAAAAACTTAGGTCAGGGGTCTCCAAGCAGGGCCATTGGCTATATGACTTAAATTTCCTTTGTCTGAATAATTTTCCCTGAAGGCACTACGTTCCCTAAACATGACTTTGGCTCATGTTTTGCCTCCTGCCTCCGAATAACAATATTGACAACTGGCCATCCGTTACACTTTGGCGTCTGCCTGTGGTTCTGTGTGAACTCATGTTCACCAGAGTCCTAGTGAAGAACTCGATCACATGACAGGTACAATTAACTTTCCTTTTTTTTTTTTTTTTTTGGTTTTTCGAGATAGGGTTTCTCTGTGTAGTCCTGGCTGTCCTGGAACTCACTCTGTAGACCAGGCTGGCCTCGAACACAGAAATCCGCCTGCCTCTGCCTCCCAAGTGCTGGGATTAAAGGCATGCGCCACCGCTGCCTGGCTACATTTAACTTTCCTAAAGCTTGTGTGTTGGAAGTGGCCTACCAGTGCAATCACGTGGACTGTTAGCCGTGTACAGTTGGTTTACTTTGAGAAACCATTTGAATTACAGATTGTCAGATTAAATCAGATGCATCAGTTTGAAGAGCATCGGAGTAGCAACCAGCTCGGGGATTGGTGTTGAGGGGTCCAGCTTTCTGTCATGAACAGCCAGTAAAAATGGCAGCACATCTCAAGGGTATTAAAAGTTCTCAAAAAATATCCTAAACAGTTTCGCTTTTGTACCGACTCTGAGGAAGGGGTTTTGTACAAACAGCCACCCTGAAATGAAATGCTACAAGGCCATTGGACTCTCCCTAGCCCACTGGGTTCCTTCCATTAACCTGATCTTCATTCTAGTTCAAAGCACTCTTCACCTGAATAACGTATGAAATAACATAGCTTTATTCTAAAATCATGTTATTGAATCTATTGGTTTTTTAAAATGTACTATATATTCTGCAGCAAAGCGATTCTATAAAAACACACCTTAACAGCTAAGTGGAATGTGTCCCAGAATCTGGATGAAGTCCCAGTTCTTTATGAGGACACTGAGAGTCCTAACCCAGGAGGCCCCTTCTCCTTAGCTGCCAGTCCTGTCCCCAGTTGTACCCACTGCTCAGTTTGGAATCTTCACACCTAGGGGTATCCACAACACTGACCCCAGGTGCGTCCTTCTACCTGGCCAAACCCTCCCTGTCCTTGGATATGTAGCCCAATCTCTCTTTTTGAAAACCTTTAAAATATTTTTTAGTAAATATAATATTTGCAGATATTTATAGGGTCTAAGCAGAACATTCAGTATGTGTACATGATGCACTGTGATAAAACACATTGTGAACAGTCTTTGTTGTCAAATGCTTGTCATTTCTAAATGTTGGAGACTTTTGGATTCTTCTATCTTTTTTTTTTCTCTCTAAAGGTTCTCACTTTTAGCCAGGTGGTGGTGGCACATGCATTTATTCCCAGCACTCCAGATGAAGAGGAAGATGGATCTCTGAGTTCGAGACCAGACTGAGCTACAGAGTGAGTTCCAGGACAGCCAGGGCTACACAGAGAAACCCTGTCTTAAAAAAGCAAAACAAAACAAAACAAAACAAAACAAAAAAAATAGAGAAAGGTTCTCACTCTTTAAATTTTTTAAAAAATAATTTCATTGTATTTATACGGGTGTTTTTTTTTTTCCTGCATATGTGTATATGTGCCATGTGTTTGCAGTGCCCATAGAGGTCAGAAAGAGGCATCTGATTCCTAAGAACTTGAGTTACAGATGGTTTTGAGCCACCATGTGGTGCTCTAGTCCTCTGAGAGATGGCCAGTGCTCTAACCACTGAGCAATCTCCTAAGTTCTCTTCTTGGGTTGAACTATATCGTTGTACTAGTCACTCTTTTTATTGTTGTGACATATTTGACAAAAGCAATTTTAGGAAGGATGGTTTATTTTGGCTCTCTGTTTGAGGGTACAGTCAGTCTGTCATGGTGGGACGTGGCTTTAAGCATGACAGAAGGATCATGGGTGGCAGGTCACCTTGTATCACTCTCAGGAAGCAGAGAGACAAATGCTGGTTCTCAGCTCATTCCTTTGACACAGCCCAGGACCTCAGACCATGGGTGGTATTCTATCCCCACCCATCCCCCTCACTCCAGCTTCCATCTCTCACCCCACCACTGTATCTTCTCACTTCTGTTGAGCCTCTTTGGAAATGTCTTTATAGATACTCCCAGAGGTTTGTTTTGTAGCCCAGGCTGGCCTTGAACTCCTGATCCTCCTGCCTCTGCCTCCTTCAGCAAATCTTACCAGTGTGTACCACCACAACCAGCCAGAGGTTTGTCTTGTAAATGATGTGTCAAGTTGAAAATCAAGATTAACCATCAAAGTCATTGTCTTAGTTAGGCTTTTACTGCTGTGAACAGACACCACAATCAAGGCAACTCTCATAAAAACAACTTTTAATTGGGGCTGGCTTACACATTCAGAGATTCAGTCCATTATCATCAAAGTGGGAACATGGCAGCATCCAGACAGGCATGGTGCAGGAGGAGCTGAGAGTTCTACATCTTGTTCTAAAGGCAAACTTGGGAGAAGACTGGCTTCTCCTAGCTTCTAGGCAGCGCAGCTAGGACCAAGGTCTTAAAGCCCACACCCATAGTGACACACTTCCTCCAACAAAGCCACACCTACTCTAATGAGGCCACACCTCCTGGGCCAAGCATATTCACACCACCACAGTCATGGAGTGTTATTGCTCACAGTTACTTGGCTATGCTAGGAATACTACACCTACTTTCCTAGCTAACTCTGCTTTGGCACCTATTTTCTCCATCTCTTTTCTCCCCCTTCCCCAGCCTCTGGTGACAGCTATTGTACTCTGTTTCGTGAGATATATATATGTGGTTCGCACATATAAATGAGAGCATGTGCCGTCTGCCTGGCTCATTGAACTTAACCAACCAATCCCTTAATGCCTTGATCTCCCCAGCTCCCGTCAAACACCCTCCAGTCACCCTGCAGTTGATCTCTTATGCTCCCTCTGTGCAGTGTGGACAGGTACTGGCTCGGGTGGCAACTTTATGTTAATTTAAACTTCGCTAACAATAAAGACTCAGTTTTTTTGTTTGCTTATCACACTTGGGCTGCAAACACTGAGAACATTTCCATTGTTTCTGGGAGTGCTACACTTTGAGTTCCCGAGGGGTGAGCTCAGTCACTCCACGTGCTGAAGAAATTTCCCTCACAGTGAACAAAACTGAATAGATACCGTATTGCCACAGGGAAGATGGCCAGAGAGCATCTTGTAGCTTCTGATGCTGGAGTGAGGGGAATGAGGGGACGTGGACCTGGAGCTCAGGAGAATGGACACCTAAACCATCTCAGAAATGCTGTCATCTGGTGGCAGACTTCCAATACTAAAGGGGAATGGATGTGTCAAAAAGCTTGCCTGCTGCCCTGGGATTAGTGGGCAGCCTGACTCAAGGGCAGTTTGGCAAGAGCCAGAAGGACATAGGAAAGCAAATGGAGAAGCTTGGCCTTCATCTTGCTGGAACTGACAGAGGAGTGGAGTATGCACACACTGCAGGAAGAATCAAAGTCAACAATACAACTTTGGTCTGGGGCCTTATGAAGCACACACACACACACACACACACACACACACACACACACACACAAAACCGCTCCAGATCTTTCTCCTGTTGCACAGTAGCTGCTGACGACCACTCTGAAGCCTCTTTTGCAGAGTAAAGCATTGGTATCTATGGTATCTCACCATTCATTATTCATGACTAGATCAAATGCTCAGAATTGAAGATTAAATGTGAGAAACTGGGGTTGAGGAAAAACAGCAGGGGACTGGCCTGTTTGGCCTCAAAGCTTCTCTCTTCCCTCTGTGTGCGGGGGAGACTTCTTTAGGTGCCAAGACCTTATGGATGAGAAGTGAGTTTTCATGATGTACTGAAAAGTGCCTTTAAAAAGGGAAAGAAATGGTCTTTATAAGTGGCTGCAGATATGGAAGGCTGAAGAAGGAAAGCGAAGAGGTTTTCTGATGAAGTGCATAAAGTATTAGCTGCGGGTAAGAAGGGTTTAGGATGGAGGGACATCCACAAGGATCCCTGATAGCAAGCTGAACTTTCTCATTGTTTCCTTCCACGGGTGCACTTCAGACTGTCATACAATGAATGGATATGCATGCACAGGTGTGCAGACACACACACACACACACACACACACACACACACGGGTGGGTACACATTCTCTCTCTCTGCCCCGCCCTGTGAACAAACTCGGGCTCTCATGATCCTCTTGTGAGAGGGAGCCTTTTTGGGAGGATTTGTTCAGACCTGCTTTGGTTTGGGTCTGATTGAAGTGCAAGGTAGATTTTTGGTTCAGCGTAGTAAAGATGGAGGCCTGAGGCAGGTCATAGATCATAGGACTGCAGGTCTCGGGGAAACTTGTGTTCACTGCTGTTTTCCTGGTGAGATTCCCCACGTCTTCTGTGTGCTGAGAGCTATGGAATTAAGAACCAGGAATGTGATCCAAACAGTCCATGCAAAAACAAATCTCAGGGCAAGGAAAAGATGGGGAAATGTTGATTGATGGGTACTGAATCACAGCTGAACAAGAAGAATAAAGACTGATATCCTGTGACATACCAAAATAAACATAATTGACAATAATTTATACTCAAAATAGATAAAGGATTTTGAATGTACTTATCATAAAGCTCAAAGATTACGGTGAGAGATATATGAATTACCCTGAGCTGGTCGCTACTCAAGATATACATTATACGTATCAAAATTTATAACATTTGCCTTCTAAATATGCAAGAATTGTATGCTCATCAAAATTAGATTAATTTAAAAGAATAAAGTATCAGAGAAAAATTTAAATTTATAAAATTTTAAAAGAAATTTTAGCATGATGGATTCTATAGTATCCTATAATGTAAGATACTATGTTATATGATATCTATAGTAAAATGATATTATGAAAGTACTTTATTAATCTAGATTTATTTATTTATTTATTAATATATCATTATTCATTTACTAATTAGATTTATTTTTTAATCTGGACTATGAAAGCAGTGATTGCCCCCAGGTGCTTAGGACCATGTTTTCCTTTACTTTCTATAATGAGCAAGTGTT
>NW_021604637.1:91188-105719 GCF_004785775.1 Grammomys surdaster | reverse complement strand
TGCTTAGGACCATGTTTTCCTTTACTTTCTATAATGAGCAAGTGTTGCTTCTATAATTGAAAATACAAATTGTGTTTTTTTTAAATAGTAGAGTTATAGTGCACAATGAGAAAGAATATTTGCTTCCACAAGAGGCTTTATCTGAAGCACTCTACAGTCAAGATATTCTACTGTGGAAGCAAATTTCTCTTCCCCCCAAATAATACAACATCAGCATTCTTTATGGTATTTCCAGTAATGACTGGCCTTGATGGCCTTGTTATCTACATAGGCATTTCTTCCTATGCAAAAGTAACAAGTAAATTATGTCACGGTATACCCACCATCCTTGCCATTGCTGCCAGGAATTGTCATTTATTATCCTTTCTGGATAAATCTTTCATTATAAAAAGCCAAAAGTTGAGTGTTAATTCAAATACTGTCAATATGTCTACCTATATTGTTAATCATACTGATAGTAAATTTTCTTTTCTTTATTTTTGTTTTTTTTGTTTTGGTGTTTTTTAGACAGGGTTTCTCTGTATAGCTCTGGCTGTCCTGGAACTCACTCTGTAGACCAGGCTGGCCTCGAACTCAGAAATCTGCCTGCCTCTGCCTCCCAGGTGTTGGGATTAAAGGCGTGCACCACCACTGCCTGGTGCTGATAGTAAATTTTCTACATAGCCAAAAACAAACAAACAACCCCTCCCCCCCATCCTCACCTAGAAGAGGGTAAGAGACAGTTTACTCTGGAGCCAAATATGAGTGGCCACAGCCTGGGAATACAGATTTTGTTTACCACAAATTCCATGTTCCAACATATTCTTAGCCCTTTGATTGCTGAAAAACAGGATTTTGCCAAGTTAATACATTCCAAAGGGCTTTTATCTGACATAGAGGTAGGCAAGGAATGGCTATTTAGGTGTCTAAAGATATCCCAAGATAAACTGTAATTATGTTCTGGATCTGCAGCATTCCAACCCCTCCACATTAGTTAAGTTCTGATCAATCAGCCTTTACAGATACAGCTTCTTTCCAGAATTCTCTTTTATGGAACCCAAATCCTCCAAGCAATTCCTCAAGTCACATAAATGCATATGGAAGGAGGAAGAGCACTCCTATCAGAGAGAAGAGCCGAGCAGAGGCAGACAGACTTCAAGTAGAAAGTGGTTATGAAATACAATGCAGTGAGCGTGACAATGCAGTGAGTGACTATGGCCAATTTGTAATAAAATCTGAGTCCAGAAGGGAGGGAAGGAGGGATAGAGGAGGGAGGGAGGAAGGGAGGGAGGGAGGGAGAGAGAGAGAGAGAGAATGAGAATATATTTAGCTTAGGGAGAGGACACATGATTCTATGTGGACAGTCTGCAAAAGCCAAAGTCATGTGGAGGAATTGGAGTCTAGAATTTGGAATCAAATTTACAGACAAACGATTCATACATACCTCAGGAGTGTGTGTGTGTGTGTGTGTGTGTGTGTGTGTGTGTGTGTGTGTCTGCACTCGCTGTCATCTCTGGTCCTATCTGGCCCTAACCTGTTGCAAACTTACAGGCAGGATGGTTAAGCAGTGTTGGGGAGGGAGGAGACCAGACAGAAAGAAACATGGTTTGGAGAAAAGAAAAACAGGAAACAAGGAATCTCTTTCCATTTCTTTGATAGCTTGCAGTATTTGTAAAGGTCCCAGATAAAGGTAAATAAATTTAGGGCCTTTCAGGTCAGTTCAGATGTAAAGGCTGGAGGTTTCCTAAGAGGGATCTCAAGGGGCAATGAGTGGATATGGAAGACATGATTGTCGTGGATGAGAACACAGAAGGAAAATGTCATTGCAGCCTGCAGTCGTGGGCATCCCCAGGACTCCAGGGGAGACAAACTGAGGACCAAGCTACTCAGTGGGTCATCACCACACACAACCGGGGTCAGAGGCCTCACCTGGCTAAGCCAGAGAGGCAACTCAATGCCTGGTATCAGGGCTTTTGTGGAAGCCAGGAGGCTCTAACCACAGGAAAGGATTGAGGAGCAGTGTAGCAAATGCCAAGAGAACCTGGAGGAGCTGTGGGATTTACAGGCAGCTCCAAAGTGGAGGTGGTACAGGAGGGCAGGAAGGAGCACAGTAGTCTGGTAGGGCCTAAGAAAACTGCATGTTTGCAACAGAATGGTGGGGTGGGGTCAGGTGGAGGGGGTCCGCCATAGCCTTGAAGACTGGCTGGGGGTATCTTCACCTCCAAGAGATTCAAAGGGCACTTCCTCGGACTCAGGGAAGTGGTAGATCGGGTGCTGAGCAGTCAGTGAGCAGGAGAGCAGATTTGTTTCAGGTGGAAATTGGGCAGTGGTGGCGCACGCCTTTAATCCCAGCACTTGGGAGGCAGAGGCAGGCGGATTTCTGAGTTCGAGGCCAGCCTGGTCTACAGAGTGAGTTCCAGGACAGCCAAGACTACACAGAGAAACCCTGTCTCGAACAAACAAACAAACAAACAAACAAACAAACAAGTGGAAACAGGGTCCCAGTGTGTGGTTAGAACCAAGGGAAGAGCACAAGCACCAGGAAAGCCTGAGTCACAGCACTAACGTTATGAAATATAATGTGTCAAGGGTGGCCCATGTCAAGGTGTGCCCCTGAGAAGTTAAGCCATGCAACAGACCTGGTGTAAAGGGGAGCTGATAGGCAGAAGGCGGGCGAGAGGAGTGCACACCTGGGGAAGGGGCAGAGGAGGAGGAGTAGATATGTATGTTTCTGTAGGATCTGAGAATTGCAGCTACAGACACAAAAGTACTTCTCGTACTGTGTGTGTGTGTGTGTGTGTGTGTGTGTGTGTGTGTGTGCTTCTCTTGTCCCTTGATGGGAGGAACTCCCTGGGACTTGGAAGAAGTTGAGGACTGCTTTAAGGGGAGTTGTTTTAAGTATGCCTACTGGAAAAGGAACTCGGCACAAGAGAGCAATCCTGTTGTAGGTTAGCTCCCTATCAGCGACTCCTCCTTGCCCCAAGGTCAGCAGCACACCACCACCCACCACCCTGGGGTGTGTCACGGCAGGGTGCATGGGGTGGGGCACGAACTTTAATTCTCTCCTCTTCCAATACAAGATTTATGTGTTCTGTGTTGGGCCAGGCACAGAGATCTGCCTTCAGGGTCACAGATGCTCTTCCCGATGATTCTTAGATTCATCTCAGTCCCCAAAGTCGCTGAAATCCGTATGTAAGAATTCAGAGGAAAACGTCTTGTTTTGGGACACCTTGATTTGCCGGAGCACTGGGACGGCAGGCTCGGACTGGGCGCTTCTATGTCGTAACCACACATTCCCTGACAACTCAGGGTGAAAAAGTACAAACCACACAAAGCCTGGCGGCCACTTCATGCTGCCATTGGCCTTCCAGGTACCAACCCCAGATACCCGCGGCGTGCTATGGCATGCACTCCACTGAAAACAACTTTAAAAAAGAAGCGTTAGGAAGGTTTACGCTGTCATTTGCCTCTGCTTTTTGCTTTTCCCACTTGAAACTAGGTCTGGGCACTGGGTTTCTGCCAGTCCTGCTGACGCTGCCTTCCCATGGCGGCGTCAAGTTCACAGCCACAGTCCCCCATGCCGGGCACCGGTCCATTGCAGCTGTGGCCCGGGTAGATGTGACCGCCCTCCGCGCTGGACGACCTGGGAACTTTCCCAGGCGGTCGCTCGGTGGTAGGCAGGTTTTCCTCTGCTAAGTGTCACTTTGGTTTTAAGGTCTTCGATCTCTGAGGAAAAAGAAGCCTAGATTGGGAAACTGAGCCAGCCGGAGGGTGGAGTCGCGCGTCGCCCCGCCTCGTCCCCGCAGGCAGTCCCCGATCTCGGCCCCCCTCCCAGGAGCGGTGCCCGTCCCCCTGGCGCTTCGTCACCGCCGCTAGGCCAATGAGCTTGACCGTACGGCCGCGCGCACTCGCACCCGCTGTCCCCAAGACCCCGGCACACCGTCCCGAGCGCAGTTTTTTCGGCTGTGGTCCAGCCCGTGGCCGTCGGAGTCGCCATGCAGTCCCTGCGTACTGCGCTCCTGTCTTTGCAACTGCTGCTGCTGGCGGCTCCCTCCTTGGCGTTGCCGTCGGGGACCAGCCGCTCGGCCTCAGCTGCCACCGTCTGTCCCGAGCACTGCGATCCCACTCGCTGCGCCCCGCCGCCCACGGACTGCGAGGGTGGCCGCGTCCGCGACGCGTGCGGCTGCTGCGAGGTGTGCGGCGCGCTCGAGGGTGCAGCGTGCGGCCTGCAGGAGGGTCCCTGCGGCGAGGGGCTGCAGTGCGTAGTGCCCTTTGGGGTGCCGGCCTCCGCCACAGTACGACGGCGCGCACAGGCCGGCCTGTGCGTGTGTGCCAGCAGCGAGCCGGTGTGCGGCAGCGACGCCAAGACCTACACCAACCTGTGCCAGCTGCGCGCCGCCAGCCGCCGCGCCGAGAAGCTTCGCCAGCCGCCGGTCATCGTCCTGCAGCGCGGCGCCTGCGGCCAAGGTACCCGCCCCGCCCTGCGCTGCACTCCTGGGTGGCTCCCCACTCTCGCCAACTCAGCCCGACCAGTCAGGACCATCGGGAGGGGATGCGGAGGGGCAGAGAAGCACTGCGGGGAGTTCTAGGCATCCAGTCACTAGGGGAGAGAGACCCGGCTCAATGTAGCTGTGTTTCAAAGGCTCCCTCGGGCCCCATTTCTGAGCCAAACATCAGGTCGTTCTGAAATGCCAAGCAGGTGCTTTGCGCGCTTTGACCCGGCACCCCCTGGCCGGGGTGACCCAGCGTCCCTCTGGGGAAAGCCGCGTAGCAGCACCGGGGATCTTGGCAATGTTGTGACACATGGCCTTGGGACCACAAGAACTCATGTCGCCTTCCCTTCCTCCTCCCTCTCTGCGACTCCCTTTCTTCTTGGAACTATCCAGGCAGTGTTTTTCTTGTAGAACCTCTTCGTGAAAACTTTCACTTTGGGGAGAGGGAACAGCTCTGCTCAACTCAGCAAGCCCGTTTCTCACCTCGCCTCCTTAAGCAGGGACCAATTTAGTTACCCGGACCCTCTTCTGGTCTGTTGATTTGAGACAACTTTACAAAAAAGCCTCACAACTCTTCCTTTGGTTCTTTTACCTGAACTCAACCAGGTAGTGGACTGCAAAATTTGAGGTAGAGGAGGGGCCCACTAGGGATGATGAAAAGTGCACTCTACAACTTCCATGTGTGACCTTTCTGTACCAACAAGAGCTGGAGGTGGTGATGGTGACAGGGTGAAGGAGCTTGGAGAACTGCCCAGCTCCCTGCAGGACCTTCCAGAGAAATGCTTCAGTTAAATCCAGAGATACCCTGTGGAAAAACAGTAAATTCAGACTGGCCACTCCAGCGGTGTGGGGACCAGCCAGCTGGGCTCCGGTGCACTTGGCTTCAGTTACAGGGCTCCTGCCCAAACCTAGCACCTCCCCACGGGGCATGTGGTGGGAAGAATAGGAAAGCACAGGAGAGAGGGTTTGATCTAGATTTTTCTTTATAGAAATATGGTCCCGTATGACCACTTTGGATCTGGCAAAACTTTACTCGAATGGAGAGGAAAGTACGCCAGGTGGTATAGGAAGAGGTGGGCTGATGTTTATATTTTTATCGCCAGAACACAGGGCTGGACCTCAGCCTCAGGAAACTCAGCCTAGTTAGAGAGAAGAAAGTTGTTTCTTTTTTTTTTCCAGAGAGGAATGATCCATGGGTACCTTCTAAGTCCCAGTCCATGTGACAGGTGAGTTAACCTGTGACTCTATTTGGTCTCACAGCTTCTGGAAGGGGAAGCTTCTGGCCTTGTCATTGCCTTAGATGAGGTGGAACTCAGAATGAATAACTTGTCCAAGGTCACTCAGCTGTCACTTGAGCTCAGGCAGCCTCAGTCAGAACAGGCCAGAGCTAGACGTCAAGGCTGTGGGAGATGCTTTATGGGGCTGGAGCTGCTATCTCACCTTGGGGAGAAGTAGAGAGACTACGCAGTTGCTGAGTGGACACTTAGAGGTAGAGAATAGATTGGTGTTGCAGGAGATAGAGAGACAGAAGAAGTAACCCACAGTGGTGGCCCACAGTCCCCGGGGAGGAAGTAGTGTGTCACACGGGCAGACATCCTGGAGTAGTTCTTGAATAGGCGCTGTTCAGAGGAGGTCTGGTGTAGGACAAGCCTGGAGGAGGAGGGCAGAAGGTAGGAATCTTGCTACTTTTGCAAGAATCTGAGTGTATACCGGTAACATTTAAGAAAGCACATTTTGGTGGAAAACAAGATAGCTGTTACTGTTTGTAGTCTTTGCTGCATGAGACTCCGAGTTACTGACACCAGCAGTGGCCAAATACTTGGCTGGTTGAGTTGGTTTGGGGAGACAGGTCCCTCTTTGGCCATCAGGGCCTCAGTGGCCCCTCAGTGTGGAGACAGCCACAGAAGGGAGTGGGCAGACTTCTCCTCTCCTTTTGTAAGTATCTGCTGCTCCGTATCATGTCTGACATAGTGTGTCTGTGTGCCTGGCACTTAGGGACTTCTAGTTAAGTGGATGGATGGATAGAAAGGTAGGAGATACTTGGAGTACACAGCTTACCCTAGCCTTGCTTAACCCTGAATTGCCATCTGAGACTGTCCTAAGGTATCTCCAGGAGCAGACTCTGGGAATCAGTGAGCTGCCTTCATTCAGTCCAGTCCTGGCTCCCGCTTTTAGAAGCTGCTACCCAGGGTAACTAGCTCATTTGATGCCACAGTTGAGTAAGGAGAATTGGCTGCCTGTTCCAGGACAAAGTGTAGGTGGGAATGGCATGGAAGCTGTGCGGACACAGTGAAGTACCCCTGAGTAGAACATGAAGGGAATCCACTGTGAGAACTCACTGAAGTCAGAGAGGTTCTGAGGCAGGATCTCAGCAGAAAGCTCAGGAGACAGGTGGGAATGTGGTGGGAGGTGATGTCCAAGGTGTTGCTTTGGGGGTCACGGAGGCCCTTTGGATGGAGAAAATGCCATCGCTCTGCATACAACTCTGTAAGTCAGTTAGTGAAAACTTCAGAGAACATATCTTGCTTGGAAATATAGAGAAATTATCAGTGCTTCAGGGTTTGGCTGACACATGCACAAGTATACCAGAGGACAAGGATCTGTTATTATTGTTGACCAGGAGAGTACAAGAGGAAATCGAAAATGAATGGATGTGGTGGTTCACGCCTGTGATTCCGGCAAGAGCTCCACGGGTTAGAGGCTAGTTTGGGCAACAGATTAAGACCCTGTGTCAAATTTAAAACAAAAAGGTGTAATCATATAGAGTCACAGCAACAAAGGTGCCATATAATAATTACTGCTGCTCAGGGCATCGATTTACCAGGCCTTTGGTCTTGCTAACAGTGCCAGTTCTGTAATTCTCCTGGTACAGCTGACCACACAGAGCAGCACCTTGAGCCCATATGTGGATCATGAACCCGTTCATAGCCACCGCTCCGTGCTGTTGACAGAGCAACGGAGATTATAAACCAGATCCAGCTAAGTAGCAGCTAAGAGCTGAAATAAACAATGGTCCAGATGGCCATGGCTTTGGGACGACGATGTGGGATGACTCTCTCCTTTGACAGGCACAAGAATCAGGACAAAGTTGCCTCTAGTTACTGGCCAGGAAGAAGCCCAGAGTATAAGGGGTTGTAGAAAAGTTGTCTCCAAGCCAGAGTCCCAGACTGTAAACTGTTCTTGGGTAAGAACAGCTCTTCTGGATCCTGAGACATTTCAAAACACTAACCAACATGTGAGGTGCTGCATCTAAAAAAGCCAGGAAAAAGACTGTGGATAGGAGAAACCTAGTCTGTCCATTTCTTACTCCAGGAAAGCCAGTCCTATCCAAGATATCCAAACTGACAAGTCTAGAGGTCTCCAAGCCTCATGTGGGGGCAGAGGTGGGCTGGAGGGGGACAGCTAGAGGTTTTCGGAAGTTTCCCCTCCTGGCCTCTCACCCCAGAGCCTCTGAAAGCAGAGGCCACAGAACAGAACTCTTAGAGGCATGAACTGTTTGTAAAATGGACTTTATTTAGGCAGGTCTTTTATGTGAGCCTTGAGGAGGCTGTCACTATGAGCTTTAGTGCCTGGCCTTGTCTGACTCAGAAGATTCAAGAGGCAGCACAAAGTCGTCCCCCCCCACCACCACCCCCCAGGAAGCTCACAGTTAACACAGTGGGGGCAAAGACAGTCATTCATTCCTGGAGACAGTTTTCTTTCATCTACAGTGCAAGTTTTGCTATTGGCAGTTGGATGCACTTTTTGTCTCTTAAAAAAAAAAAGTATACGGGGTGGAGATGAGGTTTCCTCTTAGGACAGGGTTTGTAGAAAGCATGGAGGTTTCTGCCATCCTAAACTGTCTCCCTGGCCTTTGTACAGCCCATCCCACTGGCCTGTGTCTTTCTTCCCTTAATGCTCTGCTAAAGTGTTAAATAGCAAGGCTTGATAAAATTAGTAAGCTAGCAGGATCGAAAGCCAGGCATTTAGTTTACTTTATCCCATCCCGGAAAACAGTAAATACATTGCCTTGGAACTTGAGTGAGATTGGTCAGGGACAGCAGGGATTGTGAGCTAGCTGGCCAGATACCTCAGCATGGCAGGATGAATTCTGAGTTGGTTTGGAGCCTGGTGATCCTGGGCAAATTCTGTGTCTTGGCTTCAGACATCAGATTTTCCATGAGCTTACATTTCTCATGGACAAAGCTCTGGGCTCGGATGCTGTGAGGGAGCAGTCACACTTGGCAGTGCTTTGAGTACCAACCCCTGGCTCTGGCCTGTGTGGGTCAGACCTGACTGGTACCAGCTCCTCTGGCTTTCAGGGACACAGCAGTGAAGGGCCTGGGTCAGTGGTTTCTGAAATCCCTTTTAGTGAGAGTGGCCTGTGAGTCTTGTAAGGAAACCACCAGTTTGTGAGGAGACTGTGCTCCTGTATCCTTTTCAAAGGCTTGGATGCCCTAGGAGATGCTCCCCACCTTAAATTATGATGGGTAAAGCCAAGTTTGACACTGAAGGGATGTCCCCATCTTGACCGTAGCCACCTTTACTTCAGCTTTCAGTCAACTTATGAATCTTTCTGGGAGTCAATGGGAGTCACATGCCCACTCCCAAGGACCAATGCCACAGGGTAATTCTTTGCTTCTCTCTGTGACCTTGAGCCTTCCTCTTGGTCCTTCTGGTGAAGGTCTCTACTGAGCTGTTTCTTTTGCTTTGCCACTCTTTCTGACATTAGAAAAGAAAAATACTTCCAACAGAGAAACTGAAGAGGGTAGTAGACATCTTGAATGTTTCCCTAAAGACTCAGAAACCTCAGGAAAGTTGGTGTGACTCAAACCTGTTAAGTGACAGGTATCTAGAACCACAGGGTTACATTAGCCAGGACAACATGCTTCAGAGACAGACATGAGTGGTAATGGAGGGTGGGGCAGTTAGAGTGCTGGAAGGGCAGAATTCAGCTTTCAGCCAGTGATGTACACCCCAAACCCATCCAAACCACTTACTGAACAATATCCATGTGCTTAGAAGTATGAGAAGTATAGGGAGTGAGAGGTCGAATTGGCCGACCTTTCTTATTGAGACGAGAAGCTTTCACGATGCCTGACTGTGGGCTAAGCTGCTTTCTGAGCTTCCCTTTCTGAATGTGTGACTGGTTTCCTCACCAGTAAAACAATCACGGAAATAGGACTGTTTGCTCACACTTCTCAGTGCTATCAGCATGGAAGGACGTCGTTTCATGAAGTGTTTAGCACCATCTGGTGAATTTCTAAGTAGAACTCTGTTCTGTCAGCTGTAATGATAACCACTGTCATGGCCATCAAAGCTTTAGTGAGGTAGTCAGTTCAGAAGAAAGGTCTAGAATGTCTGTCCTGTGGAACACTTCTGATTGGTGAGTTGGGTGGGTTAGGACGATGCACAGGGAAAGGGTGATGGAAACACATCCTGAGGCTGACATGGAGTTTGCTAGTCTGGAAAGGTTCTCTGGAGTCAAAGGCTGCTTTTCCATAGCCTCTGACCATATGGTCTCAGTCATTACTCCAGCATCGATTGTCTGAAAAGTATGTGACTTCCTGGGGCACGTGTGGGGCACCTGGGAGTGTGTGTGCGCGTGCGTGCATGTGCACTCTCGCATGTGTGAGCACTGAGACCATCGGCACATGCTGATCATCTTCCTCAGCCATGCTCCCCCACCGTATATTTTGAGATAGGACCTCTCATTGAACCTAGAGTTCATAGATTCAGCTGACTTGCCTAGCCAGCAAGCCCCATGGACTCTCTTCAGTGCTGAGATGATAGAGGTAAGCCATTGTTACTGGCTTTTTCACATGGGTTCGGGAGACGGATCTGGGCCTTCATGCTTGTGCCTTGGTTTACTGACCTGAGCATTTTCCCAGTCCTTAAGACTTTTATATGAACTATCTCATTTACTGAGTTGGGGCTTATAGGAGACGGCAGTTAATAGACACTCCAGGTCCTTCTTGAACCTGGCCTGGTTTTGTTTTTATGTTCTGGAAATTCCTCACAGGGAAAAAATTGTCATGTCTTAAGGAAAGAGGGGGGAAAAATAACCCCCAAAATTTGGGAGTTTACAAATGCCCTATTATTTTGATTGCTAGGACAGTTTGTTGAGTTAGCATATTTCTTAAATGTTCCTGTGTAGCATTGGTTGACAGCAACTACTCCCTAGCCACAGGACAGTCACATCTGTGCACCGGATTCCCGGAGGGCTGGTTGTCGTGGTTGGAATTTTTGATAATTTCCAAATTTGAATAACCCATGTCTTCATGAGTCAGAGCCTTGTGCAATATTTCAGACTTCAGTAACGTCTTCTTCCCTGGTTGTGCAATGAACACTCCAGAAGGAGATGCTAGGCTGCCTGTGCAAGGAGCATGTTTGTCTCGGTGTGGATGAGATGTAGAATTCTCTTCCACACAGTCTTGGGCAAGATGCTACCCGATCATCCAACACTTGGGGCATCTCACGCCCTATGACTAAGACAAATTTGCTATTTGGTGCCCATACTCAAAGTAAGAGTCATCACTCTGTAGACAGATGGATGCAGACTGCTGCCAGTTGGGGTTGCCTCAGTACATGCTGGCCAGCTGGATATGTGAGAGCGAGGGCTCATCCAAAAGTTAACATCTGCTATTACACACACACACATACACACACACACACATACACACACACACACACACACAGAGAGAGAGAGAGAGAGAGAGAGAGAGAGAGAGAGAGAGAGAGAGCGAGCGAGCTGCTGTGCTGCCTGGAAGTGGAACATTATATTCTTGGGTGAGGATAAAGGAAATGTCACCAAACCACAGTGACCTAAAAAGTGACCACTACTGTTCTAATTGGGTGACAGACTTTGTCTTCTTCCTTAGTGGATACCGGGAAGGCAGTGGTGTTAACCCTGCTGCCTAGCTATAGAAACAGTAGAGGTTCTAAGAGATGTCATCCACCCAGGGCCACCCACTAAGGAGAGAGCTAGGATTTGAAGTTGGTTCCACCTCACTATCAGACTGGGAGACTTCACTGACTTGGGTTGTTTAAAAGCATGCTAGTTAATCTTCAAATATTTGGAGTATTTTCCAGCCTCTTCCCTTGTATGACTTTCTGGTTTAGTTCTATTGTGGTCTGAGAACATGCTTGGTGATTCTGATCTTTTGAATTTATTGGAGTGTATTTTCTGGCCTTGAATGTGGTCAGTTGGTAACTGATCCACATGGGCTCGAGAAGAGCATGTGTTCAGCTGTTGTTGGCTGGAATCTTCCAAATATCAGATGTAGTGTATTGGTGGTGCTGTTCAGATCAACTAGACACTGATTTTGCACCTCTGTTGACAGGGTCTGAAAGAAGGATTCTTTTTTTTTTTTTTTTTAAACTTTATTTATTTATTTATTTATTATAAGTACACTGTAGCTGTCTTCAGACACCCCACAAGAGGGCATCAGATCTCATTGCAGATGGTTGTGAGCCACCATGTGGTTGCTGGGATTTGAACTCATGACCTCTGGAAGAGCAGTCAGTGCTCTTAACCACTGAGCCATCTCACCAGCCCCTGAAAGAAGGATTCTAAAGCACCCTCAGCTACAGTCTGTCTTCTGGGACTCCATTTTAGTAAACTGGATCTCCTCAGCCCCACCCCAGCATGAGTTACTGACTCTCTGTGGTATTGTTTCCTGATGTGTTGCTTAAGGATAATGATACTGCTTAGGAAACACCAGCAGGGTATTGTGGGGTCAGATAAACTAATGAGATGGTGAATGAGCTTTGTCAACCAGGAAAAAGAATGATTGGAAGATACCTGGACTGCTAGACAATAGGTCCAAACTCTTCCAGATCTCTTGCTAACAAAAAATACCCACCAAGATGGATCCAGAAAAGGTAGAAAATAAGGTGCATGCTTACTGGGTCATTTCTGTCCTTGATCACGGTCAAAAAATTACCTGAGATTGGGTACTTTATAGAAAGGCTTATTCCGCTCACTTTTCGGATGTATCCTTGACTCTGGTAGAGATGTCATGGTGGGTGGCACCCTGGGAGTGTGAACTGGAGAGATCATGAGAAAACATGGAAGTCAGAGAGAGAGGCTTGTTCTGTAGAAACGACCCTCTTGTAAGAACTAACTAGGGACCCAGGAGATCTGCCTTATTTCCCTCTAAAGGCCAGATCCCCCAGTTATCCAGTTGTTTCCTTATAAGGCCCTGTCTCCAAATATTCCGCATTTCCTCCACTAACAGCACCACTGGGGGGACATGTTCAAACCACAGAAGCTCATCATCGCCACCATGGAATCTGCTGTACTTTCCACTGCTCATCTCAAGCCACACCAGCTCCTCATTTTCATGTTTCCTTGGCTTTTGTGGACCAAGACACTGCCATGTGGAGACACCAGAGGCTGGCTAAAGCCACCAACTAACTGTAGGGAAGACAGTATCCCTGAGCAGGTGACCTGGAGCCCAAAGGTGCTGCAGGCCTTACTGCCCAGTTCCTCACACTGTAGGTGGGAAGGCCGAGGCACCTGAAGGGAACTTGGTTCTTACAAGCTGTTATTGGACTTGCTGGAATCGGAGCCTGGGCCCTGGCAGCCCTAATAAAACTACATTCAGGTACATGTCCTCAATAGGACAGTTAAAGACACAATTAATAGAGAAAAGCAGAAATAGATATTCAGTGTGGCCACATGGGGAAGAAAGACAGAATGGTCCAGTGATCCTGTTTATCTGTGGGAATTCTGACATGAGGTTTAGATTTAAATAGAGGGTCAGAGGGAGGTACGTGGTGTAAGCAGTTTAGGTCATGGATGTGGTCCCACCATCACTGACCCATCATTGTCTCAGCTCCAGTCTCACTGGGAAGATGCTCTGTTATGTCAGGATTGTGTGAAATTTCTTTCCTGAAGACAAGCTCCTCCTCTGGCTGGCACCAGGCTTCACCCTTTTTCATCTCTCAGCATGAGATTCCTGGGGAAATTCCAACTCCTTGGGGACCATTGTTTCAATGGTATGATAGCCAAAGGTGGGTGGGGTGGGGTGGGGTGGGGTGTTGCACAATAGTCTCTTTAGAATATCTTTATATCTGGGGCTGGAGAGATGCTCAGTAGTACGAACTGCTCTTGCAGAGGACCTATTGGGTTCCCAATATGTTGGGTGACTTACAACTGCCTATACCTCCAGTCTGGATAGTCCAATACCCTCTTCTGGCTCTCACATGTGCAAACCCCACACATGTGCACACAAGTAAAAATAAAGTCTTTTTAAAAGCACGTTGTCATCCGTGTCAGAATGGTTCCAGCTGCGTATATATGTGCAGCTTGGTGAGGGCCGACCTTATGAACCCATCTTGGCAGCCTCCTTCTGGAGCAACCGGTGAGACCTGAGAAACAGTAGGTGTTTTCACTCAGTCTTTTATTTCGAAATGTCATTGAAGAGATTTTTGTTTTCCCTGCTTGAAAAGATGACTACAGAGGACTGCTCTGCAATCCGTGTGGTAACTGACTTCTCCCCTCAAGCATTTTGAGGCCCTGGAATGTTAATTGCAATGCACTTGCCTCAGGGAAAAATCTGCGCAAATATCATAGTGACTGATTCAGCGCTGAGGAGCCTCAGTGTCTAAATGTATCTATGGTTTGAACTTCGTCAGGACGAGCCTGCTTTCTTCTCTTCAGACAGGCTTGGTTTCTTCCTTTCATGTTATTTAGCCATCGTGGTTCTCCCTCCATATATCTGATGATAAGTTGTACTCTACCAGCTTTTGGAAATCAGAAAGCATAATAACATCAAAATACACAAGGAAAGAGATTCAAGTTCCTATGGTCTCAAGCTTCACCCCCGCCTCACCTCAGGGGGCACTGGTTGTTAGCATGGCAAGGATTGTTTTGGTGTGTTGAACTCTTTTAGGATAGATAGTGCCAAGTACGGTAGCTGAAGAGGAGTGGATAGGTTTGCTGTAGCCCTTGGTGTTGTCAAACTCTTTCCCCGAAGGGTTGTTACAGTCCTTTGTCACCAGTGATGGCTTTTTTAAGTGTTTGTTGAGAGAGAGAGAGAGAGAGAGAGAGAGAGAGAGAGAGAGAGAGAGAGA
>NW_021604637.1:88782-91178 GCF_004785775.1 Grammomys surdaster | reverse complement strand
AGAGAGAGAGAGAGAGAGAGAGAGAGAGAGAGAGAGAGAGAGAGAGAAAAAGAGAATGTATGTGTCTGGGGTGCATGTGTACATACCTATTTGTGGTGGTCCTGAATCCAGGGGTCAATCTTGGGTGTCTCTTTTATTTAAAGCTTTATTTATTTAGGTATTTTAGTGTATGAGTGCTCTGTCTTCATGTACAAACAGCCCACCAGAAGAGGGCATTAAATCCCATTATAGATGGTTGTAAGCCATCATGTGGTCACTGGGAATTGAACTCTAGACCTCTAGAAGAACAACCAGTGCTCTTAACCACTGAGGCATCTCTCTAGCCCCTTGGGTGTTTCTCCTGGGTGCTGGCTTGGTATTTTTTGAGACCTGGGTCTCATTAGCCTGGAGTTTGCCATGTAGACTGGCTGGTCAGTTAGCCCGAGTCCACCCGTCTGGGTCTCCTGGGCACTGGGATAACAGGCATCTGTCCCTGCCTTGGGTTCTTGGGCTTCAACTCAGATCCTCAGTGTTTGTGTGGCAAGCACTTTACTGACTGAGCTACCTTCTCAGCCCAGCTGTGGAAGGTCAGCCTCCCAAGTTCTTGAAAGTCTACAAGAAATTCCCTTGAAAGAACTCATTCATGATACGTGGCAGATATGGGTTCAGAGCCAGGAAAACCACTCAGTCCATAGGTTTTCCTGTTTGTTGCCTATCTGCATCTTCATCTCCAGGTTCATCACTGGAAAGGGGAAGCAGTGTTTGGGGTAGAATGAGCACTTTTAGAGATTGGAATCATCTGGGTTAGTGAGTTGTGATCTTAGCTCATCTAGGCTGAAAAGGGGCTTGTGACTGCTACATCAGCCTTCTGGCTGATCACTTGTGTTCTTGATGATGTGTTTTTGAGGATCCTGGGTCAAGTGAGGGGATTTGAAGGTCCAAGGACATTCACCCAGTATATGACAGAAAATGCAAGTCCCCGGGTGCCCATTCCAGGCTCACTAAATGGAACCTTCTAGATGCTAGTTCTTTCCAGGATGTGGATTAAGGGCAGATTGTTTCTGTTTTGAAAAGTGAAGAATGTACTTATTCAGATGTTTTGGATACATGTAGGGGTGTAATGTGAACCACATAAATTCACTTTTCTAGTTCAATAGTTCCATTCAAAAAGAAAATAAAAAACATGACATTATTATTAACTTTGATTTTAATGACAATATTTTCAAGACATAATTCACATATAGGGTTTTTATATGTTCTTGGTGCTGTGAACTTATCACTCCTAGTTCCAGAATATTCCTACCACCTTTAAAATAAGCATAGCACTCATTATCAGACACTTCCCACACTTCCCTTTGCCCGGCTCTAGCCAGCTACCAGCCTACTTTCTATCCCTGGGAATTTATTTGCCTTTTTAAGACATATTCTACAAGTGGGGTCCTATAATGTGGTCCGCTGTGACTGGCCTCTGTCAGATGGCATCATGTTATCATTTTTATGACTGAAAAAAAAAATCTTCTCATTGTGTGGCTATGGGAAGACATCTCTCCCTGATGGGGACACATAATCCCAGCTCTGAAAGTCTAAACTGCTCAGACAGTATTAATGTGTTAGTGGTTATGAAACCAAAATTAAATATTCCATAAGGCTGAGAATCCCACATTGAAAAGATCAGAAAGCTGGGTGGTGGTGGCGCACATCTTTAATCCCAGCACTTGGGAGGCAGAGGCAGGTGGATTTCTGAGTTCGAGGCCAGCCTGGTCTACAGAGTGAGTTCCAGGACAGTTAGGGCTACACAGAGAAACCCTGTCTCCAAAAACCAAAAAAAAAAAAAAAAAAGTTAGAGAAATGGTGCCCAGGACTTCTCGAAAAAAAAAAAAGAAAAGAAAAAAGAAAAGATCAGGAAGTGTACTTTTCAGATTTATTGGAACATACGACTTTGTTTTTTTTTTTTTTTTTTATAATTATAGAATGTTGGAAATGGTCTCTCCTCTTCCCTCATTGGACAGGCAAGAGGCCTAGAAAGAGGAAGTGCCTTGTTTCTGGACCCAGCTCTCCCCCCTCCATCACCCCCCTTTTGCAGCTTGCTTGAGGCAACATTTCCTTCTGGGGTGTGTCTCAGGTGTGTAAGCCCCTCTTGCTGTCCGACTGGTCCACAGGAACAGCAGTTCATTGGCAAGTGGGCATTGGTGCTTCTCTGGGCTCCAGCCCTGGTTCTGCCTCTAGAGGAACAGCCTCCTGGGCCCCACCTCCCAGCCCTGCCTGGAGGTTGGAGTTTCAGGGGCTGAGCATCCAGGCAGCCCCAGACAAAACATCCAGGGGAATCAAGAGCAGGAAGAGAGCTCAGTTGAGAAATCTGTGAAGGTCAGTCCTGGAGCCAGCCGCTTATCAGAGAAAGTGGATAGAGGTTGTATGGA
>NW_021604637.1:82005-88772 GCF_004785775.1 Grammomys surdaster | reverse complement strand
CCTGGAGCCAGCCGCTTATCAGAGAAAGTGGATAGAGGTTGTATGGACTGTGCTTTCAGCTGTTAATAATTGAGACTTGCTGGGTGTTCAGAGATGGCTGAAAAAGATGCTCAACCCCAAGCACTCGCCACGGGCACACGAAAGAGGTTACTATCATTTTCTTTCCTCTTGCCCTTGAGACAGAAGTAACTTTTTAAAATGAAAGCATCATTTAACCTAGACACATGCTTCTATAAAAGGCACCTTTTCCCGGGAAAGCCAAAACTACAGAATTAGGTCGAGCTGTGAGTCACAGCACAATTTGGGGCTGCGGGCCAACTGGCCAGATGCCCCCAGTTGGGTCCTGATGTTTCCAGTTGTGGGAGACAGCCTTAGACTTGTTTGGGTGACCCAACCCCCTTCCCTTTACCTGCTGTGAGTGAGTGTCTGGGCACCTGGGCTGCAGCCTTATCCTAGCCTGTGCAAGCAGCCTCTTGCACTACCTTCAGTCGTCACAGCCTGAGAGGTCTGGCATAGGGCAAGCTTTTCCCACGTGGAGCCGTCTGGGAGACTGTACCGGAAAGAGGGGCTGCCAGTGCTTGGAAGTGCCAGTGGGCTGGGAATCAAGGCCAAGCTCCCTGGCTCCACCTCCTCTTCCTTCTTTATTCATTAGCAGGAAAGAAAGAGGTCACAGGAAACTCTCAGGAATTTTATGCAAAAAACAGGGGTTTGCGCTCTCTCTCTCTCTCTCTCTCTCTCTCTCTCTCTCTCTCTCTCTCTCTCCTCTCTTGGTTGTCCTTGAACTCACAATCTACTCATGGTTGGTCTTGAACTTTTGCTCCTCCTGCATCCACCTCCTGAGTGTTAGGATTACAGTGTGTGTATTGGAGATTAAACCCAGGACTTTGTGCATGCTACACTGTAGAGAGATCACCTTGTGTATTGTGTGGATGCATCAGTTGTCAGTTAAAAAGCTTATGGCCTATGGGTTAGCCTGGGAATAGAGGCAGGAGACTGGCCGGGAAGATGTGAGGAGACAGACACATGGTACCTGAGCATAGGTAAGCAGCCACATGGCAGAATGTAGATTAGAATAAATGGTTATTTTAAGTTCTGATCTAGTCAGAATAGAGCCTAGCTATATGATCAAGGTATTTGCAAATATGTTTCCGCTGCTTTCCCACCTCAGACCCGTCATTAGACCCAGGCTGGCTGGTGCCGACACAAATTTAACAGAGAACAAAGCCATCTAGACTTGTGTATGGGCTTATGGGCCTGGTGGGACATCTTTGCTGTGATTGCCGGATTATAATCTTTCTTAATTTTCTTTCCTTCAGGCACAGGAGGCCTATCTCCTACCCAATTTATACCTCATCAGCCCTTTAGATTTCCCTGACCCTCAGAGAAAGCAGTCCAAGTTCACTGGCAGAGGGGGAACTCTGTGAGCTTACCTTAGACCCACGCTCTCTCCTTGAAGCTTTCCAACTCTCCTCCCGACTCTGCTCTTCTGGACTTTGGCTCTTGACCTCCCAGGCCATTCTCAAATTCAGCTACAACGCTCACAAAGGGAGCTTTTTCTTGGGGACAAATCGCCTGTCCCTCTCCGTGATGGTGCAGCATGCCCCTCCCCATCTGTTCCTCTCCCTGGCTTTGCACTGCACACCCCTCCCCAGCTGCAGGTTCTAGTCCTATCTCAACATGCATGCCACCCATACCTGCTTGGGTCTCTGCTGGTTGTATTCTACTCTGACAAGGAAAGTCCCGGGGTTTGTGTGCCTTGTCAGGATATCCCAGGTGATTTCTTTTTCCTTCCAGAGACTGGCTGCATGGTGTGCTTGGTGTTAGTTGATTTGATACCATAAATTGCTCCTTCACCCTGCTCTGTAAGATCCCCCTTAGTGCATCTACACCCCCAGCAGAGAAGTGTAGGGATGAGTAAAGCACTTGCCAGGGAAGCCTCTCAGCACTTAGGTCAAAAGCCAGACAGGGTGGTATATGCTTGTAACTCCTGCACTGGGGAGGGGAGGCAGGATACGCCAGCCAACCTAGCAATATCAGCAAGCACCAGGTCCCAGTGAGAGACCCTGTCTCAAAAATACAAGGTGATGGCTGTTCTGAAAGATACCATTTGTGATTTACCGCTAGTCTCCGTGCACATGCGCACATGTGTGTTTGATGGCACACAGAGTGGGGGAGAGGGAGGGAGCAGGCAGTGCTTGTATGGGGATTTTGGCTTGAGTTGGGAGTCTGGGGCTTTGGCTGAAGTTGCAGTCCAGCCCCAGCTGCCCTGTTCTATCCTGTGCTCTAGCACAGATGGCACACCATCAACAGAGCAGACAGGAGCAGTTGCAGATGGGCACCTGGAGTGGGTGCGTTTTTTTCTCTTCTGGTCCTGCGATGACTTAGTAACTCTTTGTAGTTCCTTTTCATGCTTTGGACTGACCAAACTATCAAATATAATACATGGCTCTTGGACAGCCTAAAGATGGAGAAAGGACACACCCAGTGTGTACCCACTTGGCTGTGGATTCTCAGCAGCAGGTCGTCCATATTTAAGATCCGCTGGATTTTAAGGTTGCCACCAGAAGATGGACCTCACAGGGTGACTATTGTCTGTGGAAGGGTGCTGGTGACAGCTGGGGACCGTGTCCTACCCCCTTCACACCTTTCCCAAAGATCACACTGCTAGTTTCTTCCACACCCGCAGGGCGCTTGCCATGTTTGCCTGTGTTGTTTATAATTGCCTTGCCATGGGGGAGAGTGCTTCCTTGTGTCTGCTGGAGCCTGTGGACGATTTTATCCTCTAGATTCCTGGGAAGGACTTCAGGCTCACAACACCTAGGGCTCCAGATGGTAATCTTCTAGATAACAGCTTCTCTTTGACCTCAGGTGGTCAAATGGGCGTGCACACATTCACCAGTGACTTCCCCTCCAACCTCTGTACGAGGCATCCTGGCTCCTTTGAAAGACTTGTATTGCTTGGCCAGGCCTACATGGCAGAAGGAAGCCATTCTGAATGAAGTGTCTGGGAGGAAGATGTTTTCCCTTCATGGCCCTGTCCTGCCCCTTTCATCTCCCTTGGCCTCCTGCTGAGCGGGCTCTGGTATGGTCCCTGAGGGTTTTTATTTTCCTTCCTATCTCTCCTTCCCTTGAGTCCTGGTTTCTGCCAAAACTGACCTGTGCTTGTATTTGTAGTCTTTCAGATACGAATTCAGGTGTGACTGCCTGTGCTAGGATTTGGAGTTGAAGAAATTAGGGGGAAAATTACAGTTGATTTGAGAGCTGAGAGGGACCATCGAGGCCACCCAGGAGAGCTCTCTCACCGTGGAGCAGAGGAACCCCAGTCTGAGGGTCCTGCCTGTGGTTGTATAGCTTGCCTCTGCCTTTGTGCACTGTCCTGACATTGAAGATCACTGAGGACAAGGAAGGCTTCTCAGCTCCCAGCAGATGGGTCCTGTGTGAGCCATGCGTGATAATCAGTGGGTTCCTGGGTTCCACAGAGTAGGAATATGCCTCTAGGAACTGTAGCAGCATAGCTTTAAATCAGTTGAACTTGACATGTTGGCAGGCTGACTCCTTCCAGCATGGGCCTGTCCAGTCCCACAGGGTCCTAAAACATAGTCAGAGGGTTCTACCTGTTTTAATGCTCTGCTGTTACTGCCTGGAGATTCGTAATCTCTGGGACAAAAGCTTCATTTTCATTTTGCCCTGGTCCCTGCAGATGATGAAGCCAGTGTTGTATGTGGGTCATCGCACTAAATGCCAAGCATTTGACCAATCTGTACTTGCAACTGATTTGAATTTGGGGAACAGGCCGTTCCCTGGGAATAAAGAAGGATTCATTTCTTTTCCCTCGAATACACTGTGTTCTGTTTTCCAAATTCGCTGTACGTATCAACTCTGCAGATAAATTAGATGGTGGGATTGTTCTTGCTGGAATCGAAGGCTGGACCGTTGGATTTGCATCCTGTCCCCGATCTTTCAGTCCAGAAGTGTGAATCGGGATCCCACAGTGGTGTGGGGTGTAGGGAGCTGAAAGCTGAGGCTGAGAAGGGAGGCTGCAGACTGCAGAGATTAAGCTGGGAGTCTCTGTGCAAGGCTCAGCTTCCTGCAGTGCCACTTACCACCTCTGAGACTGTTTGAGGGGAAGCAGGGAGCAGGTATGGAACCTCCCGTAGCCCAAGCTGGCCTCAGACCTGATAGGTAGTCAAGGATGACCTTGGATTCAGATCCTCCTGTCCTTATCTCCTGAGCGCTGGGATTATAGGAGCGGTTTCCCCGTGTCTGGATTACTGTGTGGTACCAGGGATGGAACCCAGAGCTTCATCCACGCTAAGCAAACAATCTTATCAGTTGAGCCACATCCTTAGTTTGGTTCTGGGGCTTTGAGACATACTCTTTTCTGCTGTGTAGATTCAGCCATAAGGGCCACCCTGAAGGCTTTGAAGAAAACCTAGAGGAAACATCTGTGTCTAGCATTGTGCTTAAGCACAAAGCTGTATTGGCTAGTATCGCTTAGTATTTTACTGCCAATATTGAAGGCCAAGTGAGATCTGACTAGCTAGCTGTTGGGAAGAATAAAGTATTCCAGGCAGGAAGCAAAGTGGTTGAGTACAGAGAAAGGGCTGGAGCGGGCCACCATGTTTTGGGGACTGAAAGGGCTTACGTGTTCTCTGTGCAGTATGTCACTTAGGATAGCTGCTGTGTGACAGGACAGAGCCTTTGGCATCTGTTAGTGTGTTTGTCACTGTGACAAAACACTTGGTATGAATAACATAAGGGAGGAAAGTGTTCTGTTCTGTTTTATTAGACAAGGTTTTAGGAATCTCAAGCTAGCGTTGGACTCATTGCTGTAGCCAAGGATGACTTGAGTTTCTGGTCCTCCTGCCTCTGCGGAATGCTGAGGTTACCAGCTACTGTATCCAGTAACTTAGAGCTTCCGTCATGTTAGGCAAGCAGTCTGCTGACTGAGTTACGTTCCCGTTGCCAAGGGAGGGAAGATTTATGGTTAACTGGTTCCATTTCAGTGGGCTTGTGAGTTAGTTGCAGGAATTGGTGGCAGAGGGGTCTGCTTATCATGCCTGCTGAGGAGGGGATGGGTGGGGGTAGTGGAGGGAGGGGTAAAGGAAAGATTTGGAGACCAGAGATACCCTTTTAAAAAGAGGCACCCCAGTGATCTCCTCTCAACCAGGTACGATCTACTACTTCCTAGTGATGTCACCATGTGACTACATCATCAGTGGATTAGCCCATTGGGGAAGCCAGAGTCTTTCAGCAATTGGATCCATCAATAGCCAGAGATCAAGTCTTCAACATAAAAGCCTATGGGGAGGGGGGAGATACATCATGTCCAGCCCTGTAGCTGGTCCTTGAACTTTGTGGGTTCTTCTTTTTCCCACCTTCCTCCCCCCACCCCATCACTAGATAGAAAAGGATAGAGGGGAGAGAGATAAAGATTCTTGAAACTAATTTCTTTAAATTTCTTCTTTGAACACGACTACTACAACACCCCCTAACGACCATCAACCACCAACCCTGCCTATTGAGGCTCTAGGATTTATATGCTGTCTGAAAAGTTCCCAGAATTTCAAACGTCACACTATTGTAGAAACTATCTGCAGCTGGCAAAACCACACCTCTGCTAGAGCACGAGGCAAATCTTAGTCAGCTACTGTGGGCAATCAGAAGCAGCCACACCTGGAATTAAAATGAAAACATATTTTTACAATATTTCTGTGTTTTAAAAAGAAACCAAAATTCTAGAGTTATCACTACATAGCCCATAATACTGAAACTACTGCAGCTGATTAACTGTTACACCTCTATAAGTTTCCCACATGATAATGCTTTGTTACAGCTCTTGCCAGAGACATGGGGCCTTGTTTGGCTGACTTTCACTATACATCATCTGTGCTCTGTATTCACACTGGTGTAGGGATTCAGTAGCATCAGAGGTCCCAGACTGTCTTAGCTTCTGACAGTCTCAGCACATCCTCTCCTTCCTTCTAGAAGTCAGTTGTATCACAGTAAATTTTTCATGACATTCCCAGGCCAAAAGAACACCAAAGAATTGCATTTATCAGCAGCGCTATCGAAACAAGTTATCTGTGTCCTTACAGCATAGTAGTCATTAGAGAAAAACAATTACCTCTCACTTCCCCTTACCACTGTTTGCTATGAATGGAATATTTATTATATACACCTCTTTGGTGACTTTCCTGGTTAGCTTCAGGTATCCATATAGGATAGGAACTCAGAGTTACCTGAGGGAGTCTCACTTGGAGGATTACTAGTCAGATTAGTTTATGGGGCATTTTCTTTATTGCTAATTGATACATGACGACCCACCCACTGTGGGCAATACCATTCCTAGGCAAGGGGTCCTGGACTGTGTAAGGAAGCTAGGGAAGCTGAGTGGAAGCTAGGGAGTGCATGCCAGTAGCCAGTGTCCTTCCATGATTTCTGCTTGAGTCCTGCCCTGATCTCTCTGAATGATGGATTGGAACTCAAAGATGAAATAAACCATTTCCTCCTCAAATTGCTTTTGGTTGTGGTATTTATCACAACAGGAAAACAAACAAGACTAGCCATCCTTGACCTTTCCAGTATTATAGACAAATTGAACACTACGTCTACCATTTCCAGTGTTGAGTAATTTTTTTGTGATCTGTTCCTTTTATCAAAGCAACTGCCAGCAGCCTCACCTTGTGGAGATAGGGGGTCATCCAAGAAATGTGGAGTCACAAAGTTTTGAAACTGTCATCTCTCTCTCTCTCTCTCTCTCTCTC
>NW_021604637.1:47021-81905 GCF_004785775.1 Grammomys surdaster | reverse complement strand
ATATATATTCATGAAAACCACCTTGCCCTTCATGTAAGGAATGCAAACATCTACAGATTTTTTGCATCTGCCGAGGACCTGGAAACCCATCCATTCCTCAGTTATTGTTGAGGGTCAGGTTGCTAAGCCAGGGGCCCTGTTCTTTTCAGTAAGCATTCTGTAATGGGAACTGTGCGTTTCTCTCTTTGTTCCTAAAAGGCACTTGTTGAAAGTGGCTAATTAAAAAAAGGAAAGGAAAGAAACAAATGGTGGTTTAGATGGTGCACACCTTTAATCTCAGCACTCAGGAGGCAGAAGAAACCATATCTCTGTGAGTTTGAGGTCAGTTTGGTCTACACAGTGAGTTCTAGGACAGCCATGGCTATGTAGAGAGACCTTGTCTGAAAAAAAAAAAAAGAAATAAAAGAAAGAGGTTAATAATACTGTCTGTAAACCCCCAGAGATGATGAGTTCTAAGGGTTCGACATTTATGAAGTGGTGTGCCTATTAGTTTATAACGGAGAAAGACAGGCCATTTGCTTTTTGGGATTGAATTCTGGCAGCCATGAGCTCATAAAGCTATAAGAAATCGTTGGCTGTACTTAATGGGTCATTTGTTGTGTTAAAATAAGTAATACTAAATATTTATTAGCCAAGTGGAAAGATTTATCACTGTAAATTGCTGTGACTCATCTTTCCGCTTGCTAATTCTGGTTATTTAGATTATTTTTGTTTAAAAATGAAGTCCTGTTGTAAGTCATTCAGTGTTTCCTGTCTGTGACTTGCTATGTATAATACCAGTCTTTAATGTCGATATACATTTTAGAAGTAGGTTATCATTTTCTACCAAAACTCCTAAGGTTTCCTATGGAAGTATGTTTTAATCTACACATCCACTGGGGGCGGGGGGGGGATTGAAAACTTAGCAACATTGAGCCTGCAAGTCTGGTATTTTTCTGTATTTATTTAGGTCTCATTTAATTTGTTTGGACACTTGTTTTGGAGCATTCAAGGGACAGTTCTTATACAACCTTGTTAATATTTTTCCCAAGTATTTTTTTTTTTAATACTTTTGATGTCATTTATGGTATTTGTAAGTTTTTTTTTGCTGTAATTATTGCTAAATATACAAATGGATTCTGTGTATTGACCTGTTTTCCTATGGCACCACTAAACTCACTTATCCTGGTATTTTATTTTTATATTTCTAAGAGTTTTCTAGAAGGACCATCATATCATTTGCAAATAAAGGCAATGTTTATGTTTTTCTTTCTAACCTCCCGTGACTCTCTTTTCTCTCTTGCCTCATTGTATGTGGGTCATTACTACAGGGCAGCCAGTCCCAGCTTTGTGCTTTGTATAGCCATGCAATAATTAGGAAGGGCCAGCCTCAGCCCCACAGTTTTTCATCTTTGTAACTTCCAGGCTAAGGGAGCAAGGCAGGATGGGGAGTGGGGAGTCGGGAGTGGGGTCATGCTCCTTAGGGTGTGCTGGACTTGCTTTCTGATAGGTCTCTCTATTTCGGTCGAGTGCCCATCTGGGTTGCAGTTGGGGCTAGATCACGTACTGACCCAACCTCTGGCCTCTCCTGCAAAGCTGTGGGGGGTAACTTTGTGAGCCATGAACGGGTGCAGGTTGTGATCAGAAAAATGAGCTTGTTCTCACAGGCTCTACCCATCAGCCAGTACAGGAGTGGCTATTGGTGATGCTGTTGGACGCTCCAGAACCACTTGAGTTTGCATAGGTTGTACCTCTGCCTCCTTCCTATCCCTGTTGTTTCATTGATGTCCGAAGTGCTCACATCTGCCCAGAGTCTCCTCCATCTGCCCTCCTCTTCTTAACCGTACTCTGTGGCTTCATCAGGCGCTCTCTGGGATGGACTCTACATTCTCATCCTGTAAAGCAAGCCCTGAGTTCTGTGCTCTTATCCTCACATTCTTTTCTGACCAGGGATTAAGTGTAGAGGAGTAGAGTCCAGTGACGTGGCTGAGGCCACACAATAGTGGGTGCAGTGCCCAGAGCCATCAGTGACCATCCGAGGTCAGAGCTAGTGTTGGTGTTCTTCCCTTGAGGAGGGTACTGGATGCAGCAGCCTCCATCTCACTGCATTTCCTGGGTTTGGCAGAGCCAGCCTGGCTTTACCTATGGAGTGTGTGTCTCTGTCTGGGTTGACCATTCTATAAGGAGGTCAGAAGGAGGGCCATCAGGGTGTCTGTAGACACAAGTAGACTGTAACAGTCACTCCCTCCAGTAAATGAAACAGGGATGGGCCCCCAACCATGCTGCCTTTACATCTAAAGATGCTCTGAAACTACAGGTGCAGAAATCACACATCTCTTCTCTTTGGGCTGATATTTTGTCCATCTTTGAGCAATTAGTGGGCATTTCTGTGCTTAGTTGTTTGTGTTTAGTTTCTCTGTGGATGTCTACTAGGTGACAGCAATGGAAGTCATCAGCTAGCTTGTCACTGTTCTCTTCCCTGCCCCAACTAGCCAGTGGGAGAGCCCTGTACCCATCCCCAGAGCCACATACTCATTGTTTTGATACCTCCTGTCATGCTGATAGTTCCAGTCGGGAATCAAACCTTAAACAGACCACACACACAACTCATCCTGGAGACAAAGGCCCCATCTTGCTGGTGAGGAAATGGAGACTAACCTGTGAACTGAGGATGGGCCTCAGGACTTCATGTGCTTAGGCCAGATCCTTCTTGTAGCTTTCCTGGACAGACATTGGAGCCACTCTCCCTACTATGTCTCAGAAAGGTACCTGCTTCTCATTTGAGCCTGAAAATCCCATATTTATGTTCACCCCGGTGTGGGCAGATCATCTTAAGCCTAATTCAGCACATCAGAAAGAAGAAGTAAGTTAGTTAATCTTCAAGGCAGGAGTCTCGCAGCTGGTGGTTTCGGAATACCACGTGCCCTCTGGTTGCTGGCCAGCTGGAGTTAAACCTCCACTTGGTCCTTGTCCCAGGAAGCCCAGATACACTTGTTTACAGCTGTCTCTCAGTGATGTTTGCCAGACTCTGTTCAGGAGGAACGTTTCCACTCCCATAGTTCGTTCCATCTTTTATTTGGGTGTTCAAGGGGACACGCCTATTAATCACAACTACCTAGGAACCTGGGAGAACTGTGGTGGTTTAAATGAAGCCCCCCACCCCCACCCCGTATGCTCCGGTATTTAGTACTTGGTTCCCAGTTGCTGGCCCTGCTTGGAAAGGCTTAGGTCGTATAGGCTTGCTGGAGGAAGTATGTCACTGGGGGTAGGCTTTGAGATGAAAAGCTTCTCACCACTCTCGGTTTGCTCTCTCTGGTTTGTGCTTGTGGTTAAGGATGTGAGCTCTCAGTTTCCTGTTTCTGTCTCCACCACCATAAAGGACTCTTATCTCCCTGGAGTGTAAACCCAAATACACATTTCCGTCTATAAGTTGCCTTGGTCATGGCGTCTTTTCACAGAGACAGAAGGTAACTGATGCAGGAGCAGCTCTGTGTGATGCCAATGCAGAAGTGGAAACGTTGTGCATTGGATGAAACCACAGAGTTGGGGACAGATGCCAGATTTTCCTGTTATTTAAGTTTATTATTAAGACCATTTAGTATCCATGGAGCAATCCTGGCCTCAGTTTCCTCAAATATAATATGATAACAATGCTTATTTTCAAAGTCTGCCACAAAGTAGAAAATTAAAAGGTTTTGGAAGTGGACATATTAAGGTGTTTCTGCCATGAATTTGTCAAGTTAGTTTGTCTCCCAAAAGTTGCAGTTCTTTTCCTGAACTTGAGAACATCATCACACCGTGGGAAGAGAGATCAGATTTCATGGCTCTATCAATCGGCTTAAGCTGAGGAACTGGGCAGATGGAGGCCCCCTTCCTTCCAGCATAAGAAGCTGGTCCCTCCCTGCATGTTCCTGTGCCCAGTTGTGTCCAGTTGGAGTACTGCAGACCCTGATGGAACAGGAATAATCCACAGATGCCCTGGAACTTTTGGGGGAGCCTGGGAACATGCAGCTGTGATGGGTCACAAGAGGATTGGAAAGGTCCCAGTTCTTACTCAGAGCCCAGAGCCCAGGGAGTGATTGTTTCCCTTTCACAGAGAGGCTCGTGCATGCGAGTTGTGTGTGTGTATATGTGTGCATATGTTTGTTATATATGATTACATGTGTATATGTGTACTCATATGTATAGAACATACATGAGCATATGAACACATATACACATGGAACGAACTATGGGAGTATGTATGTGTATGTTTGTGTGCTTGAGTGTGTATGCATGTATGTAAGTGTGTGTTGATGCTTTAATGTGTTTTGGCTCCCTCTATCCCATATCTTGCTCCAGGCTTCAGCTCAGACTCAGTAGCACTAAACTGTCTCATCTCTGCCTTTGTCCTCAGGGCAGGAAGATCCCAACAGTTTGCGTCATAAGTACAACTTTATTGCGGATGTGGTGGAGAAGATCGCCCCTGCTGTGGTTCACATTGAACTATATCGCAAGTAAAGAGGCCTTCCTTTTCCCTCACTAATAAATAGCACCAGAGCTACTTTTGAAGCACATTAAAGTGTCAGGAATGTCACTGGGCAGATTCCTGAGTTACGATCGAGTTCTCTGCCTTAGGGAAAGTTCCCTATTTAGACCTATAATCTTGGCCCTTCAAGCGTTTTAATAACTTCTAGCTCTGAAGTGATTCCCAGGGAATATTTCCTAAGTGGAATATTTTTAATGCATTCCAAAAAGTAGCACAGTGTTATTTTTAAGACGTTAAATCCTCGGTCGATGTGTGTGAGTTGCTCTTGAAGAGTCCTTTACTTGTGTATGCAAATGAACTCAAGCTCACTGATGTCTGTTTCAGGCTTCCTTTCTCGAAAAGGGAGGTGCCAGTGGCGAGTGGGTCAGGATTCATCGTGTCGGAGGATGGACTGATTGTGACAAATGCTCACGTGGTGACCAACAAAAACCGGGTCAAGGTTGAGCTGAAGAATGGAGCTACCTATGAAGCCAAAATCAAGGACGTGGATGAAAAGGCAGACATTGCGCTGATCAAGATTGACCACCAGGTAAGATGAATCTGAGGCCCAAGTGCCGCCTGGGTTGGCAGTGCCCAGCTCTCAGAAGGTGAGGTGGAGATGGTGAGGATATCAGAGCTCCCTGGTACCCAGGGAACATTCAGCAACAACACAGAAGCTGCAGGGCCAGACAGGTCTCATCAAAGAGGGACTTGAGCAGGGGAGGAGGGGGGGGATGGAAGTCCTTGGAAGAAGCTGGCTCTCAGATCAGAGGTTCTTAAAGTAGCATTTTATCTTTATAAAGTAACAGGCTATGAGGAGTCAATGAGTAGTGGGTAAGAATGGAAACTCCTATCCTTCATGATGAAGCATCTATTACAAAGTTATGTTTGTCTCCACTGAGGTGACCTGGATTCTCTGTGGCTACAGAATGGGCTTTAAAAAGATTTTTGAGAAAGTATTTTTAGTTGTGTGTTGTGTTTGTAAGTGGGTATATACACAGAGATGTTGGATACCCTTGGCTGGGGTTACAGGGTTATAAGCCACTGGACACTGGGTCTCTGCAAAAGTAGTATGCTCTCTTAACCTCTGAGTCATCTCTGAGCTCCTTGTTAAGAGTTTGTTGGTTGGTTTGTTTTATGTATATGAGTACACTGTCACTGTCTTGAGACACACCAGAAGAGGACATTGGGTCCCATTACAGGTGGTTGCTGGGAATTGAACTCAGGACCTCTGGGAGAGCAGCTGGTGCTCTTAATCGCTGAGCTATCTCTCCAGCTTGTTAAGCTTTTTATACTCAAGGTTTTGGGAGCCTTAAGACAAAATTAACACCTCTCCCTTATATGATGACATGGCCATAGTCCTCTTAAAAGGGCTGCAATGCACTATCTACCCAAATTAAAGCCTTCACTCAGAAGCAGGGCCAGTGACTAAGACACTGTGAGAGTGAACTCAGTTTGAAAAATGCTTATATGGAATTGCTTTGCGGGTTATTGGAGTAGCTACTTCTAGTCCTACCTGAATTTTATTTTATTTTTGGATACTTTAAGACAAGATCTCAAGTTCTAGCTGTCTTAGAACTCTTAGAACTTACTTTGTAGACCAGGCTAGCCTTGACCTCACAGAGATCTTCCTGGCTTTGCCTCCCAAGTGCTACCACACCCAACAACGATTTTTTTATTAAAGGAAAAGAAAGAAAATGTTTTCAATTTAATATTCTGTTTACAGTCACTTTTGCTCAGCAAAGTATTTTTATTTTCTATTTTATTGTTTTAGGTCTCATATAGCACAGGTTGCCTTCAAACACATTGATAATCTGTGGGTGGCTTTGAACTTTTGACTCCCCTGCCTCTACTATATGAGGATTATGGATATGTGGGACCAAGCCAGGTTTACGCAGTATTGTGGATCAAACCAGGGCTCTGTGAGAGCTAGCTAAGCACTCGGCCACATCTCCCACACTTGTTTAGCAAGGCCTTCATGCCTGAAGCTAAATACAGTTCTTACTGGATCACCCGCAAAAATTCCCAGTCTACCTCATATGGATCACATGGTGATGTGATGTCTGTTTACACTTCTGGTGAGATTGGAGTTTCTGTTTTCTTCCTGTCCTTTGAAATTCCTTCAGATAGAAGGTAGAAGGGTCAGTGGGAATTTGGTGGTTGGTGCAGAAACAGACATGGGTGGGGCTGGTAATGAAGTGTAGCATTTTCTTATGAAGAGTTTGCTTGCTTCTCATCTGACTGTGAGCTATGAAGGTGTGAAGTCCTACTGTGTGTTCCAGCTATTGGATGGGGAAAGGTTAGGGTACTGTTGGGGCAGTAGGATTCTGGGTCCTTTTATCCCTTTTAAAATAGCATCAGGCAGCCTCCTCCCCGGCTTGTTCCCTTACCTTCTCAGAGGCTGGGGTGGTGAGCGCTGGGGCTGAAGGTGGTAGACACAGGCTCTGTGCCCATGCCATGACTGACTTTAGTGAGGTCACAGTTGTGTGTTATTTCTGCTAAGTTACTGTGAAATTTCTATCAACAGCTCATCTTTCTAAATGTGTTTATTGGTACCAAGACAGTTGGTCCAGGCTCTGACTTCACATCTAACCGTTCTCTAGTATACAGAGTAACCTTGTTATTCCCATTTTATGAAAGAAGACAGAATGCTCAGAGACCACTCCTTCATCTTATCACCCCTTAGCCTCCTCGGAGCCAGGCTGCAGATTCCAGGTATCCAACTCCATAGCCATTAGCACAGGGACAGACGCTGGCCTTTACATGGGATGGAATAATAGCATGACCTTAAATAGCCCATGGAAAGGTTGGCATGTCCCCATTTAGGAATGCTGCTAGCAAGGTGTCTAGAATTCAGTGGTAGCACCGGAAGGAGGTTGGCCAGAATAGCACAGCCAGTGACCACACGTAGGACCTTAAGACTCAGTTCCTGGAAGGCAGCCAGCACTGGGGCCTCCTGGCCATCTGCAGGCAGGGCTCTGGCCTGTGCAGTTCGTGAGCTGTCTCCTCAAGTAATTTCATGTTTGGAATGCGTGGGTGCATACCACGTGATTGCTTCCAGTCCAGGGATATTCTTTTCTGATTCTGAGCCATTGTGGAGACAGGAGGAGCCTTGTGTCACCTCTGGCATATCCAGGCAAAATGTGAAGGCTCTGAACAGAGGAGCTATGTGAAGGGCCCCAGGCAATCCCCATGAGCCTAGCTCTTTAACCAGAAGCCTGCTATTTGACATGTGCTTCACAAACCCCCCACCATGTTTGGAAATGTAAAATTGAACCGATGTGGCTTTTGAAGATGGAATTGGAAATGAAAGGCTATTACATTGGAGACACCCACATCAAAGCCTGATTTCTGCCAACTAACCTGCCCCCCCTTGCCTATCCCCACTCCTCTTTTCTGTTTGTCCCTGTTCTGATGAGAGTTATTTGTAGGGAAAGTCTGGCTTGTAACAATGCTTGATTTGGAAGGAAGAGGCTGGCCACCTAGGTGAATTGTGTTCTAGCAGAATTTACCCCGTAGTGTGATGTGATCAAGGTGTGTGGTGGGCAGTGATGGGTTAGGCGCTTGCTTGGTGTTGTGTCATTTTAGGGGCATTGACAAAGGAACAGGTCAGGGAAGACAAACTAGGATTGTGGGTGTGGTGGTGCATACCTACAGTCCTAACGTTTGAGAGAGGCAGGATGTGAAGGCAGGAAGATCAGGAGCTTAAGCCCAGTGACTAATTCAGGGGCTGGTCATTTAGGCCCAGTTTCCTCTTAGCATGAATTTGCAGTGTGAGTCTGTGACTCACACTGAAACTGTCCTTTTTCGTGAAATGGAAGGTGCAATGGACAGCTTGTTCTCTTGATTTTTATCCTCCCCTCTTTTTTTTTTTTTTCTGAGAGCACCAGCCATCTTTTCTTTGGGCAGATCCACCATTGGACAGCTTTGGATGGGTGGGTGGGGGTTTCTATACCACAGTGCCTCAACCCGCATGGCCCAAGTTTGGTGAGCGCAAGCTGCCCCTTAAAATTGAAAACCGCTGATGGACGCTGCTTATGGAAAGGACTCACAGTGTAAGGCCTCTGTAGTCATGGCCACAGAGCGGGCCCTTCCCAAGTGCCTTCACTTCCTCCCTCTCACAGAGGTGCCGCACATCTCTAAGGGCTTGAAGCTGCTTGGCTTGCAGTTGCCAGAGAGCTTTCTGGGCTTGTGACCAAACGCCTCTCTTTTGTTTCTCTCTGCTGAGCCGACACATGTGCACTCATTCTGCCTGCTGGATTTTGAGACCCTGAAGAGCTCAGTGGGAAAGGCTCACATGGGGTAGCCATTTGTGGTCCGGATTCCTGTTCTGCCCCCTGGAGGAGAGAGGATGACCCCTCCGGGTCTTCCCTTTAGTCTCATGGGATTCTCCTGTCTTAGAGCTGAAACTAAGGGTCCTCAGTGGAATCAGTGTTGGTCTGGAGGTGGGGGGTGGGGCTTACACATGTAAATATTTTAATGGAAAGCAGCTTTGAGGGCAAACTAGTTCAGCTTGGGATACAAACTACTTCCAAATGTGTTTAACACGAGCCACTGGCCATGTTTACAGAATATTTTTAACTTTAATCCAAAGACAGTTTTTATCTCCCCCCCCCCCCAGCAGTTTAAGAGGAGGACAGAGCTGGAAGTGATGGAGGAAATGTTAAATGTCAACCTATCAGGTGTCTTGAGTCTGGAACAGGGGCATGGGCAGAAATATGGGGAAGTGTTAAGAAAGTACAGGGGAAATTTGGTCACACAGCTGTTTTTCCAGCTGTTGACTGATTCCTCCAGATGCTGCCCCACCTATGCTATGGAAACCCTCTCTTTCAGAGCAGCCATTCTCAACCTATGGGTTTGCAACCCCCCTTGGGGGTTTGCATAGCAGATATTTATATTAGGATTCATAACAGTAGCAAAATTACAGGTATGAAGTAGCAATGAAATGACTTTATGGTTGGGAGTCACCATGACATGAGGACATCTATTAAAGGGTTGTAGCATTAGGAAGGTTGAGAGCCACTATTTCAGTGTCCTGACACCTCCTTCCTTCACCCGGCTTGATCTGGAGCCCTTTCCTCCTCCTCCTCCTCCTCCTCCTCCTCCTCCTCCTCCTCCTCCTCACCGTCTCTGCACAGCTCCCTGAGGCTTAGAGCGGTCTTTCTTCCTGGCCTTCCCTTGTTCTTCAGGGATGCAGTCACATCCTGCTTTAGACCCCAGGGACATCTCTTTGCCTGACTCACTGCATAAAGTAGTTTCCCACATCTGAGTCCTCCTTAACCTCCCCCGACTCCCCATCACAAGAGGGACAAGACTCAAGACTCCATGCATTCTATATTTGCCCTCCTTCCTCATTTAAATAGGAATTTGTTGCTGTTTAATTTTTCATTATTTTTGATGTATGTGTGTGGTTTTTGTGCATGTGTGTTTTAATATGCTGTTCAGAGTAGCCTCAAACTGTTGGGCTCAAGTAATCGTCCTATTTCAGCTCCCTAAATACCTAGGATTTCAGGCACGTGACCTTGAACCTAGCTTCTCTTGATTTTGATTTATCTATCTCTGTCCCTGTGTCTGTCTATTGTCTGTCTCTCTGTTTAGGTGACAGCTGCTTTCCACCTTATTCTTTGAGACACGGTCACTTGCCAAAGCTGTAGGTTATTGTTGTGGTTAGAGTGGCTGGTCAGCAAGCTCCAAGGCTCCCTTTAGCTCTGCCTCCCCAGTGCTGGGATCACAGGTGTGCCTGGCTTCTTTGTGGGTTCAGAGAATCAAACTTAGGTTCTCAAGCTTGTGCAGGAAGCACTTCACTGACTGAGGCATCTCCTCAGCTCCTCATCTGTGTCCAGACTCTACATCATCTGCTATATAGGACACATGATATAAAGGACACATTTCTTTTGGCCTTCAGATCAGGTCATGGGTACTGGACAGCTATGTAGCCAGTTTTAGGTCAAGTTGACATAAAAGCTAGAATTATCTGGAAGGAGGGAATCTTAATTGAGAAAATACCTCCATAAGATCCAGCTGTAAGGCATTTTCTTAATTAGTTGTTGATGGAGGAGGGCCCAGCCCATTGTGGGTGGCGCCATCCCCAAGCTGATGAGCCTGGGTTCTATAAGCAGGCTGAGCAAGCCATGAGGAATAAGCCAGTAAGTAGCATCCCTCTATGGGCCTCTGCATCAGCTCCTGCCTCCAGGTTCCTCCCCTGAGTGAGTTTCTGTCCTGACTTCTTTCGATGATGAACAGTGATAGGGAAGTGTAAACCAAATAAACCTTTTCCTCCCCAACTTGCTTTTGGTCATGGTGTAGACCACAACCAATCAAAACCCTGATGAAGACAACAGCATCTGCTCAGAATCTGCTCAGAGATTAGCCAGGCCCACAGCTCCCCAATGTGATGGATTGAGAGAGAGAGAGAGGGAGAGAGAGAGGGAGAGAGAGAGAGAGAGAGAGAGAGAGAGAGAGAGAGAGAGAGAGAGAGAGAGAGATATCATGGCTAGTACCTCACTCCTCTGGACCAACTTCAGATGAAGAGGACTGTGCAGCAGGCAGGCTGCACATTCTTGTCTCCCACTGCTGGCTTTGGCCAGACACAGCCTGAGCCAGGGCTACACTGAGCTTGTGGTCTTGGTACCTCGGAGTGCTGAGGAAGCAAGGAGACTTCCTGTGGGTTCTTTTCCCTGACGCCAACCACCAGGTAAATATTTGGACACAACCTTTATCCAGGCTTTCGGTGGTTTTCTTTTCCCCCTCAGGCCTACCATTGTAGGTAGGTGCCTGGCCACCTTTGGCCCACCAGTCCCACAGACCTGTTTGAAGTGGCTGAGGCATAGCCTCTGGGTACCGTTGTTTTTGCTCACAGAGGGTCCTCTTACTGCTGAGCCTGCTGAGAGGGCCTGAAGTCTGATGCTTCACCATGGAGTTCAGAGCAGGGTCACTTGGATGGGGTGGGGGGTGGGGTGGGGGACTGGGGCTTTTGTATCTAAACCTCCCATAATTTGGCCCTGTATGTGGAGAGTCAGCCTCTGGTGGCCGGCCGCTGGGGATGACTCACTCGGGTTCTCCTCAGGCCACTTGACTGTCAGAGGATGCTGACTAAGCCCCTGGGCTCTTCCAAAAGCAAATCAGATAACCAAAGCCTGTGCATCCTCTGGCTGTTGTCCTCTTCCCATAAAGCAGGCTGGAGCCTGGAGTAGGCACTCACTGCCCCAAACCTTCCTATCTGACTTTTGTGAATGTTCACTGGCTTTTGTGTCTGTCCATTTTGGATGCTTTTCTGTGCTTCCTCTTGCTGTGCTTTTTGTGGTCTTCTCTCTCAGAACTAGGAGGGCTTCTGCTGCAGTTGTCAGAGATGCCACAGGTTCTGTTGATGTGCAAAGCTCCTATTACTGGATTGATTTTTACCTTTTTTTTGTAGGGAAGTGAGCATCAATATTTCATGAAGGAAAAAGTGCAGACAGGGACATGGAAGGTGGCTTTTATTCTGCAGTGCAAGTCCTCAGTCCAGAAGCGAATGGCTGCATGGCTCCTTATTGTTCTGATTGTAGTCATTTGGCATGTGAAAATATTTCACTTCCCCAAACTCAGAACTGGAGCCCTGTGTGTTCTCTGGCCCCATTTCAAGAACTTCGTTGATGGTTGAGGAAATTCTTTGGCTCCATTTTTCTCTTAATATGGCAATGCCTTTTTCCTCTTTGGCACCCTTTGCAGGGAATCATAAAGAGGATATGATGGTTCAGGCAAAGCAAGTCTCAGGTCACTGGGAGTTTCTCTGCCCTTCTCATCTAGGGGGGACAGAATGGGACTTACTTGACTGTTGTGAGCATGTCTGTGTTAGTTTAGATTGGCCATCGGTAGCCTCTTGTCCATATCTGACCCCATCTTTTTTGTAAACAATTTTATCAGAACACACCCATGACCGTTCATTTATACAGTCTATGGTTGCTTTCATTCTGTTCCAAAGAAGTTGTAGACTTGGCCTGGAGACCACATTGCAAGGGAAGCCAGACATTTGGTTTCCAGTGCTTCATAGTGAGACTTTACCAGCACTAGAGACAGATAGAATCCTTATTCTGAGGGAGCGGCAAGTGTCTGGGCAGAATGTGAGAAAAAGTGCAAAGCTCAGTGAAGCACCAAGGGCCCAGAAGAAGTGTGGACGGTGAAGCTGACTTCATTTGTCTTTTTTCTGGGAAGAGTTTGCCTCAGTGAAAATGAGGCTTTTGGTTTTGCCACACTGAGTAGAGAGAGATGTTTAAGTCTGTCATTTCTGTGCAGTGTTGGTAAATAGGAATTTACTAGAATTACAATACGTTTTCCAAGTTCCTATCCAACTTTAAGCCTCCTTTCATTTGCTTGTCTTATGTGCTGTTGAACACCTGTGTTGGCCAGACATTGTTAGGTCTGGCCTAACAATCCAGGGTAAACCGAGATGGGGTGTAGAGTTGGTGATTGATCACTCAACACTTTTCTCTGAGGAAACAAAGCTTGATTCTGTGGGGCTGGCAAGAAGCTCCCTGGGGCTGCCAAAAAGGGAGAGGGAAATCAAGTGTGCTCGTGCATATGTGGTGGATAAAGCAGGTTCCAACAAGCTCCAACCACTTTCCATATATATATATATATATATATGCACACACACACATACATACACACACACACACACACACACACACACACACACACACACATTTAGTGGATGGAGCAAAGCTCCTACCAACTTTATACACATATGCACATATTTTTGCACATGTAGCAATAGTGGGCACAAGTCATGGGGCTGAAGATTAGTGTACAAGACAGGAGTGAAATGGAGCAAAGGAGACAAAGGGGAATATGGCAAGAACCTGCCCAAGGCTGGAAGGCTTCCATAAGCGGTGCGGGCTGGGAGCTTATCTGCAGAAGGGATGGTCAGGATGAGATGAGATGCCTTGAGCCAGCCTTGGGGCGGGTGGGAAATGATGGGTGAAGCTTCTTAATTCTCCTTTTCTGCCCAGCCTGAATGATCTGTATCTTGGACTATGTGCAAACAGGTATTTTCCAGTGAGTTTATGATAACATCTAAATCACAAGGCCAGCGTTTCTAGTTAGCTGCTATCTCTTTGTATTGTCTAAGCACCTTGCTGGCCTGCTCTTCCTCTGGGAACTTCCAAGGCCTTCTAGGCACTCAGTTTCCTGAGAGACTCAAAATGAAAAGGGTTCTTAATTATCTGGACATAGAACACAGTTTCCCCTAACTGATTGCTAAATCCTCCAGACCTCTATGGTAGTGGAAAGGTAAGACCTTGTGGTGGATTGAGGACTGATTGTTCTACTAAACCCACTAATTGACATGACACTAGTTAAAACATGACACTGAAATCTCACAGCAAGAACACTTTAAAGACAATTGCAAACCAAGGCATTTCGGGTCAGTTACCATGGCCAAAATGCTAGGCTTTAGCTAATGTCAGGATTGCCCCACTCTCGCCCCCACTTCCCTGCTAAGAGTCTAATGGATCTTCTAAGCTTGTTCATTGACTTTTCTAAATATTTATTGAGCATCCGCCATGATGGGACACTGCCACAGCAGCCATGCTGAGGTTGGTGGTCAAACGGGTGGATGCATCTAGAAGATTTGACCAACATCCTGTTTCTTTTCCTGTGGGTGCCATATAGAGCTGTTGACATTTTGTGGTCTAAAACAGAACAAGAGGGATATTTGAAATAGCGAACATTTCTTGATATATCTCACAGGAGACTAAATATTATGGTGGTGTTCATAAACAGTGAGGAGGAAGGAGGTTGCACTTCAACATTTACATTCCTTCCCTTCTTTTGCCTCCTGCGTTCTCCCTCTCCTCCCATCTCCCTCCATTGCTCTCACTTCTTCCATCTCCCTTCCAGCCAGCTTATCAAGTGTTCTGCATCCCTAGACACCAATAGCATGTCCAGTGGGGAAAAGGATGCTGGTGACACCAATCTCATGAGCAGGCCCCTCCTGCCCTAGCCTCTCAGCTCCTAGATTCATCTTTTCATTCACCACAGCCATCCTTGATTTTGACAAGGTTCTCCTCTTGACCATGCCATCATTCATGGCCTCTTCCTTAATCTAAATTCTAGGCATCTCACTCTTGGTCCACTTGGTAGATGACTTCATGCACATGTGATTTGTGCTTTTACAACCCCTGGTCTCAGAGAGGTCCTATGCTCTGAGGCCACTGTCCCAATTTGATCTTTGAATTTGTGTCTTGTCCTAGATTCTCAATGGGACAATGGTGTGTGCTCAGTGGGCTTGGAGCCTTGGCTCAGATGATTCTTCCTTCTCATTCCTCCTCAGGATAGCTCCTGGTCTTCCCAGTACTGTGCTACAGGGATCTCTGACTCTGTCTGTCCCCTTTCTTTGTCTGTGTGATGATTGTAACTATATCCCATGCCTGGAAGACATCCCATGCCTAAAAGAGTCATAAGCATTGGGGTTACTGTCACACTTCACAGAGCTTAGGGCAGGGAGTTATGCAAGGCTTGGAGTGACAGATTAATGGCATGTTCCATGGATTACCAGGCAAGGGAAAGCTTCTACTCTGATCTAGATACCCAACATATGCCTGCATAGAGGTGATAATGCCAAAGCCCTTGAGGTAATCCATCATCTCTAGATTGGACCTTGGGAAGGAGAGATACAAGGCTTTACTTCTCTACCCTAGTTAGTATAGTGTGGAGATTACTTAGCTGTGTGGTCAAGCATCGGGTTTTGAGACCAATGGTGTCTGCACTTGCCAATCTGGGAATTTCTTTGTTTTTCAAGGACCAAAGTAAATAAAGACTATTAAGATGTGGGGAGAGTATGTAGAAAAAAAAAGAAGAGATCCTATGAACCTGAGGCTGAGTTTTATTTCACATTGCCCTGCAAATGCTATACTTGGTTCTCAGCAAAGCTTTGGCTTACCTGGTCCACAGCCCATGGTTCTACCACCCTTGCTGGTCATGTGCTAGAACACGCTCCCCTCTCCTTTAGGCAAGTTCTTGTATGGTAACACCCCACTCCCCAAGCCTCCTCTGCTTTCTTCTTTCTGGGTATGGGGATTACACAGTTCCCCCTACTGCATAGTTTTAAAGAAAACGAGCGGTTGACATAACTGTTTCCAGAAGGCATATTGAATCACTCAGTTGAGTTGCAGCCAGTGGCTGCAACATTAGCCTTTGATGAAAACTTCAGCCAATATGAGGCCCAGCCTGAAAGCCCCAGCCCTAAACAGGAGTGTGACGGGCAGGCAGCTGGCGGACATAGAAAACTGCAGGCTCAGCAACAAAAATATTTTTGCAACCAAGGAACCTGTTGTCCTTCTCCAAGGAGAAAAAGAGATGATTGACGTGGATCATTAGTTTGTTTGTTTTTTGTTTGTTTGTTTTAAAGATGGGCCTCAAAAAAAAATGGGCCTCTTTCCCTTCATTTTGACTTTGGTTCATTTCATTGCTCCTGTCTTTAAACTTCAGGGGGATGAGGTGAGTGCATGGGCTGGTAACTGCAGCTGAACTGGTGAAGGGATCTGGCTTTCTGCTGTCCTTGCTGGAGGATGACTGGTCAAATGGCCACCTCACGAATTCCAGACATCTGTCCACGTGATGCTTGAGATGCTGCAGCGATCTTGAGACCTCATTGAGAGTCGTGTGTAATTTGAGGTTCCCGTTACCTTTCTGATTTCACCCGTTTAACTACTGCTAATGGAATTTCCAGCAACAGCCACATCTGGAAAGAGCCCTAATCAACATAACTAACTCTAGACTCAACTCCTTTATCCTTGGAGGAAGTAAAAGTAAAATCCAGGGAAATCAATCAAGTGACAGACTGAGTTAATAGAAGACCCAGGACCGGGGGATAGCTCAGTGGGGAAAAGGCACTTGCCACACAAGCCTAATGATCTGAGTATGATTCCAGAGCCCATGTAAAGGTAGAAGGAGAGAACTGACTCCACAAAGATGTCCTCTGACAAACATATATGTTCTCTCTCCTCCCTCTCCCTCTCCTTCTCCCTCTCCCTCTCCTTCTCCCTCTCCCCCTTCCCCTCCCCCTCCCCCTCCCCCCCCCCCCCCCTCCTACACACACACACACACACACACACACACACCACACACACACACACACACACACTAAATTTTTAAAAATACAAGACTCTGCCCAAACCCAGATGTCCGTTCTCCTCTGAGTATGTAACACATTAGAAGTATGTGCGCATGTGAACATGTTTTGCTTAATCTTTCTTTGGCACCAGCTTGTTTGATGTTGGACCTCAAGCCCAAATGAGCCATTCTTTAGCAGGGGCTCAGCTTTCCTGCTCTGAGGAGTTCTGGCAGTTTAGAGTTCATCTTCTGTTCACTAATGAAACCTACAGCACATGACACCTTGAAGCCAAGGCCAAGCTTACCATGGCTTGGCTAAGGGTAAGACAGATTCCCCAAATGATACCATGGAATAAGCAGCAAGGCCAGCCCTTTACTTGAGAACCACTAGCCCAGCTCCTGTTGGCTGGTCCATCTGATGGTTTTGTTTTTTAATTTTCTTGTGCTGGGGATAGAACACAAGGTTTCGCACATGCTAGGTAAGACTACCATTGAGCTCCACCTAGTCTCTCTGTCATGGTTCTTAATCTCCTCTGTCATCACTTTATTCCGCTACACTGGCTGCTGTCTTCTCCCTCTGTGCATAGATCATTCCTTTCCTCCTTGGTCAGCTTTGTGCTCTCAGCATCTGCATTGTCCCACAGACACAATTCCTGTGCAACAAAGCAGGAGGAAGCACTTGTGTGAGGTGACCCAGGAGTGATTTTGTCTACTGTGGCCAGGCTTCACTCGGTCACCTGCATCTTCACTCAGCTGAGATGTGTTGCAGCCCAGATCTTGTGGGGCCTTACATGGGGATGGAACTTGGGTTTGCTATCTTACTGGCTCTCTCTGTTCTTCTGAGGAGTCATATTGCTGGCAGGTACCTTGTCTATGTGTGGTGTCTGGAGTGGTGGTGGCTGTCTTCTGACTGTGAGAACACACTGAAATTGACAGAGTAGAGAGGAGGCTGTGCTTGGTTCCTGATGTTGTCTTTCAGCTTTTGAAGCCTGGCCACAGTGGATGGGCCCACTCCTAGTCCACCTCAGAAAGTCCTTCTCCTTTTTCTCAGTCCTGGTACAACCCTGGTCTCAGACAGATGGCTGTGTCCGTTTTGGATTTGGCTTAGTGTTCCTAGCATGTGAGACAGACAGAGCTGTACAGTATTACTCTGTGCTTAGTATTATAGACAATTCTGTGCTCAGTTGCCTGCAGCAAGGGTTTGGACTCTGTTCTTCTTTACTCTTGAGCCCCAGTAGTTCATCCATGTTCTGCCCAGCAAACAGGAAACCTGGAGAGCTGGACTGGATATGTTGGTCCTTGAAGTCCTATGCTACGCACTGGGAAGACAATTTGTTGAGACTGTCCTCTCTCAGATTCACTTTCTGTCCTGAAAGTGAAGCTCCTGGGCCTGCTTGGGGTGGTGGCGATCTTTAACCAACTAGGAAGACCTTCTTAGAACCGTTCAATGGACCAAGCCCTCAACCTACTTCACAATTAGCATCCAGTCTCTGGATGATATTTTGTAATTTATGTGGACACTGGAAACCTGGAGTCTATGTCCAGGGCCATTGACACTGTCCCTTGGGCTCATTCTCTACCTACTCAGGTGACATTGTATCTATAACTTTGAAATTATGGATTCTTTTTTTCTTCTTCTTAAATTGTGCATGTGTGGTCATGTGTATGCAGGCGCCTATGCATATGTATGCAAGTGTGTATATGGAGATTAGGGGACAACTTTTTGGTGCCAGCTCTTACCTTTCACCTTGTGGTGGTTTGAATGAAAATGGCCCCATGGAGAGTGTCACTATTGGAGATGTGGAGTAGGTGTGGCCTTGTTGGTAGGAGTGTGTCACAGGGGGTGGGCTTTGAGGTTTCAGATACTCAAGCCAGGCCCAGTGTCACTCTCTTCTTCCTGCCTGCCCATCTCAGCTACCTCTCCAGCACCATGTCTGCCTGGATGCCGCCATACTTCCCACCATGATGATAATGGACTAAACCTCAAGTTGCTGGGGTTATGACGTCTTTTCACAGCAATAGAAACTCAAGACATACCTTGTTGACTATCTCTCTTGTTTCTGCCACTGCCTTGCATGTTATTATCCAGGCTAACTGGACCTTGAGCTGATGATATATCTCCTGTTATGTCTCCCATCTTAGAGTAGTGGCACTATACATGGCTTTTTTAACATTAGGTTTCTAGGAGTGGAACTCAGGTCATCTGGCTGTCTGGCTGAGCCATCTTCCCAGCCCCTAGGAATTTTTCTCTTTCTCTAGTCTCTCTCATGACTCTGATGATACACTTTGCATCAGGTAGCACCCTGAAGATATGATGGTTATACTTCTTCCTCCTTCATAGCTGTCTCTTCTGCTGGCCTCTCAGGCTGCTGTTTCTCTTCAGCCTGGTGAGAACTCACTGTGAGAGACTGTGTATATTCCGCATCCTAAAAAGCTGCTGGCCCTCCTGGTAGAGGCTCCTTCTTGGCTTTATGATATGGGCTTCTGAGCCATTTTTCCTGACTTCAACTCATGGTTTTATTATGCCCACAAGCTGCCTTTCTGTGTCTCCCCAGCATTGAGGACAACCGGAGCGGTAGGTCCCTTCCTTCCCCTCAGCCTTTGCAACTATCAGGATCAATGTTTGTCCTGTTTGTTTCTTAGGAGAGCTTGAGTTGATGGATGGGGGGGGAGGGGGATATGGGACATGGCTGTTGGGAAAAGAGTTGGTCTCTTGGATGGCCTGTGGCTGGCATTGCTTCAAAGGGAGCCCCAGACAGAGCGTCTGCAGCCAGGAGCCTGGAGACGGCTTTGATGTGGGCACATGGGAAGCAGCCTGCAGACACAGAACAGGGACCCTGAAGTGTGGCAGGGTGCCCGCAGGTCAAGGCTGCAGCATGGTGTTGCCTTCCAGCCATGTACATATATTTCATCTTCTCTGTCCCCCCCAAGAGTATGGCTGTCTAGACAGGGATAGAATTAGAAGCTCAATTACTGAGCAGGAATTTGGCCAGTGAAAGCTTAGCTACTGAGCAGACAGGCCTGGGTGAGGATTGTGGCTGAGAATGAGCCCCACTTGGACCCAAGTAAGGCTAGTAAGCCTGAGGCCCACAGCCAGCCAGCACCTGCAGGGAGCAAGGCTCACAGCAGCCAGCACCAGAAGGGCCCCTTCAGGCAGCTTGACCTCATGGAGCTGTAGATCTGGCTTGGCCGCCACCTCGGCACCACTTCTCTCTCCCATACAGGGATTGCTGTCTATAATTGGAGTCTGGCAATTAGAATTCCTGCCTTATGGGGATGGAGGCCTGTGGCTGGGAACTGGTTCTCCAGCTTACCCAGGCTTCTTATGGCTGAGAGAAACTCCTCCATCTTGAGCCTCAGTTTCCATATCTGTAAAATGATGTGTGTGTTGGGGGGGTGTTATGCCCCCAAATCGTCAGATTACCCTAAAAGCACTTTGTCATCTGGCAAGGAAGGGTTTGTTCCTTTCGTATGCATGGAGAATTTAGGCTGTGATAGCCCTCTCCTTACCCTGCCATTATGTGTCTGCCTGTTTAGTTTTTGTGTTCATAATCACCCTTCATGATTTATAACATGTATTTAAGGAGACATGCTCAATGGGACCGCCCACCTGGGGGTGTGACAGGGTGGTCACATGGCATCCCTATGGATTCTCATCATTGGTATCCCCGTTGTCTAAGCCCAATATGGTCACCTTGGTAACATGGATGAGATCATTGTTCCTGAGCCTGGCATGTCCTTTCAGTGTTCTATAGAATAGAGGCCTCTATCGCCTGCCATTGTAGAGGTCTCTGCCGTCTGTCCATACAGCTTTCTCCCAAACATTTATCTCCTTTCTAGCATCCTTTGGGCCTGAGCTCAGACTTGGGACAGAAGCATTGGACAGGGTGTCATTATGTCCCTGCTAAGGGCCCTGGGGCTTAATACCTGCATCTCTGGCTCTCCTCCTAGCAGGCAGAGGCAATAGCTAGTGGCCGGTGGGTGTTACAGCCAGATGCTGATAAAGATTCTCACATTGGATCTTACCTCAGACCTGATATACTCCCCACTGTGTAGCTGGCCCCACTGTTCCATGTCTAATCCTGACTCTTATCTGTGTAGTTCTGCTTCCTTGGATGTCCAGACTGACCTGCTGCAGGCCGTGGCCACCTCTCTTGCCTGTCCTTCACAGTTACCCCGAAGCTTCAAAGATAGGACTTCCAGCCAGCCCCAGGCCCCAAAGGAATGGGACTGTCCTGGTGGGCCTCCCCCAGTGTGGCCAGCACTCATCAGCAGCCAGACTCTGCCCCACCCTGCCATGATTGCTGAGGTCATTCTTGGCAGAGCTTGCTGGCAGGGACTGTTGGCGCCCACCCAGGATAAACATGTCGCGCTGAGCTTGCTGCGTGCCATTGGATGCCGAGTGGGTCTGTGTAGGGAATGCCATAGGCTCCGGCCTCAGGTGACCTTAAAGTGAAAGGGTCGTAGCCAGTGTGAAACTGTGTCTGGAAAAGTGACACAGTTTCTGGCTTGTCACAGCACAGTTGCTGGACTCCTTCGTTGGATTTTCAGGGATTTGAATACTAGTAAATAGCTGATCCATTGGCCAAGTGGGCTGTTTCCAGAGAGCTGTTCAGGGTCCTAATTCATCATTATCCTAAATCATCGTCCTAAGAGGCTAGCGGGATTGGTGGGCTGTCTTATTCCCATTTCTCAGATGAGGAACCCATGCTTGTCATGCAAAATGTCAGTTTGGCAGCCTGGCCCCAGCCTGTGTCACAGATGGTGCTCTGTGGGGTGCGTGGTAGCTGAGAGTCAAGAGGTGCGGCTTCTCAGGCTCCTAGCTGGTGAGAGCTTGCACTCTGTCTTCCTGTGTGAGTTTACTTAGGTAGCATTGGTCTCACTGGCTGTGTGTGTGCATGTGCGTGTGAGTGTGCGTGCGTGTGAATGTGCGTTTGCATGCATGTGCGTGTGTGTGTGCGTGCATGTGTGTGTGTGCATGTGCATGCCTCTGTGTGTGTGTGTGCACATGTGTGAGTGTGTGTGTGTGCGTGCATGTGTATGTGTGGTTTGTGTGTGTGTGTTTCGAATCTGTCATGGTGCTGTGGAGTAGATAAGTACAGTTAAATCTCTGTTATATCTCAAGTCACTCAGGGCCTGGAGCCTCCCTTGTCTGCTAGACAATTGTCCGAGTGCGTCAGCAGTTCAGTTCTCTTTGCAGAAGGGATGATAAACTCTCTTGTCTGGGCTACCCATCTCACCATCCCACCTCCACCCACACTGGATTTTTTTTTTTAGCTTATTCTTTTTCAAGGTGAATGAATATAAAGAGTTTCCCTCAGCAGTCAGCCAACACTAGCCTTTTTTGGACACTATGAGCAATGTATAGAGAATTCAGGATTTCTGGGCTATGTGGGAGGAAGAAAGCAGGCCCTGGGGCCATCTTAGTGGAAGAAGGCAGCCTCCAGCCATTTTCCGCAGCCCTTCAACCTCCATGGTCCTATCTTGTTATGGGGAGTTAGTTAGGGCTCCTGAATCTGTCCAGTATCTAGAGGGCATGGGAGATGGCACGTCTTCAGCTGAATCCTCAGCCTGTTTAGGCTGGGAGCAGATGTAGTGATAGAGACTTTCCCAGTGTGCACAGGAGAGACAGTCTACCATTTGGGTCCTGGATGCTGCCAGCCCCTCTGCTTGTCCTTGTGCCTCACAACCACTGGGGAACCCAAGAAAGTCAGTGTGAGTTTCTGCCTCAGGGCTGCTCACATCTCAGGTCTCAGGAAGGCTATACACGTGGGAAAGTAGACCCATGGTTCCTTGCTTCCTCTAAGGCACATGGGTTCAGGATCCTTGTCTAGGACTTTGATCTTTAAGTCTTAAACCTAGGTTGTCTCCCCGTGTTCTCTATCCAGCTGCACAGATAGTTCCAACGGTCTATTACCTTTTCCCGTTTTCCTTGGTACAAGTGTCTCCTGTTTCATTGACTTGCTAATGGCCTGTGTGTGGATCATGGTAGGGACTTGGCCCTCAGGAGAGGAGTGTCCATCCCAAACTCAGCCCCTGTGGACCAAGACTGCTCTTTGTCCTCTGTATTTCTATTATCCAGCTTACTAAGCCACAGTTCAGCAATGGCTCCCTTTGTGCCTACAGGGAAAGCTGCCAGTCCTGCTGCTTGGCCGCTCCTCAGAGCTGCGACCGGGAGAATTTGTGGTGGCCATCGGAAGCCCCTTTTCTCTGCAAAACACTGTCACCACTGGGATCGTCAGCACCACCCAGCGAGGCGGCAAAGAGCTGGGACTCCGGAACTCAGATATGGACTACATTCAGACAGATGCTATCATCAATGTGAGCCCTCTGCTCCCTCTGCCTACTGGGTTGGGGACAAGTTTTCACTAGAGGAGCCTGGGCTTCTTCTTATTCCTGAACCTTCCTACAGTCTGCATGAATTCCCAGAACATCTGTGATGTCCTGGTGTTAGGCGATAGGGAGAATGTCCCACTTGGAGCTGTACAGAGTTGAACTATGCGGTTCTGAAGCGAGTGGTAGCCAGTCTCATCTGAGGAGGAGGTGAAAGTGGGGTCTCAGAACCACTTTCACTATGGCCTATCCCAAGCTTTGTGAAAATGGTCAAGATCCTTTTTCTCAGTTAAATATTAGGTGACCGGAGACAAAGCCTGGGGAAGCCCCCTACCAGCTGCTTCTACGGTGCTTTGAAATCTGGGCAGAGACATGGATTAGGCGGTGGTATGATACAAAGCTAACCTTTCCCTTTCTGTTCCGTTTCAGTATGGAAACTCCGGAGGTCCCTTAGTAAACCTGGTAAGGCCTTCCAGTACCTATGCTGTGTTTGTTTTGTCTGTGGGCACGCATGTCTTTGCTTTCTCTTTGGATATGAGCTTGTCAGGACAAGCAGTTAGCTTTATAGTCAGCTAGGGGAAGGCAGTGTTTCTTTGGACCTCACCCCACCAGCCCTTTCTGGAAGCAGTAAGGTCACAGGCAGCTCTTGTGTTTCAAGCCACAGGTGGATGCTATGGAGTTCAAGCCTAGTCTAGGCAGAAAGGGGACTGAAAGTCCCCACAGTACTGCCAGCTGCAGAAATGTACCTTCAGCCTTGAGGGTGACTGAGTGGAGATGAGCCGGCCTGGCTCAGACTCTCCCTGAATGCCTGTGGGTATGACAGGGAGCCACCTGTTTGCTTACAGATGTCTCACTTAACCTAGACTTCAGTCCTTCAGTAATAAAGTTGAAGGCCTCAGGTCACAGAATGCCAGAGCTTGGAGGTTGTTTGACAGAGTATCAAATTGAGTCCACCCAATGATACACCCTGCTAGGTCCCTTTGGTGTCAGGAACTGACATGTACAAAGCACACACCAGGAACAATTTATACTGAAAGTTCTCAGAGTCCTTTGTCAGTACAGCATCAGGCCACCAGAAACTTCTTAGGGAAGAGCCACATCTTTACTTGTCCCTGCTTTACCCTGAGGCAGCTATTGGGCATAAGGCCTGCTGCTCAACCCAGCATCTACAGTCATTGGAAACAGGAGAGGAAGGAGGGGTGGATAGTCACCTTAGCAATTCACAGATTCTGGAAACATCCTTTCTATGAAAAGAGAAAATGTGGATTTTGAAATCATCTGTATATGCAATAAGACAACCATTAGCTTCTACCTGGAGCTTCTTTGTTCCTTCCAAAGCTGAGTGTGGGTGGCACTGCCCAGGTGCCCTAATGTCTCTCCTCTTTATCCCTGGCCCTTCTCCTTCCAGCCTCCTGATTCTCCGATACAGCCCAAATACTTCCCCCCCCACGTGTCTGTGTATATGAGTGTTTGTATATATGTGGTTCCAAGTGTGTGTGTGCTCTGGAGGGGGAGGGTATTACCTGTGCACATGTGTATTTGTGTCTGTGGAGGCCTGGGGTGGATGAGGGACCATCTTCATTTGCTTTTCCCCTTATTCAGTGAGGCAGGGTCTCTCAGTTGAACGCTGAGCTAGGTACTACAGCTGGTTGCTCCAGCCAGCTTTCTCTCGGGATCCCGCCTCTGCCTTTGAGGCTGGAATTACAGGCAGGTCACCACACACACCCAGCATACATTTGGCTCGGGGATCCCAACTCCCAGTGCTTTCATTTGCACGGCAGACACATTAACATGTTGCCGTCTTCTCGGCCCACGCTTATTTTTTTATTACTATTTTAATTGTACACATTTGTAGGGTAGAGTGTGGGATGGCCAATCAAGATAGATAGCATCTTCCTTTCACTCTTTTGGTTTTGAAACTAGGCTTCAAACCGTAGCTCAGGCTGGCTAGGATCGCACAGTGATCCTCTCTTGGCTACTCTAGAATACTGGACTTGCAGGTGTGGGGTGCCACATCTGGCAATGCATTTCAAAGACTCCTGTCCTATAGATTCTCTGCTCCCTTCCAGCCTGTGCCTGCCTCTGACCCTCCTGGAGGTAGTGAGCGGTGTCCCTTGTTTTTCAGGATGGCGAGGTGATTGGGATTAACACCTTGAAGGTGACGGCGGGCATCTCCTTCGCAATTCCATCCGATAAGATAAAAAAGTTCTTGACAGAGTCCCACGATCGTCAGGCTAAAGGTAACTAACTAGTAACTAACTCGAGCTCGGCATTCTGGGGACCTTTGCAGGTTCACACCAGGGGCCTAGCTGCCCCTTGAGGACTTGGGAGGGGAGAAGATGACGGTCTGTAAGATCAGGCCTCGTTACCAGGGTGGTGGTGGTGGTGGAGACTGAACAAAGAGCATCTCATTCCAGACACCCACAGAGCTTAGCAACAAAGGGCCATGCCACAGGTTTTGACTATATTTTGAGGTGAGAGACATTCCTCATTGTAGATCTGGAATCCAGGTCAGGACTGAACTACAGTTTTTAGGTAACTCGCTCTGGTTCGTGCTACAAGGTGGAGTGTTAGAACTCTGGCTCCTGTGTCCCCACACTCCCGAGGACTGGGCTGACCTACTTTTTTTGTTTGTTTGTTTGTCCCTTTGTTGACACATCAGGGAAAGCTGTCACCAAGAAGAAGTATATTGGGATCCGAATGATGTCACTCACATCTAGGTGGGTAAACAGGACACATAACTATGTAAATACAAATGTCTGACCTATATTTATATAAACTTGGGCTTCACAAGGCTTCGTGGGCATTCTCAAAGAGAAACTATTTCCTTCAGCCATTTCGGTTTCTGCTTAAAAGTAAGTCACACTGGGGAAGGGTAGGGGTGTGGGCTTGGGCCTCTTTGTTTTTGCATATCTGACCACCTGGAAGACTTTGCCCTCCTCCCTGAAGGCAGGCCTGAGCATCAGAAGGCTGGCTAACCTGCACTCTTTTGCGCTTGCCTCTCTGCACTTGTTCTGTTGAAACTCACATTCCAGGAGTGCCCCAGTGCCCGCCCCAGTGCCCGCCCCAGTGCCCACCCCAGCCTGGAGCACCCGCCTCCTCTGTGCAGTACTAGGGCTGTGGCTGCAGGAATGCAGGGGCAGGCCCTGCCTCAGGGTACTGATGACTGATGGACTTGTTTTCCTGAGTGTGGAAGTTGCTGCTTGGGGTTGCCAGGCTCACGACATACCAGAAGAGGAGGCGGGAGTGGTGTGTGTGTGTGTGTGTGTGTGTGTGTGTGAGACCTTTGTAAAGTACAGGAAACTGAATTGACTGGCATATTTGAGTCATTTGAGAGCAGGATGTATTGATAGTACTGTTTTATTCAATTGTCAAAATATTAAGACATTCCGCACAGGTTGTGAACAATGGTACTTTTCTTCGTGCTGCTGAGGATGGCATGGTGTGCTGAGACTGAAACCACACTGGTTGTCTTTGGAAGCAGAAGAGATGCGAGTGTTGGGGAAGGAAGCTAGGCTATGGAACAAGCTTCCTGGGTTGTTCCCCTAAGCTCCTATGCTTCTCAGCTTCCTAAGTGCTCAGCACCTTCCCCTTCAGGATGAGGTTAAGAGTGTAGGTGTGCCTACTGTATAGCCAGGAACAGCTCAGCTTTGGTAGTGACAACCAGCCACAGCAGCAGTCCTGTGCTGATGCTTAAAGTACTTCCTGACTGTTATACAGAGTACTACTGTTTAAATGGCAGACCATTTTAAAGCAGAATTGGGGGCTAGGGAGCTGGCTCAGTGGATAAAGTGCTTACTATGCTAGTATGAGGATCTAAGTTCAAATCCCCAGGACCTGTGTAAAGCCAGGCATAGAAGTACTCGTCTATAGTCCAAATGCTTTCTCTGTGGGGATGGGAGGTCAACAGAGGAGAATCCTTATCACAGGCCGGCTAGCCTAGTGTATGCAGGAGCGAACAAGAGACCACGTCTCCAGCAAGGTGCAAGGCAGGGACTGAGGTTGTGTCAGACCAACATATAAGTAAATGTTGGGGCATACCAAAGCCTCTATATGTGTCTCGGTCAAATAGGATCAGAAGACGTCAAGCTGAGAATAAGAAGGGTATTTGGTGAGAACTGAGTGTTGGCCTGAGAAGGCCGCGGGAAGTTACTATTAACACAAGCACGTTTTCTCCTAAGCAGCAAAGCCAAAGAGCTGAAGGACCGCCACCGAGACTTCCCAGATGTGCTCTCTGGAGCATATATCATTGAAGTAATTCCTGACACTCCGGCAGAAGCGTGAGTGTGAAGTTATCCCCCTTTTCCTGATATCTATGTAGTTTGTGGGTCAGGGGGCAGTGTCCTTTTTTGTGCTGGCTCAGATAATCATGTGAGCCCATCACTTCCTATACGTCAGGGCTCCTGACTGCCTTGGGCTCAGGGCTTGACCACAGAAGGATGTTTCTTCCCTTGGGTCATCTCTGGGGTCTTTCACATAGGAAGCACGCTCAACAATGGGCTCGCTGGGAATCCCTAGGAAGCCTGGCTGCAGAGAGAGCTGGATAAAGCAGAAGCAATCCTTCGCAGAGCCTTTTGTCGTTGTATTTGTGACTAAGCCATCAACACTTATAGGGAAACAACCCCAATGACATCAAAATAGTAGAAGCAGTTCAGCTGGAACATAGGCTTGTTTCCTGGATCCCCCCGACATCTAGAGAGTAATACGTGCTGAGATGCTGCACATGAGGCCCTAGGGCCAGACCTGGCCTGATGCCTCTTTGTGGATGAGCCGTGAGCTGAGAAAAATCAGTTCTTGCATTATTTTTATGGTTGGAAAAAAAAATCCAAATGACACTATTTTGCGATACTGTAAATTCTCTGAAGTGCAAATACGCACACATGTTTTATTAGACCACAGCCGTGTCCCCTGACAAGATGACATCTTGTCTGGAGCAGTTTTTATGCTGCTGCAGCAGAATTGAATAGCTAAGACACAGAGGCCAGACACTCTGTGAAGCTTAAGCTGTTTCCCATCTGGCCCTTTGTGGAAAAAGTCTGGAGATTTGTATTAGAACAAGGAGGACTTTGGTAGCATAGTGATCCTGTCACATATGAATTAAAGTTCTAGCCACAGTACAGGGGAGTCGTCTCTGAGTAGAGGCGTCCAACATTCCCAGAAGAATCACTTTCTAAATTACAGGGCCATTTGTGAGCAAATTGGCTGTGGTCATAGGACCTGGTGTTCCCTTGTCCCCTCTGAGGATAATTGATCATAGTTCACACAGATTTCATAGGCATTTCTACAAGGGGCATTTTTGATTTGTCCCTAAAAAAAATCTTGACAGGAAATGCTATCTTCTCTGCTTGAAGTCATTTACATCCGAGCTCACCATCATTTCCTATAGCCCCGATTTGTTCTGGGCTTTTGGGTTCTTAGCTGTGCCTCTCTCGATGACTTTGTGGAATGGAAATGTTAACAGTGTGTTTCCCTTTGCGTTTCAGCGGAGGTCTCAAGGAAAATGACGTCATCATCAGCATCAATGGACAGTCTGTGGTCACTGCCAATGATGTCAGTGATGTCATAAAAAAGGAGAACACCCTGAACATGGTTGTCCGCAGGGGCAATGAAGACATTGTGATTACGGTGATTCCTGAAGAAATTGACCCATAGGCAGAGACAGGAGCCAGACTTCATTTCCCTCAAAGATTCCAGGGGATGGCACATGAGAACTGAGCTGGTGATGCAGGACACTCAGGACTTTTGTCCAACATTTTGCTTGTTCAGGGAACACCCCTGCTGACAGAATCCTTGATAGTTTGCGGGCAAAACAAATGTAATGTTGCAGGTGCACAGGCAGAAAGAAGCCCTGCTTCTGTATGCTATGTATGCAGCGTGCTTTTCCTTACGAGCTTGGGATGTTCCTGCTTAAACAGTCAACATTTGTCCCTTCCCTTAGCCCAAATTGTCCGACTAATGCAGTTGACGGATGCATAGATGAGGGGATGGTCCTCGCAGCCATGGTCTTGGGCGTGTTTACACTTTTCCTCTGAGTCAGCCCTCAGAGGAAATTGATGCCCCGAGACTACAGGTGGGTGAACCTGCCTTCTGAGGTGGCCAAAAATGCCTCTTAGGAATCCTGGAACCAGGAGTACAATGACTTTGAGTTTCAGCTATTAAAATACTTCTTCATACTTAGATTTTGGCGTGCTTCTTTTATCAACTGGCTGCAGTCCTTTTGAACTGGCCTTGATGTCAGTGGGCTCCTCATTCAACCACATAGTGCTCAGCCCTACGAGTTATTTCAAAATCCCCCTTTGGGTTTTGCCTGTGTTATGCAACCCTGTTTAGCTGCCCTGGCTCACTGAATAGACAGTTCTGTTTTTCTCTGGAGCTTGTCAAACTAAGGAGAGTGTGTGTAGATCTCATACATCATGCAATCCGTCAACAACGATTTCCTGGACCTCTGCTCTGTGCCAAAAGGCCTTGCTTGCATCTGTCCTGCTGTGGGCCAAGCATGGAGGCCAGCCAGAGCAGGAGATGCAAGCCATCTGCTCTCTGGGCTCCTAGTAGTCAATCAGGTCTCCTGCAAGATCGCCGGTTTAGACTAGGACACAGGGATGGCCTGATCTAAGTCCGCATGATGCACAAGGTTATTGCAAGCTCACTTATCCTGGGTCCGAGGTAAGAGCAAGACCTCCATCCTCCAGACTTGGGACATGGCTCCTTCAGCCTGCCATCCCACAGGTATAGTCTCCACAGCTACAGGTTGCTTTCTCCCCGGGAAAGCTTTACAAGACCCCAGACAGCTGCACTCAAGCAAATCAGTGTGTGACTTTAACTTGAGGTACACCTATCTAGACCTAGGACCCCATGAGAAACACACGTGATTTATGTAGGAGGTGGTGGCAAAGGTTGAATAATCAACATCAACAACCTGGTCCTGGCACTGGAAAGAGGAGTTTACATTTTCTACTAGGAATACCTGGAGAGGCTGTGGAAGATCAGTTAGCAGGATCTTTGATGACGTTAGCCAAAGTATACATCAGTACTGGTGCTGAGTATTTCTAGTCCTTGTATCCCAGTTCAGCCTTCTGCTCTCTGTTTCAATGATGCAGGCATGTTAGGAAGGATCCAAACAGTCCTATGTCCTTAGCATGTGTTCTGTGTTCTGTCTCTTAATGGGGAAGGCAGTTTTCAGGTTCATCCTTAGATGTACTGGGGAAGGTGTTGTCTGGGGGTAGAGGAAGTGCTGGTGGTGGATGGAAGTCCTCTTTGCCTTAACCTAAGTGTAAAGTTCATGCCACTCACACTGAAAAACTGGGAGATGGTAAATCGTAAAAGGAAATCGATGTGTCTGGGAACACAGCAGATTACAACTAGAACAATGGGTGGGAAATCCCCACGCCATGGACAAGGATGTCCGAACCAGACACAGTGCATGCATCGTATGCACATCTCCTTCAGCTCCTCAGTGACCAGAAATAGGAGCTGCTGCATCCCTGGTTTATAGGTATAGAAGTGATAATCAGCAAGAAGCTTGCCCAAGACCACCCTACTGGTCACTGGTGAATGTTGGCTATGGTTTGATGAGCATGTGGAGAAGCAGTGAGCAGTCTGGGGACAGAGACAGCTCAGATCTCTGGCACAGGGTTTAGGGAACACAGATGAACACTCTTGGATATTTAGGCCTTCAGGAACAGATGTTAACACTGTTCCAGGATCCAGAGGTTTCTCTCTGACATGGTCCTTGCTGCCTTCCCAGGTCGTCTCTCTGTTCCTTCAGGGATGAGTCCATGCTTCTGTTGCTGTTGTTGCCGTTCTTCTAACAGGCTGTTATTTCTCTAGTATTCTGACACAAAGCCTGCTGTTCTTGGCCCTCTACACAATAGACCCTTCCTTCTTTCTACCATCTCTGCCTCCCAGAATGGACCAGTGCTCAGGTGGCCCTGCCCTTTGCTTAGAGCCCACAGCCCTGGCCTTGTGCTTCATGACCTCTGGCTGTCAGGATGTCCCATGAAGTCACAATTCCATGGCTGTAGCAGTGTGAGATTTCCTTTAAGCCCCCTAAATCCTGTCTGAAACAAAACTCATGGCAGATGGATGGAGTATCAGGAAAGGGCACGGCATAAAGGTATTAATGTTCTTGGTAGCCATAAGAAAGCATGCAGATGCTTGAAGTGTGAATGCTCTGTGCCAAATGTGGGTGACCATAACCTGGGAGGTTGGATTTGGGTTGCCCCAAGTGTCACATTCTATTATGGACATGTTTATCCAAGCTCTTAATGGTCACAGAACAAAAGAGGTCATAAATTAATGCTGCTGCAATGACAGGGGTGAGGATACTGGGTAGATGGGTCACAGCAAAGTGGCTCTTTGATGTTGGCCTCAGATACTATTGATGATACTCTTTTTTGTTTGTTTTGTTTTTCAAGACAGATCTTCTCAGTGTACCTCTGGCTGTTCTGGAACTTGCTCTGTAGACTAGACTGGCCTTGAACTCACAGATATCCACCTGCTTCTCCCACCCAAGTTATGGGATTAAAGGCTTGTGCCACCTCCACCTAACTTGATGACATTTTAAAAGTTTGTACCTGGTAGTCTAAAGAATTTTAGGTCAGATACAGAAGTGGGTGATTAATGGTTATTAATGAGACTGAAGACAGCCCAAGGTAATTTTAGTAGTCAGTCATGTCCACAGTCAAGAGCAGAGGGATGCATGAATCCTAGTGCTCAGTTCACTCTCTCCACTCATACAATCCAGGACCCGAGCCCAGGGAATGGTGCCACCCACTGTGGACTGGGTCTTTCTCTGTCAACTAACACAATCAAGGTTATCTTACACAGACACAACCACAGGCTAGCTCAACCCTGACAATTTCTTATTGAGACATTTTCCCCTGGTGATTCCAGACTGTTTCAAGTTGATAATTTAAACTTAACCATGACAGTGACATGAACAACTGCTGGGGTCTGACTAGGGAGTGGATGGTGCAGGAGGCACAGCACATGTGTGTGCTTTTTGTAACCAGATGCACCCTCACTAATCTGCCATTTCTTCACAGTGTGTGCAGAGTGAACACTGACATACACTAAGCAGTCATTCATTATGAGGGAAATGAAGGCCCAAAGAGTTGGAGAGAGGCAGGGTCAGATTTAACCCTACACCACCCCTGCCACTTCACTATCTCTGTAATTACTACCTAGTTCCATGAGACCAGGTTATTAATGGTTAGTTGAGGCTTAAACACTGCCAATTTGTGAATGACCACATGTCTTGAGAGTTCTAACGCCATGTTGCCTCCTCTCACAAGCATGTGTATGTACAACAGCTTTCCCACATCCCTGGAAGAGTTGTACACGTCACCCTATGGTATATATGGATCTGGCTTCTCCTTAGTGTCTCACTTAGCCTTATGGCTAGCTCCAGGTGGATACGCCATGCTCCCCAACTGTCAACCTAACGGAAGCATGAAAGGCACTCAAATGCCAAGCGAGATGCCAGTGCTTAGAATCAAATCGTGTCTGTCAGTTGCAATCACACGTCAGAGGGGCTGGCCTTTGCAGGGTACCCAGCCTGGCCTTCTGAGAGCTAAGCTGGGAGGTCTGCTCACTGCATCCAGTGTCTGGGGCCCATCTGGGCTGGACTCATGGACCCTCTGATGATTTCATCAAGAGGTAGGTGGCACAGAGCCAGGGGAGGGGCCATCCTGTATCAATCGGCTGTTTTGTTTAGAACTTTGTGAAGCTATTGCCTCAGTGTGGGGCCCCAGCCAAGAGCCAGTGAAGATCAAATGCAGACAATGCTAACGTGCATTTTTCATTTAGTTTAACTTAAAAAGGGCTCAGCTTTTGCCAGGAGACAGCTTCCTATTACCAGGTCAGGTAAGCTAGGCATGCATGCTAAGGAATCCACCAGTCCCCCATCTCTTCTTCATCCACCGTCACTATCTTCACCACCTGTCATGGAGGCAGTGTGCTGGAGGTAGCTACAGCCTCCTGATATCAAGAGACAAGTAGTGTTAGAATTTTGACAAATGAGGACATTAAGATTCAGAGTGGTTCAGTGACCAGTCTGAAACTGATCACAAAGAAGAAAGGTAGCTGACATATTGGAAGGCATGATGCCAAGTTCTAGAACCCTCTCCCTTAACCTTATGATCTGCTCTTTCTGACTCCCAGTGACATTGGTAATTTAAGTCCTACTTTCTACAATGGCATCTCAGTGGCATTAAAGAAAAGCTGGCTGGACCCAGGGTTAGGGTAGGTGTGTGACTGAGTTTGTGAGACTGATAAAAAAATTCTCATCGAGTTCCATGGGTATTGTGGGGGAGTGAGAGGAAGCAGGTGGGTACACAGAGGGAGTAGGCAAGTGTACCTTTTCTTGTGAAGCCCCTCGGGTTCTATGAATTTGCAGTCTATCTTGTAATATCTACTACATTCTCTTTCAACAACTCACTGGACCAGGATGTGAAGTCTGAAGACAACCCAGGTCAAAGATCAGACTCCCCAAGCTTAGACTCCTGACTGATGCAGAGTTCAGCGAAGGTGTTCTGGGGTTGTTGGAAGAGGAAACCAAGACAGATTGTGTGCACATCTTGCCCTGCTGTTCCCACAACCCACTCTCCTCACTGTCCAACCACTTCCTGCCCTGCTAACCCTTTCTTTTCTCTCTTTAATCAGTCGCTCTTGGGCATAAGAACTGAAACGGAGAAAGATGGTGTTGTAGTTTTAAATGTTTCGAGTCTTCTGAGACGAGACTCTCAATGGAAAGGTTGCCCAATCAGATTGGCTTGTGGGCGTGTCTGTGGGAGATTGTCCTGTTGATTGATGTGGGCAAATAGCCCTGAGTTTTCTTTTTTTTTTTTTTTTTCTTTCGAGACAGGGTTTCTCTGTATAGCCCGGGCTGTCCTGGAACTCACTCTGTAGACCAGGCTGGCCTCGAACTCAGAAATCCGCCTGCCTCTGCCTCCCGAGTGCTGGGATTAAAGGCGTGCGCCACCACCGCCCGGCTGCCCTGAGTTTTCTAACAAGGCTGGCTAATCATGAGCCTGAGAATGAACCAGCAGGCAGTGCTCCTCCATGGTTTCTTCTTCGAGTTCCTGTCTAAGTTCCTGCCTTGACTTCTCTCAGTGAAGGACTGTGGCCTGGGAGTGTGAGCCACACAATCTCGCTCCTCACCCGAGTTACTACTTTTAGTCACAGTGTTTTATGACCTCAGAAGAAAGTGGATCCAAGTGAACGGAGATTTCCAGACAGTAGTCTCTGAATCAGGGAGCAGGGTGGGGGTAGGCCAGGTCATTTCCCACTTTCAGGAGAGGCGTCGGTGTACTACTATGCTACACAGGTGGGGTCAACACCCCCACTGACTTCCCATGATACTGCAGCCAATGTGTGGATTTTTTTGAGAGAGGGAGAACAGAAGTTCAGAGAAGCACCTTCCCTTGCTCAAGGGTCCACAGCTACAAGAGCCAGATGGTAGAAGCTAGCTTGTATAACCCTCAAGACCTATAAACTGGCTTCCAGTGCAGTGGCCAAGTTTGTATCAGGTAGTCTAGGCAGTCAAGTTCTAGCTGGTTTAATGGTCGGGAGGTATATAGACCTGTCCCTACTGATGATTTTGAAGGCCAGGAGAGAGTAAATATTCATCAAACATAGATTTCTCATTAGAAAAAAATACTTAAAATAGTGTTTTAGAAATTATTTTTATTTTACGTGTATAGGTGTTTTGTCTGCACCACATGCATGCAGTGTCTGTGGAGGCCAGAAGAGGGTGTCAGAACCTCTGTGACTGCAATTGTAGACAGTTGTTATGGTGCTAGGGACTGAAGCTGGGCTCTCGGCAAAAGTAAAGTGTTTTCAAAGGCTAAGCCTTCTTCTAGCCCTTAAAATAGTACTTTAAGCAAGTACCCTAAAGAATAAGAATCCTCTTCCTTCCTTCTTTCCTTCTCTTTCTTTCTTTCTTTCTTTCTTTCTTTCTTTCTTTCTTTCTTTCT
>NW_021604637.1:20793-47011 GCF_004785775.1 Grammomys surdaster | reverse complement strand
TCTTTCTTTCTTTCTTTCTTTCTTTCTTTCTTTCTTTCTTTCTTTCTTTCTTTCTCTATCTATCTATCTATCTATCTATCTATCTATCTATCTATCTATTTTTTTTTTGAGACAAGGTTTCTCTGTGTAGCCCTGGCTATCCTATAACTCACTCTGTAGACCAGGCTGGTCTTGAACTCATAGAGACCCACTTGCTTCTGACTCCCGAGTGCTGAGATTAAAGTTGTGAACCACTTCACCCCCCCTCCCCCCCGTTTACTTTTTTTGTTCATTTATGTTGTACACCTGTAATCCCAGCACCAAAGAAATGAAGACAGGGATATCAGGAGTTCAAAGGTCAGCTTTGATGCAAACAACTTTGCGGCCAGCCTAAAATCAATTTGGAGTAGAAAACTTTATACATATTTGTCCCAATTAGAAGCAACAAAGATGTCCTTCAATAGTTAGGGAATAACCAAACTGTAGTGTAGCCATCTAGTGGAACTGTGTTCAGTGTTAAGACAGACTGTGCTGTCAAGCCAGGAAAAGACAGAGTGAGCTTAAGTGTATACTGCTGAGAGAAGCCAATTGGAAGATGCAATGGTCAGATGATTCCAACCAGAGGACGTTTGGGAAGAGTGAGGTCAGGGGGAGCTAGGGATGGGGCCAGGACAGTGAATAAGGATGCAGAGGAGCTGCTGGGCTGTGTAACTACGTCATATGATGTCACGGGGGAGAAGCATCATGGTGTATACAGGTCATAAAACCCATAGGTGGGACCAGCCATGTCTGGGGACACGGTTCAGTGGGTAAAGAGCTTGCTGGGTGAGCATGGCGACCTGAGTTGGGATCCCCAGAACCCAGGGCTGGCTTACAGTTTCAGAGGTTCAGTCCATTATCACCATCAGGAAGCATGGCAGGGTCCAGGTAGACATGGTGCTGGAGAAGGAGTTGAGAGTTCTACATCTTGATCCTCAAGCAGCAGAAGGAGATTTGTGTTACACGGAGTGTAGCTTGAGCATAGGAGACCTCAAAACCTGGCCCTACAGTGACACACTAACACAGCCACAGCTACTCCAACATTGCCAGATCTCTTAATAGTGTCCTATGGGCTAATAATAATAATTGGCTGTATAGGCCAAGCATTCAAACACATGAGTCTATGGGGGCCATTTCTATTCAAACCACCACACTACGGAAAAAGCCAGGCGTGGTAGTGTTTGTAACGCTGGAGCTGAGTGCAGGGGACAGATACAAGTGGATCCTAGGCCTTGCTGGCAAATTGCTCTAGTCTAAACAGCAAGCTTCAACTTCAGTGAGACACCTTGCTTCAAAATAAGGGGGGATGCACCTCTCTCTCTGTCCCTCCCTCCCTCCCTCCCTCCCCCACCCTCTGTGTGTGAGAGAGAGAGAGTGAAAGCGAGCCAGAGAGAGAGAGAGAGAGAGAAAGAGAGATAAAGAGAGAGAACAAACATTAGAAGTGACCCCTACAGGACACTGTGAACTTAGGGTGACAGTGAGGGGCTGATGTAGCTGGTGGTGGCTACTGACAGTGGGAGAGAGTTGGAGGGCCAGGCATTTATGGGTGTTTTCTATACTTTATATTCAGCTTAGCTGTGAACCTAAACTGGTCTAAAACATAAAGTTCACTAATTTTTAGACTAAACAATAAGAAGCGGTAATCAATCCCAAGGGAGGGGTGTGTCTGACCCAGAAACTCCACCCTGACCCTCCACCACAGCCTGTATTGGGCCAGACTGCAGATCTAAGGCATGTCCTGGACAACGGTGAGTAAGGAGGACTTGTTAGAGGAGGAGAAGAAGACTCCCAGTAGGCTTATACTTGTAAAATGAACTTGAAATAAATGGGAAAAAAATTTTTTCCCCATGGAAAATATGGCCCCCTCCACTGTAATTGCTCGAAGCATGACAGATGGCTCCTGTGTGGCTCCTGTGTGACTGCAAGCATCAGTCCTACCCGGCCAGCATTTCTGACCACACCCTCTTCCTATGATAGAAACACATGTTCCTGTGAAGAAAAATCTGTTCTGGACTAATGAGTCCCCGGGAACTGACAACATAGATAAATCATTGTGCCCTGTGCCTACTTGGTGCTTAGGGTTCTAGGTGGGCCACCTTCTCCATGTATTTCTGTATGAGGAGCACAGACCCCTTTCCTGAGGTGGTGAGGGGGACTCCAGCTTCCTCAACACAGCCACCCACCCTCTCTGCTGGCCTCTTAGGCTGCTTTTCTTGCTGCTTTGCCTCATCCATCCACTTAGATTCATCTGCTTGGGTAGCACGTTCATGCTTCGTTCATGCTTCTCCCTCCTGTATCCCACCAAGGTCTTTTAGGGGATGCTCGGGTGGTACATCTGATAGTCTGGCCCCTGCACACACAAGGCCCCTCCTCTTCACAGGATCACTTTATAGCTCTAGTCCTTTTTCATTAGTGTGGGTGTGATAACTCACTTTTTGTGTTTACCACACTGGGCTAAGGGAAGCCCATGTAGCTGGGAGAATCTTATTTCTGATTATATTCGAGGAAGTTTCGGGAAGAGATTAGCTTTTGAATTAGTGGAGTGAGTAAAAATGTTTGCCCTCCTAAAACTATAGGTGAACATCATTTAACTCACCAAGAGCCAACAGGACAAAAAGACAGAGGAAGTTTTCTCTCTCTCTCTCTCTCCCTCCCTCTCTCTCTCTCTCTCTCTCTCTCTCTCTCTCTCTCCCTCCCTCCCTCCTTTCTCCTCCTTTCTCCTCTCCCTCCCTCTCTCCCCCCTCTCCTTCCCTCTCTCCCTCTCGCTCTCAGCTTTCACGTGTAACACGTGACTTCCAGCCTGCGTCATCATGAGCCCACCCCTCACAGTCCATGTCTTTTTGTGTACCTAAACACAACCTCTTGTCTCTGTTTCTCTGTCAACCCTTAGCTTATTCTGTAGTGGAATTGCAGTAGAATCATTATATCTTGGGTAAACATTAGAATGAAATCGTTGGTTTTCACTGTATCTAGGGTAGACATCAGAATGAAATAATTGTCTTTTAGAAGTACTTTGACCTTGAAAAAAAATCACTGCAGAAAACAGTGATTGTTTTCTGTTATCTATAGAGTTGTTTTTCTGAAGGAGCTTAAAGCCTTTGCAGGACTCTGGTCACAAATGGTCCGGGCACACCTGACATGTCTTGCATTATTGAGCGCTGCAAACAGTGCACAGTAAGGACTAACATTGCAGGAGAGTGAGGTTTTCCTTCAGGAAACTAGAGATTAGATGAGGTGCTTTGGGATGAGGAACTTGTTTTACCCAAAAAACAACTTCAGTGTAATAATCGATAAACAGGCTTCTGCTCGGCTGTTTGAGGTTTAGTTCATTGAAGCTGTTCCTCCCTGCTGCCTCAGAGCCCGGATTACATTCTGGAGTGACCATCTTTCTTCAAAACACTGACATTATTCAGTGAAGGAGGCATACGACATCTAAGTCTAGGACATTTAAAGTATTTCTTAGCTTGCTGGGGGTTGAAGGGGGAAATAAAAACTGTGCAGTGGCGATGTGTGTCCACTAGGTGGTGAGCTGACTTCAGGGAAGCCCAGTGAAGTGTCACCTGTGAAGGGATGAAAACATGGAGGAAGAGAGAGGGTGAGCGTGTGAAGCTGGTAGCAAGAGTGGGCACTGTATGCTTCAGCCCCACTGAGGAAGACAGCGTACAGTCAGACGTCAGGCAGGGGCCCAGAGCCCACTTCCCATCATCCTCTGCTTCAGCCATGCTAACCTTCTGCACATGGCAATCCCACACTCACTTGCTTGGTTATTACTACTTTCTCTTGCTAAAGTACAAGCCCCACGAGAGTAAGGACCTCAAGTGTGACTTCTTCAGCCTCTGCATCACGGAACAGGATGGTGTTTTAGATATGGAGTGCTTCCCCAAAGTTACAGGGTTTTGAGTTTGGTCCCCAGCTAGTGGATCTAATCATCAAGAAGTGAATATTATTGGGAGCTCAGAAGATAGGCCATAGTTGGAGGAGATGGGTCAACTTTGAAGGGCCTATCATATCCCTGGCATTTTCTGTTTCTGCTTTTGGCTGTCACAAGGTAAACCTACTCCTGCATCATCCACACCCATAGCTCTGATATTTGGCTTTGCTTTAGGCTTAGAGATACCATCCCCAAAAGACTACAGACCAGAGTCTCTGGAACACTGAGCCAAAGCAACCTTTCCTCTTCTTGGCGTGTTTACTTGAGGCATTTTGTCACCAGAGTGAAAATCTGACCAAGACAAGCAGGACACACACACAAATAGAATGAAAGAAAGGTTCAAGAGAAGCCATGTGGTGGTGGCACACGCCTTTCCCCAGGACACAGGAAGCAGGGGCAGGTGGATCTCTGTGAGTCTAAGGCCAGTCTGGTCTACAGAGCAAGTTCTAGGACAGTCAGGGCTACACAGAGAAACCCTTTCTTGAAAACGCAAGGAAATAAAAGAAAAAAAAAAAAAGAGAGAAGTCCATGGAAAACATCCTGTATCTGGCTCACACTACAGGAAGCACCTGCTGCCCCTGATTTTAGGCAATTTAAACTATGGGCACATTTTGAAGCCTAAGGGGCAGGGGAGCATTGCTTAGGACAAGAGAACCTTTCTGAGGTCCGCTTTCAAGAGTATATCAAATCTGTCTGCGTTTATCCTTTCGAAGTTATGAGACTTCCCTAAAGTTTCTCCTGTATGGAAGATTAGGGTGACTCTGTCTCTGGTGACACCAAGTAATGATAAGGTCTGAACCTTTGTTCCCAGGGCGAACTGTCTGGGGATTCCCTCCAACGTGGATTCCTGATCTACTCTTTTCCAGCATACGTAGTGTCTATAGATAGACATGCAAATAGGCATGAGCACTCTACCAGGAGAAGGACTTGACGTCAGAGTTATTAAGAGTCAGACTCTGAACCCTGACAGCTCCTATAGTCCAGGTACAGTCACTTATTCTAATAAGTCAATTATATAACTAATAGTAAAAAGCAAGAAAATGAAACTTATTCAATGTGGCCACATTGGGAAGAGAGGCAAGAGGTCCAGCAAGGGCCTTCTTCCTCCACAAGAAGTCTTCAGAGTCGTAAGTTGAGGGTGAGGTTTAAACAGAAGGTGAGACATATAATTAAGCAGCCTTGGCCATGGTGCTGCAGACTCTCCTGCAAGGTGGGGTGGCAAGCTTTGACACTGTGCAGCCTCTTCCCATCCCCAGAGACAAGATTCCCTGCTGACTGGTACCAGGGTGCAGCCTCTTTTTCCTCCCACTCTAGATTTCTTGGGGAGAAAGTCCGCCTACCTATAATGCTTTGCTTCAACAACCCAGTTAGGCGTTACTGCATCAGGCCTGTTTCTACCTCTTTTTGGGTTTTCTTCCTCTCAGGAAAAGAGCTGGAAACCAATTGATGCCCGGCTTCTCCAGTAGGGCTAGAAAGATTAGATATAGCCGTCTCTGCTTCCTTCCACTCCCACAAGACCCTCTCCCATCATGGCTGCTTCCTCAGGCTGTGATGTGAGGCACCTGGGAAGCTGAGCAAGCAGTTCGTCTACCTTAGACATCTGGAGTCTTTCCTCCTACTCAGGGTCAGAGCTGGAAGAGTCCAGAAGGAGAGAGGGAGCATCAGAAGTAAGAGTGGTGGTTAGCATGCCGGTGTTTTTATCACACTGACAGAATGTCCAGTCCTGATGTAGGGGATGACAGAACTTGGCCATGCTCTAGTCCAGGGTCCTTTGCATCATTAATTCTGGGCCTGCTGTGAGGCAGAGCATCACGATGGGAGTGCACAGAGGAGGGGCTTCTTCACCTTGTAGTAGACTGGAAGTAGACAATATAGAGGGGACCGAGAGTAATATCTGGAGGCACACTGTCAGTGACCCACATCTTGCAATGAGGTAGCACCTCAAAAAGTTTCCATAGATTCTAAAAATAGCAACACCACTTGGAACCCAGCGTTCAGCATGAGTCATGAGGTACAGTTCATAGTGATACTGTCCAGGTCATGAGGGGCATTTCATAGTGATACTGTTCAGGTCCACATGAGGCAGGAACAACTACTGAACTGTCTCTGTGGCCCACTTCTTTGATGGTCATAGTGACCTGTTCCATCATTAGCAACTTGTTTCTTCTATTTGTTGGTTTTGTAGGTGTGAATAGAAATTCCTGACTGTGAACAACAACAACAACAACAACAATAACAATAACTCCTGGGAGGAGTCTGTGCCTCCAAAGACTGCTGGACAGACTGAAATTTCAGTACTGTGGAGATTGGAGTTTTATAGGTTCAGAGGCTGATATTTTATCTTGGGCTAGTTTTAGCTTTTTGGAACAGCCATTCTTTACCCTACTCTGTATCTGAATCAACACCTCATTATAACAAATAAAAACCTCTTAGAAGCTATTAACTTAGCAGAACACTAACTTCCACCAATCTAAGAGCTACAAATGTCATCAGATAGCATCTTGGGCTAATAGAATAGTGCCTTCCCATCTGGATATATCAGCCCCTCTGGTATACCCACCAATGTATTTTAAAGTTGTTGCTTTTTTTAAATGACTTTCTCTGCTCTGTAAAACTATAAAAATCCTGTAAAACTGTTTTCCAGAATATGGAATTTGAGGTAACCTAAATCTGTGTTCCTGGCCCATGGTCACTTATAATAGCTACAGAATAGCATATCTATTATTCCCTTTAATGTGACTTGTGTTGTTGAAACAATGACATGAAACTTTCAGGCAAATGGATGGAACTAGAAAAGATCATCCTGAGTGAGGTGATATAGACCCAGAAAGATAAACACGATACGTACTCTCTCATAAGTGGACACTAGCTGTTGAGTAAAGGACAATTGTGCCACAATCCACAGACCAAGAAAGGCTAAGCAACAAGGAGGGGCTCAAGGGAGGATGCATAGATATCCCCAGGAAGAGGAAATAGAATAGATTTTGTGGGTGGACTGACATTGTTTTTTTGTGGGTTCTTCTTTCTTCCACTGATAGAACTAGATAAGAGAAAAAGAATGATAGAGAAGAAAGGAAAAAGGTCCCTGAATATAGTCAGGAGTCAGAAAGGTGGGGTGATGTTATCATTAAATGATGTTATCATTAAACTACTTCTTGCTGATCAGGGCCATCGAGTTCCTTGGGATGGTTTGATCTTCACTATCAGAATATCTAATTTCTTCTTGCTATTTCTTCTTTGTGCATGACTACTAACAAACCACAACCAACAACAATTAACAACAACCAACAAGAACCAACAATGACCAACAACCAACAACCCACCCTGCCTCTCAGGCCTTAGCACTTAAAAGGCCATACCCTTTAAAAAGTCCTCAGGATTCCAAACATCATACAATTGTAGAAACTATCTGCAGCTGGCAAAATCACACCCTTGCTAGAGGATGAGGCAAATCATATTCAGCTGCTGTGGACAATCTGAAGCAGCCCTGCATCCCAGACCTGGGATTAAAATGAAAACACATCCTTATATTTCTGTGTTTTAAAAAAGAACTCAAAATTCCAAAGTTCTCACTACAAGGGATCTGGTGGTGTGGCGGGGGAGTGGAGGAGAGAGTATTGGGAGAGACAAGTGGAATTGAAGGGTATTTGGAGGACAATGTAAAAACTTAGTGCAGTAGAAACTCCCTGGAATCTACGATAGTGACTCTAGTGAAGTTCTGTAGTAATGGAGGTTACAGAGTCCAAACTGGCCATCTTCTATAACCAGGTAAGGTCAGTCCTGGGACTGGGACACAACCCAGTAGCAGGCCCTTCGACCCACAAGCTGTCCTGTCAGCAAGATATGCTGGGGGAAAGGTGGCACAGAACTTGTGGGAATGACCAACCAATGACTGGTCCAACTCGAAGCCCAAACCAGGAGAGGAAGCCGACACCTGACACTGCCTGGGTGGTCAGGAACCAGAGACAAGATAACCCAGAGACTCAGGATAGAACCAAATACAACTGAGAAAAAAAGTCAAATGAAATGATTCCTAATGCTATTTGCTATACTCATAGGTTGGTGCCTAGCCCAATTGTCATTAGAGAAGCTTCCTCAGAAACTGATGGCAGCAGATGCAGAGACCCACAGCTAAACACTAGGCAGAGCCAGAGGAACCCCGCAGAAGATGGGGAGGAAGGATTGTAGGAGCCAAAAGCATCAAGGACACCAGGAGAAAATGACTCACAGAACCAGCTAAGCAGGGCATGTAGTGACTCACGGAGACCGAGACAACACACATGGGTCTGAGCTTGGTCCTCTGCATATACCTTATGGTTGTGTGGCTTGGTGTTCTTGTGGGATTCTCAACAGTGGGAGTGGGGAAAGGGACTGGGAGGAGTGGAGGGAGGGCAAACTTCGGTCAGGATGTAATGTATGAGAAAAAAAAAGGAAGTTAGAGTGAAGATAGTCTAAGCTTAAAGTTGTAAGTCTCTGATCCTCCCCTCCCTGTGTGTGTGTGTGTGTGTGTGTAAGTCAGAGGTCAACCTGAGGTGCTATTCTAAGGGGCATTCTTAAGGTGTACTCCACTCTGTTTGTTGTATGTGTGTGTGTGTGGGGTGTTTTGCCTGCATGTGTGCCTATGCACCACAAGTGTACCTGATACCTGTGAAGGTCAGAAGAGGGTATCAGATTCCTTGGAACTAGAGGTACAGATAATTTTGAGCAGGCCTGTGGGGAATCAAACCTGGGTCCTCTGGAAGAGTGGCCAGTGCTCTTAACTTTTGAGCCATGTCTCCAGTCCCTCCACCTTGTCTTATGAGACAGGGTCTCTCAATTGGCCTGGGGCTTGCTGACCTGGGTAGGCTCACTGGTGAATGAGCCTCAGGGATCTGCCTTTCCTATCCCATCATTGCTGGGATTACAAGGGCAGGCAACTATGCATGGCTTTTTCACCAGAGTTTTGGAGTCAGCTGGGCTCCGTGTCTGCAGGAATCAAGACTCCGGTGCTTTAAACAGCCACCTGATCCACCCCAGAACTGCATCTGTTCCCTCGGTTCCCCCAAAGGTCTCTGTTGCAATGTCCTCAAGTGCTTCTTTTTGAAACGAGTATTTATCCTAAGCCACTTCTTCTGACTTGGGAGGCGGAGGGATACCAGAATCAATAAAGTACAGGCGCTATGGAGGAAGTTCAACCCAAAGTTTGAGAAGCGCCAAGCCACGGCATTGTTCAAAGGATCAACCTGGACTTGCCAAGGGCTCTGTCCCACCACTTTGGTTATGTTAGAGAGGGCAATCAGCTCCCAGGTGGGGGACACCTGTGTTTGTAACTGATCTTGTTGCTTACGTAAGCTGGAGAATGGTCCAGCCTAAGCCTCCAGGAAATGTACTAGCATCTAGGCCTGGTTCCATCAGACATATTCACTACAAGAAAAAACATGTTACCTGAGAAGGAAGTTCACTCCTTCTCTGCCCCACCTTCAGCCATCCAGTTGTGCCCAAGGTCGAGAAACTGGCAGATTTTGTATCTGGCAAGGGCCCTCTTCCTGGTTCTTAGGAGGCCATCTTTTTCTCTATGTGCTCACAGGAGCAAGAGGTCTATCTGGGGTCCCTCTAGTACAGTGGTTCTCAACCTTCCTAATGCTGTGACCCTTAATATAGTTCCTTATGTTGTGGTGACCCCAACCATAAAGTTGTTTTGTTGTTACTTCATAACTATAATTTTACTACTGTTATGAATTAAAATGTAAACACCTGATGTGCAGGATATCTGATATGCAACCCTTGTGAAAGGGTCATTCAACTCCGAAGGGGTCAAGACCCACAAGTTGAGAACCACTCTTCTGGCAGGCATTAATCCCGTAGTCTTCCTACCCTAGTAACTTCCCAATAAGTGAATACTTACTACTTTTTTCTCATTGCTGTGACAAAAGCAATTTAAGAAGTGGGAGTGGTATTTTGGTTCACAGTTAGAGGGTGCAGTCACCATGGTAGGAAGGCATGGTGGCAGGAACTTGAGGCAGGTGATCACATTGCATCTATAGTCAGGAAGCAGAGAGAAAGAGAGAGAGAGAGAGAGAGAGAGAGACTGGGACCTCAGCCCATGGAATGGTGCCACCTACTCTCACTATGGAGCCTGCCTAATCTAGAAACTCCTTCACAGACATACCCTAGGTTTGTTTCTACGGCAACACCAGACCATCTCATCAAGTTGACAGCATCAACCATCACCAGCCCCAATTCCAGACTGCATTGTATTGAGGACTCACCTTCAGCAGATATGTGTAGTCAGCCACTACTGGGCTTGAAACCAACAATTCTTGTCAGACTTATGTTTCTCCTGAACCCAGCCCAGTGTTTTCAGAGAAACCAGGCTTAGTGCTAGGTTATATGGAAATGGCTTCCTAATTGGAGCTAGGCTCTTTCTCTGGTTTGACCACACCCCTAGTTTCTCTCCCTTCTGAATGGAAATAGCCAACTAATTTGGCAGGAGACCTTGACCACTGGATGGGGCCCTTACAGTTTCTGGGAAGGAAAATGGCAACTCATAGTGTGTCTGTGGTCTCTTTTTGGATGCTTATTTTCTGTTGGTAATTTCTCTTTCAGTGTTCCCTTTCAGCCTTGGGGAGAGTGGTGGGAAATGAGCTGCTGATGTCATCTCTGGTGTTTTCCTAAGTCCCCAGCCTCTTGCCTGTACACAGTAGTCACACTGTGAAGGTAGTTTACATACATTACCTTAGTCTTTGAACTAGCCCATGAAATAAATATCAATATCCTACAGTGTATGGAATTGGGCACAGAGCATATCTACAATCACAGCACTTGGAAGGCTGAGGAGAACTGCCATGAGTTCCAGCCTGGATAACAGACTGATAACCTCTCTATAGAAGAAGAGACTAAGGCCTCAGGTTAGAGTCTGGTGTGACTTCACTTGACCTATCTCACATGAAGAGGCTGACAAGTTGCTATTCTAAAATGTCAACACTGTAAGATTATCCTCTCAGGAACCATTTCTTCAGTTAGTTACCCGAATGTCAACACTTGTCACACCCACAAAAGGGGAATCTCCTCCTGGCCCTGTTATCTGTATGTCTAGCATCTGTCTGTGGGGGGTAGGAGAAATAGCACCTCTGTTTATCCATATTCTTGGGATCAGTGAATGTATTCTTTACTATAGCAAAGAGGGGCTTTGTATGTGTGATTGGATTAGGGGTATTGAGTTTTGGAGATCATTTTGGGTTATTGGATGGTGCAGTGTTGTCCAAGTTCCTTGTAAGAAGGAGGCAGGGGTTCAGAAGGTAAACTAGGCCACAGAAGCAAGGGTTAAAGTGATGGGTAGCTAAGGCCCCGGAGAAAGAGGGTCTGGGGAGAATGGCCTTCAGAAGCTGGAGAAGTAAACAGAGGACTTCTCCTAGGGTCCGCAGAAGGAATGCAGTCCTGCAGACACCTTGATCTTAGCTCCTAAGATCCATTTTGTACCACCTACCTCAAGGACTGTGTAAGAATAAGTTGTATAGGGAATTAGAATAAGTTGTGCTTGCACTGTGATTTTCCTCCCTGCCCCGGTATCCATCTCTCCAGATAGATGGATACTCAGCTTTCCTGTGAGCATGTGTCTACTTAGCAGATATATGTGGAGAACTTGCTACCTTCTTGTGCACCTTGCCTCTCAGGAGATGTGAGGGGAGTGTAACTTGTGAGCAGCTAGAGGGAGGGATGAGATGATCGTAGCTGGTTGTAGGGGTACACACCTCCAATTGCAGCACTGAGGCTGAGGCAGGAGGATTATGAGTCCAAGGTCTGAGCTATGTACTGTGAAAGAGATATAGTTTCAATAGGAAAATATAGAGTAGACGTCAATAGGCCAGGAGGTTCTTTAACGAGGTGAACAGTTATGGACTTTTATGAGCTATGCCCTCTTATCTCTCTCTTTGAGCTGATTGAAATATTAGCCCTCGTCTCCCCCTCACAATGATAATGGTTTTTATCACTACACTATAGCCCTTGGCTCAAAAAGAAGAGCCAAGGAGGCAGGGCTGGATTAATTAGAGTGATTGCTCCTGGCAGCAGAGGGTGGGTGACCCTGGGCCTTGTTGGCTGTTATCCAGGGATAGGCTAGCTCTGTCAATTTTATATGGTATTGTCTGTCCACACCCATCCACAGCAGAGTTATGGGGATTCATATTATGGTTTATTTTATTATTTTACTTTAGTGAATGAGTGTTTTTACCTGCATGTATGTTGGTGTACCACATGTATGCCTGATATCCATGGAGGCCAGAAGGGGGTGTTGGATGTCCTAGGACTGTAGTTAGAAACCACAGTTTGTGAGCCCTCATGTGCATGCTGAGAATTGAACCCAGGCCTTCTGAAAGAGCAGCCAGTGCTCCCAGCCTCTGAGCCATCTTTCCAGCCGCCATATTAGAATGTTTTGTTCTGTTTTGAGAAAGGGTCTCACTATTTAGCTGTGGCTGTTCTAGAACTTGCCTTTTAGACCAGGCTGGCTTTGAACTCACAGAGATCTATCTACCTTTAATTCCCAAGTGTTGGGATTAAAGGCATGCACCCTTATGCCTGGCTCTATATTAGATTCTTAAACCCATCTCAGACCCCTTGATTCTGATGTCATGTAAGATTTTAGGGCAAAATAAAAATTTTCTTTGTCAGCAAACGTTTCCCTCCAAATATTAACAGTTATAGTCATTTTTATGAGTTTAGTGAAACACAAAGTGTAGGGGTTGATTTACACAGGCTGAACCAACTGATTCTTCTTGTGACTAATTTCCTGTTGAATTTATATATCAGTATATATCAACCTGGATAAAGGTTATCTCATAGTTACTCTCTATTAACTATTAGAAATAATGATGGTAAGTATTTTATGGAATCACAATCATGCACCAATTTTGGTAAATTACATGTTATCTCAACTTCTGTTCAACCTGTCACACCTTATCTTATGTAACAGTCCATTTACTGCATGATAAGGTGTAGCATTTAGGAGCTGATGGAAAAAGTGGAGGGTGGTGGACTTTGCCTAGAAAACTTTTGGGAATCAAATCTATCCATTACAATAAAGTGGGTCTGGTACAGGATGTTTCTACATAATGCCAGTGCATGATAACCTCTGGTCCAGCAATGTGGTTATTTTATAACATAATCTGACGGAAGCTAATCTTTCCGATGGGTTACTTTTGTGCTGTGCATTACTGGCACCGCTCAGATTGTGAGGGACCTTGTGAATGATTAACTGCAGGGTAGGGAATGAGCATTAGGGGCCAGCAAGAGGCTCAGTGGGTAAAGGTATTGGCCGTGCAAGACTGACGACATGCCTGCCATTCCTGGGTCCACACTGTAGAAGGAGGGAACTGTGTTCTAAACGTTGTCCTCCACATGTATGTGGTGGCGCACACGCACCTACATACATGCAGTGAGCGTGGGCACCCCTACTACCACTACCACCACCAATACCACCACCAGCAATAAATAAAATCTTAAGTAAAAATGAATAAATAAATGAAAAGATGTGAATTGGAGTTGTCCCCACATGAGATGACAGCTGGGACAAGTCTTCATGATCATTTTTTTTTTTAAAGATTTATTTATTTATTATATATGAATACACTGTAGCTTTCTTCAGACACACCAGAAGAGGGCATCAGATCTCATTACAGATGGTTGTGAGCCACCATGTGGTTGCTGGGATTTGAACTCAGGACCTCTGGAAGTGCAGTCAGTGCTCTTAACCACTGAGCCATCTCTCCAGCCCCTTCATGATCATTTTTATGCAAAGGAAACCAACTCAACAGCTAGTGTTACATGGCTCTGGAGGAGTGGCACCTGGACCTCTAGGCCCATGCTTTCATGAGGATGTGAGCTGTAAGTCATGCAAGATTCCGTCCTTTCTAGGCATTGATACACATTGCATATGCTTCAATTGCAAATCTAGAATCAAAGTATATTTCTTATATCAGTATTCTGAATATGCTTCTTGAAAGAATAAGTAGTTAAACAATATATACTAGGGACTGCATTGGTCTTAATATGTTAATATAACTAGGAACTGTATTGGTCTTATGGCCAAAGGCTCTCATCTCAGTAGAGGGCAGAAGGATGTGGGAAGGTTTGGGGAAATGAGAATCAAGCTTAGGTCTTAGCTCAGACCCTTCACTATGTGACACTGCATAGTTTTCCCAATTCTATCCCATCTGTAAAATGGGCCAATACAACCTAATCCACAAACTTGTGTGGATCTGCAAAAACACATTCTGTGCCCGAGCTCAGTCCTTATTAATTGGTGATGACAGCCATGATCTCTGTCATTAGGACACCTTTTCAGTCTGGCCCTTTAGGCACACTTGAAGCAGTGGTTTGGGCCCTGGTGTAGCCTGGGCAGAGCATCTGTGCAGCATACACGAGGTGCTGGATTCTATCCCAGTACTGTAAAACTGAGTGTAATGATGGTGATGCGCTGGGTATGGTGGGCATCTGTATTCTCAGCACTTGGGAGGCTGAGGCAGGAGGATTGCTGTGAGTTCAACTTGAGCTTGGGTGACAGAAAGTGTCAAAATACTCTGTGTCAAAAGGCAAGTCAACCAACCAAAGGAAAACAAAATAAAGAGCAACAAAATCCCCTCAGTCACCCCATGGTTTCACTTAGTGTTCAGGGACACATCAGCTACACGTAATAAGGAGAACACCCTTAGTCTTTCCAGAGAGGCTACAGGAGGTCCTGGAATCACCTTGTGGCCAGTCTCCTGGCTAAGGTTGCCTGGGGCTTATTGTGTTGCATTAGGCTCAGACTAGATTATAGGTGAGTGGACTTTAATTATAAACTTTGGCAAAGCCACCTTGAGAGGGAGGATGAAAGGCATCAACAGAGACCATTGTGTCTCTGCTCAGCTATAATTAAGGTGCACCAAGTTTTCTCTGAAGTGAGCACCACTACGGGCTCATGCTTCTGGCACAGAGAGCTCTTGGGAGCCTGTCTAGATTTTCTTATTTCTTTATTATTAGATTGTCAGAGACACACTTGTGAGGCTTTCTGGTCACTGGGGACATGTTTGGTAAATGTTAAGACGGTAAAAGGGCGTAGCTGGCCACTCTCTGTAGCCCTAGGTTCCTGTGTCCCCAGGAGAGATGGCAAGTGCATAGGAAACAGTTAACGGTTGGGTTTGATCTGCGCCAGGCCATAGGCTCAGATGTTTCTTCGTTCCTCTCAATGTCTGTTTCTTCTCTTGTGAAGTAGACGTGATAACATCTGTGCTTATCCTCTGAGCTGTGGGAGCAGTACATGAGATAATGCAGCTATGGTGTTCAGACCCGGCATGGAGCCCAAGAAAGCTTGTTATTTCTTACTGCTGCTTGTTTTTTGCCTAAGGGTGTCAAGTGCCAGTTCTGTCGGTGACATGATTGCCGAACATGGATGGATGGATCTCTGCTCATGATATCTATTTAAAAGGAAGAGGAGAAAAGCCTAACTCTATACTTAGAACACACACACCACACCACACACACACACCACACACACTATACACACCCACATACCATACACACACATATCACACATACCACACATATACACACACATCACACATAACACACACACACCCCACACATACCACACACACACACCCCACACACATAACACACACACACACACCACACATACCACACACACACACACACCACACTTACCACACACACACACCCCACACATACCACACACACACACACACACCACACATACCACACACACCACACATACCACACACACACACACACACATACCACACACATACACACACCACACATACCACACACACACACATCTCCCACACACATAACACACACACACACACACACACACACACACACACACACACTTCCTTCATCTTAAGCACACATGCAGCCCTGAAGTCCATGTCTGTGGGACCATATCTGTCCCAACTCAGGAAATCAATAATGGAACACTAACATGGAGCAATGCATCAGGCACGAAGACCCATGAGATGCAAAAATCACACCGAATGTGAAGGAAGCTGATCTCACTCAGTTTTCTTGTGCCATCTTTCTTTCCTTCAGGTCATAATCTAGGTTCTCTGAGAAGGGGGCTGCATCTCTTGGCAGTGGAAGGCTTGGCTTCACAGATTAGGATTCCCATAACAATGAAAATGGTCTTACTGCAGTAACTCAAGTGAGAAGCATTTTTCAGTCAAGGGGAGAGACAAGATAGCCCAGAGAACACTCTAAGGAAAGGATGAGTGACATCCCCAAGAGCCCATTTTCTGCTGGCTATTGAATGTGTTTCTTCAGTGACTCTAAGGAGGGAGGATAGAAGAGAACATTGATGCCAGTCCTTTAATGTGTTTGCTCATTTAATTTGTCCTCTGGTAGTCCCGAAGACTCAGGAGGGCAGACCTTGTGTTCTCTGATCTCTCCACAGAGTTTATCATACAGTAGGCACAATAAATATTTATGGAGGAAATGAAGCCCTGTGAGTCTCAGACTAACGTTCTGTGAGAGAAACTCTAGAACCAACCCTTAGTCTGTTCTTCCACAGAGCAGAAAAGACCTAAAGCTCACAGAATGCTTTTGACTAATCACTATAGAGAAGTATCTGTATGAGGGAAAAGTTGTAAGTTCATATAGATTATCAAATGTTACATTATACTTCCTGGAGTCTTTATAAATTCTAGCAAAGCTGACACAGCTGATGCCACAAATGTTTCCTTTATCAGAATTATGGTTACTTTTGCTTCAGTGGAATTTTCCAAACCCATAGTTTGTTTGTGTTTTGTTTCTTGGTTAAAACTATAACACTCACATATTAATTACTTTCTTGTTTTCCTTGGAACCAAATATCTAAGATCAGCTGCTAAGAGTTATTTTGGCTCATACAGTACATGGGATATTGTTTGTCATGGAAGGGAAGGCATGGAGGCCTCAGTGGCTCAGTTTGTGTTTGTGGGAGTTTTCAGCATGGCCTTCTCATAACTTAGCTGATTAGGAAACAGAGTTCATCCACGGGAAGTAATCTTGAGGTAGGAAGACTACAAATTTGAGGTCACCCTGGCCATGTTAGCTATATAGTGAGACCATATCTCAAAAGACCCAAAGCTAACCAAACAACCAACCAAAAAAAAAATCAAACAACTAAACATAAATGATAAGTAAAAGAAATAAAATGACCTCATAAAAGAACAGACTACAGTGATTATTGCCGGTATCTGTGGGTCTGAAGATGTCGGAGTAAGTGAACAGGATTTCATTCAGACAGAGGGTACAAGCTCAAGAACAATATGGTCAATATGGGATCTTGTTAATACCAGTGTATTACATTATTAAAAATTGCTGTATAGATTCAAAACATTCATGCCACAGAACAATAAGCACAAGTCAGTGCATATGTGTTAGCCTTATTAGTCATTCCATAATGTCTCCTCAGTACAAATAAAGTGTTGTGGGTTTGTTGTTAGTTTGTTCTCCCAGTCACTGGTGAATGTGTAATAAAGACAGACCATTAAGGCTGCCCCGAGGACAGACAGCAAGCCAGTGAGGAGACTCCTGCAGCTGTCTGCGAGAGGAGAAACTAGTCTGGACTGGTCTGCTAGCAGCAAAAATAGATCAACAGACAGGTTGAGATATGTTATGGCTGTACCACCAGCTGGAATTATACATAGGGATTTTACATGGGGACTATGGAAGGGGCTCTCCAGCACTTTCTCTCTCTGTCTCCCTGTCTCTCTGTGTTTTTCTATCTCTCTTTGTTTCTGTCTGTCTCTCTGCCTCTCCTTTCTTCTCTCTCCTCCACCCTCTCTATCACTATCTCTCTTTCTTTCTCTGCCATTCCAGATGGCCTCAGGTCACTGGAACCTGTGGCAGACTGGATGGCTTTTATATGTACCTCTGTAGTGTCCTTCTCGGGGACCTCTGGACTGGATAGAAAATATCTTCCTGGAATGTGTAGCATCTTGTTTCTCAGAGATACCCACTCCGAGTTATTTCCATCCTCTCCCCTAGATTCACAGTAATGAGAATGGATTTCCCCTAGAAGCTGACCCCTCCCCAAATCAAAACTTCATTCTCTGCCTGCTTTTTTTTTTCTCCAAGAAATGAGTTTTCCCCCCCTTGGGGGCAGGATGAAGACCTTCCATGTGTCTGTCATGGTTAGTGTCTGTTGCCCGTATCTTCTGTCTCTGCCTTAGCACACAGTAAGAACCTGTACACTGATGTTTTTGAACTAAAATTCTGTTGGTACCTGTCACAGTCTGTCTCCCTGGCACCTACCCTAGCTCTAACATTTTCAGGGAGATAGAAAAGAACAGAGAATTCAGCGGGAGTGTCATTTCTATGTGCTTCCTGGTTATTTTAAAATTCAAAAAAGCGACTCATTGTGTCTATGAGCATGTTTCACATGACAGCCATCAGTTCAGATGATGTCAAAGTTCACAGAGCAATGGGGAAAGTCCCTGGTCATTTCCACGGCCACTTTTAGAGATAAATCTTCCTCATATCCGGATCTTCAGTGCTCTAGAATTTTGTGGATGACAGAGGTCGATGATCAAAGTTGTGGGTGGAGAGCTGATCTTAGCAGTGGGTGGACAGGTACGAGAAAGTCTGCATTTAGAATGAGAGACTGATCTCTCATCTCTTCTCTTGTATCCTGTTAAGTCGAGATCCTTGACTTGGTGTGGGCTTTGGTATTCTCCAGCTACCTCGGGTCTCCCATGGAACAGAGATAGAACAGAACTCAGCTTTGGCCCCACTTCTGACTATACAGCGATCCTTTCTGTGTATACTTCCTAACTCAGGAACTAGAAGATCACCTCAAGAGATGAGGAATAAATATAAGACAATGGATAAAGCTAACATAAAGACAGTGAGATTCAAATCAGGCTTATCAAAGCTGAGTGATATCCTGTCGTGCTTTTAATTTGTATCCAATGGCAAGAAGGTACACTTTCCATCTGTCCAGGGCTGGGTTTTGGGGCTCTCTCTGGTAAGCTCTGTTGCAGGATAAGTGGACTTCTGCAAAGAGAGGGAGACTGTTAAGTCCTACTACTGGGCACAGCTTGGCTGGGACAGAAAACTCAAGGACGGCCAGGTAGATTAGATGATGCTGGTGGAAGGCCTGTAGAAATCTGTCCTGTAGGCTTTGGGTATTGAAGGTTCTGGAAGGTGAGTTTGATGGCTGCTGGAAACTGCAAGAGGCCAAAGTTGATTCAAATCCCAAAGGAGACAAAGCAAAATGGCTCTTCCAGGCCTTCAGATGATGACGGATTTGTGTTGTTGTTATTTATAGCTGTGTACTCAGCCAGGTGTACATCTACTTGTCCAGCTATGCATACAAGGCTGCTCTCAGTGTGCGACGCTGCTGTCTGACCCTTACCTGCCCTGCTGTCCCATCTCCCACTCCTCGCTTCCTCCCACCTTGAACCTTCGGCTGAGCTGTTCGTTTTCACAGTGTGCGGGGCTCACTCTTATCTTCACATTCCCATGCACGCCCGTTCCTCTGTTCTGAAGCCCTCTTTCCCTCCCGCCCCCCTCTGCCCTTGAGTCCCACATTGCCTGCACGTTCTCACCATTACCTTTATGACTTGATGTTCATACTTTGTGCTACTCCCTCCAGTGAGGGCCTCTTCCCGGCACCCTTATTGCCTGCTGGGCTCCCTTGTTGTTCTGCCTTATTGTTCTCATTCGGCTCTCCATCATAAGCTTTTATGGACCTTATTATATTTGTTTTGACTGCTCATGCCTGACCCAGAACCTGACATAGAGCAGACACTTTAGACATTCTTTCTAAATGCACAGAGTACTTTAAATATGAATTTAAACTATTTTATGCAAAAGCAAAGCTCCACATGTTACAAAGTCTTATAAAGGGTTTAAGGATGGGGAGATCCCAGCATCATGGCTCTCAGAGGTTGGGCTCTGACACTCATGTGTCATGATCTCTTCTTAAGAGAGTCAGTTGATCTAGACCAATACTTACAATACATTTGCATAGTAATAAAAGATATATGGCTATTGCAATATCCATCAAGAGCTTGTTGAACAAAGCAGGACATTTGGAGAGAAAGACTTTCCTGTGACCTTTGTTGAGGGGAAGAGTTAAGAGTTTAAAATGCAGATGAGCTTATGACTGATGTGTGAGCACAGTCAGAGCATTAAGTTCCTGGTCAGAGCTTTGGTGGGAAGAGCAGTGGGGAGTCACATTAGCTGGATGCTTTTATAGGCAGTGCAGAAATTCTCTTATGGTTTTCAACATTGTTTTGAACATTCGCTTCTTCAAGTTCCCATTAGAATTCTAGATGGGAACTATCGCTCCAGAAAAAGTGGTCAGCTCATCAACAATAAGCCACAAGTCCTGGGAGAAGACTTTTAGGGGACATCAGTGGCCCTTTTGTTTCCTAGATTTCCTGCTGTTTTTTTCCCAAGATGGTTAAATGATAAAAAGTCAACGGCTGCAACCCCCTTTGTATTTTTATGAAACATTTATCCTTTGGCAAGTATTGCAAGTATGTCTGACCTCCCACTCCCAGTTATTGAATCATTTCCCAGTAGCAATCTCCATCTGGCTGGCTATAAGTAAGTGTTTTTCAGAGAATGATAAGAGGGAAGGATGTTGACATAGAATGTCGAAATCACAGTGTGAGAGCTTTTGCTGTTCTCCTGCCAGTGGTTAGATTTTAATCATGATTTGGTAGCTGGTTCTCTTTAATATTCTGTAACTCTTCCCTACTCTTATAAACTTTAAACCTTCTTAATCTACAGTATCTGGGCTAAAATCTTGGATTGTGATTTTTGGTGGTAGGTTTAACTTCTCCTCCAGTCATATGCTCAACGTGCTTCAAGATTATGTTGGTAGATGTAATCAGATGGTAGTGAACTATTTCCCTTAAAGATTGTATCATTCTTTTTTAAATCATTGTTGATATTTTTACTATAAATTGTATATTTTTGCTAAAATCTAACATCACTATGCAAGCCTTTATTTGATATTTGAGTGGTATTTCTTTTTACAATCTTTCAGTCATTTTGTTTGAGGTAAGACTCTTATGACAGGGCATAGCTTGATTGAGAAAACACGGTAGATATCCTGCTTCCACTGAAAAGTGAATTTAGCTCACTTATATTTAGTGTGATTTCTTGTCTATCTGGATTTATTCTAAATATTTTACATTTTCTGCTTCTGCCTAATTTGTTTGTTTGGTTTGGTTTTTCAAGATAGGGTTTCTCTGTGTAGCCTTGGCTGTCCTAGAATTCAAATTTGTACACCAGGCTGGCCTCAAACTCATAGAGATGTTCGAGTACTGGGATTAAAGGCATGTATTACCACTGCCTGGCACTTTTACCAAATTTATTTGCATTTCTGTGTTACTCCTATTTTTGTATGAGAATGTGATATTAGAATCCAGCCTGTGCTCAGGCCTCTTCTCACAGATACTAGCAGGTACACTGTTTGGACATTGTCTGTGAATCCCTAGCTAACAGAATTGTTGGTGTTGTGACATCCTGAAAGTGGTACATCCTGCTTTCCACTTCTTTCCCTGCCTCCTGCCTTGGAATAAGAGAGATGGGATACAGGCTTTTGTTGTGAACTGCTTCCATCCTAAATAAAACGTACAAGAAGAGACTCCCTGTCATGCAGGCTCTGATTCTTTTCCAATAACCTGCATGCTGTCTGTCTCTGATGGTAGGGCCTAACTCTATTTGAAATCCTTCCCCTACTGTTGCCCCTTTATCTGCTGTTCATGGTGTTAATAATGTTTCTAATACATTCCTTAGGTTCCCATGGTCCATCTTGGTCCTCTTAAACTATTCTCTATTCTAAACCCAACCAATCAATCTAATTCAGGATTGAACGTCACACTATCATTCTTTCTTTCTTCTTTTGGTTTTCTTTTTTTCTCCCTCCCTCCCTCCCTCCCTCCCTCCCTCCCTCCCTCCCTCCCTTCTTTCCTCTCTCTCTCTCTCTCTCTCTCTCTCTCTCCCTCTCTCTCTCTCTCTCTCTTTCTCTCTCTCTCTCTCTCTTTTTGTTCAGGGTCTTTCTGTACCACTCTGCCTGTCCTGATACTCACTCTAGCTGGCCTTGAGCTCACAGCAACCTTCCCACCTCAACCTCCCAGGTGCTGGGATTAAAGGTATGTGCCACTGTATCTGACCACAATTTCCCTTCCTTCCTTCCTTCCTTCCTTCCTTCCTTCCTTCCTTCCTTCCTTCTTTTCTTCCTTCCTCCTTCCCTCCCTCTTTCTTTCTTTCTTTTGTTCTTTCTTTCTTTCTTTCTTTCTGACATAGGATATTGCTATATAGCCCAGACAGGCCTTGAACTCATTATGTGGCTTGTGCTGGTCTCAAACTCTTTTTTTTTTTATTTATTTATTTATTTATTTTATTTATGAGTGAACTGTAGCTGTCTTCAGACACACCAGAAGAGGGCATCCAATCTCATTACAGATGGTTGTGAGCCACCATGTGGTTGCTGGGATTTGAACTCAGGACCTCTGGAAGAGCAGTCAGTGCTCTTAACCGCTGAGCCATCTCTCCAGCCCGGTCTCAAACTCTTAATCATCCTGTTTCACCCTCCAGAGTGCTGGGAGATAGGTGTATACCATCACATCTGGCTTTGTTTAGTTTTTCCATCCTACCTTCATTGAGATGATAATGTTTATTAACATTTATTCTTTATCTTCTTTGCTTAAGTAAAAGGTATGAATTATACATTATTATTTTAATTCTTACTCTTTTTAATGATTATTTTTTTTATTTTTATTTGCATGTATGCATGTCTGTGTGAATATGTGCACATGAGTGCAGGTTCCTGCAGAGGCCAGAAGATATCAGTTCCCGTGAAGATGGAGTTCCACGTAGTTGTGAGCTGTCTTATGTGGGTGCTAAGAACTGAACTCAGCTTCTCTGGAAGAGCCGCAAGTGCTCTTAACAGCTAAGCCATCTCTCCAGTCACTTTAAATGTTACTTTTAAATGTAACAATAGTTAATACAACCTGGTTAATGTAACAGTAGTTACTACAACAGTAGTTAATACAAACAATAGTTAATTTAACTTTTTCTATGAAATATGAATTTCTTCAGATTTTAGGCTTTACCTTCTTAGCATCAGTAAAACATATTCTTTTTTACTTTTATTTTATACGAGCATGTCTTCATCAATGATGCTGAGGGAGTAGGAGTTAGACATATTCCCTTTTAGACAGACAAGGAGAGGGGCCATAGTTATGTAATGAAAGTGGCAAACTTCTAAGACGGTTGGCTTCTTCCTTACTCTCCTGACTTGAGACAAAAGTCTGGAACTTAAAACAAAGGCTTAGGACTCCCCCTCCCTCCAAATCCCTGGATACTAGCATGCCCCTTGCTGAGGGACTGGCCTAGGCTGGATCAGGACGTGATACACAAAATACTGGCCCACGCTGGGTCAGGACATGCTCCATGACATCTGGACCAGGCCTGATCAGGACATGATACACAACAGTTGTAGGCCAATCAAACATCCCATCTCTCAAATTGCCAACCCTAACTCAAAGGAAGAAAACTCTGCAAATGTCAGCTCTTGAGAAGAGACTAGATACCCACGCCCTGCCCCCTGCAAGGGTCATTTTCTCTGTGTGCTTTCTCTGTGTGAGTCTGTCTCCTCAACTCCTACTGCATGCCTTTCTTCAACTGCTGATTCTGTCTGCTGCTGTTTGCTATGTTTGAGATTTTTCCACCACTCCCTGTTCCTACTGAGATTTTTCCCCTGCCTTTTCACTCTTTAACTGACTGAGAAAAGAAATCCGTCTAAGACTTTACACTGTATCATTTTCATCAATGTACACTGCACACAGACATAAGATACTTTTTTTGTGGTTGTCTATTTGAATGTTCTGTCCTCCATTCTTCTAAGATCACATTTTCTACTGCTTCTTGAAGCTGCCCCTTTCATTTGGGTAGGAGTTCTTAGAGACCCAAATTGAAATTTGCTAATTGGCTCAGTGATTAATGTGTTCCAAAGTAGGCTAATTAAACTCCTTTCCCAAAGTTTTTAAATAGGGACAGAAAAAAAAGATTTTTGTTTCATGTACCAGACACTGACACATGACATGGACACTCTCCCTCCATCGTACACATTGAAGATGAAGGAAACAACAAAGCCTACAGAAGGCAGAGGGTTGAAGGACACTAGGCTCTTCAGGAAAGGGACCGGAAGAAAGATCTGTGATCATTACTTTTCAAGAAATACAGGAACTGGGTATGTTCAAGAAATTGGATGTATTTTGTACCTCATGATCTGTGAAAAAGACAAGAAGCTTTGAAGAAGAAGGGTGAAAGGAGTAGGTTGGTCAGAGGCTGAAGTGGGAAATGTGAACCTTGCTCCCCCAATAAATAAAATATAATGCATCTATAAACTTTATGAAAAAGGAAGGATGAAGTTGGAACGCGATGGGAGATGTTTGCAAAGCTGAAGTTGTGACAGGGTAAGACAGTACAAAGGATTTCGATTTTGTATTCTTGCTTCGGCCATTTTAGATTCAACTAGAATTTGATCACCTTGATGGAGAATCCTGTGGGAAATTATCAAATTCTGTTCTAAGAACCCAAGGTCAAGATGCCCTAGCTAACTTATCTTTGCTTCTGCCTACTTGTACAAACATCCCCCTCCATCGAACCACTTATCTTAGCTTCTGCTATACTGCTTGCTTGCACAAAATCTCCTATACTATCCAAGTAAGATACCAGGATATGATTTTTGCCTTTAAAACTCCTTACCTTAAACACTTGACGCTACATTGAGTCCTGAATATTTGAGTGTAGTCCTAGTCAGCTGGAATAAAAACTTTCAACTGACTACAAACTATGTCTGAGGTTTCTGAGTGGTCATCTCTGGTGAGCTCCCTGTAACAAAAGGCTAAGACAGAGTAATTCCTGATGTGGCATCAAAGGGAGAAAGATGTTCCCCTCCCTCATTTGGGTCAGTGTTTTACAACCTTCATTCTTGTACATTTTGAGTCTTGTCCTTCATGAATAGGATAAGTAAGAGCTATGGAACCTCATCACGCTGTTATTCCTTGTTAAATAACCTTTATTACATATTTGAGGACTACACCATGACATTATGAGATACATGTAGAGAATAAAATGGTTATTTGATAAAGTAGATGAAACTATTCATCATATATGGTTCTCTCTCTCTCTCTCTCTCTCTCTCTCTCTCTCTCTCTCTCTCTGTGTGTGTGTGTGTCTGTCTCTCTCTCTGTCTCTTTCTTTCTTTCTGACAGTAGCAGCATACATTTAAAAAACATAACTCCTGATACAGTTCAGTGTAATTGGCTGTAGTCTTTACGCTGTTCGCTAGTTATCCAAACTTATTTGTTTCACATGTCTGTTATTTCTGTATTTTTAACAAATCTTTTCCTTGTTGCCACCTACCTGGGCTCCTATTTCATTCTCATCCAAGTACACACACACACACACACACACACACACACACACACACACGCAGGCACATTTTCTAAGTCAGAATTTCTCTGTGTGGCCTGGCTGTCATAGAACTTTCTCTGACCTCGAACTCCCAGGGATCTGCCTGTACTGGCATTAAAGGTGTTCATCACCACTGCTCAGCTATCCCAGTATATAGTCTTCCTTTTTCTATTCCGCTTGTAAGTTAAATGGTGTGCTATGATTTTTAATCCTGCCTGGCTTTTGAGAGAGAGAAAGAGTCAGAGGGAAAGAGTCAGAGGGAAAGAGAGAGAAAGAGAGAGAGAGAGAGAGAGAGAGAGAGAGAGAGAGAGAAACAGAGAGAAACAGAGAGAGAAACAGAGAGAGAGAAACAGAGACAGAGACAGAGAGACAGAGATACATAGAGACACACAGATATACACATACATAGAGGACAATAAATGTTAACAAGAGAAAAAGTGACTCTGTTTCACTTGTAGGAATGTAGGCTGATTCAGTTATGATGGAAGACAGACGCATATCCCTAAAGCAATTAAAACAGAACCATCATGCCACCAGCACCTCAGAGCAACCCCTTCCACTCTGAGTTTAGACTTGAAGGAGATGAAGTTATACCTGGTTAAAGACATCTGCATTCCCGTGTTCGTATTGGAAGCTTATTATTCACAGTAGACAAGATATTCAAACAGGCTAGGCTGACCATCAATGGACATGCACACACACACACACACACACACACACACACACACACACACATGCACATGCACACACACACACATTTATTTGATACCTCTCTCTCTCTCTCTCTCTCTCTCTCTATATATATATATATAT
>NW_021604637.1:0-20693 GCF_004785775.1 Grammomys surdaster | reverse complement strand
TGTGTGTGTGTATGTAATGGAGCATAACACAACCTTAAAGAAAGAAGATGGCCCTGGCATTTGTCACATGGCAGATGGGACTCTGGAGGGTAGCATACTAAGTGAAATAAACTAGACATAGCACCTCAGATTTAAATGTCTCAAAACAGGTAGGTCTCACCATCTGGGATAGCTCAAAGTGATATCTTAAGCAGAAGACTTAGGGAAAGCTAAATCAGCTTCCTAATGAGTCCTTTCTTGCCCAGAGATGCAAACTCCTTGAAAGACAGTTGTGGTGTAAACTTGACCAAGTGCCCTAACAAAAGATCTAAAGGCATTTTCCTGATCAAAGCTGGATGTGATGAAGGACAGCTGCAATGCTCTGGACATATTCTAGAGGGAAGGAAAAACAGAATGGGAGCTATCCAGGATGGCTGTGAAAGACAGACATCACAGACAAGAAGGGTGCCAGCTGCCAACAGGAAAGTCATTATGATAGAGACAGGCAGGTGGGTGCCAGGCACAGGTAGGCCTTGGGCCAAGAAGCCCCAGGCTCCTCTGTAACACCAAGCAGTTTTCTTAGAGGAGACAGCCAAACATGGATTAGTCAGGAGAGAGGGCAAGGAAGAAGGTTCTGGAAGAAAGCCACATAAAAGGAAGATGAGGAAGTCTGGTTTTTTTTCGGCTCCAGAGGACCATGCCCAAAACAAAGAGGGGAGATGGACTTTGTATGGGATAGACACGGTAAAGACCTCACATCCTAAAATAACAAACTGGGGCTAAGGATGAAGGGGAAGGGGGTTTGGCAATCAACATTGCAGCAGGAAGAGGAAGCTTTCCCCAGAGCTCTGCAGCCTCAGCTATGGTCATTGCCATACAAAGAGACATAAGATAACCCGTCCCTCATGCCAGGGTTTCTAGGGAGTGGTAGGATAGTAGATAGTTTGCTTCATTGTCCTTCCACAATCCAGGAATCTCTGGAAGTCTTTCGTACAACCCAGAGGCTGACTGAGATGCTCTTCTGCATGCTGACCCCATATCACTACCCCCATCTTCACATTTCTCTGTTCCCCACGAGCCTGACTCTAACACAAAACTAGGCACCCATGGTGGGCTTCCTTCTTGGAGTGACCATCAGCTCCTGGCATGATTCAGAAGCAAGGAGATGGATCAGGAAGTAGGGGATGGCTAGATACATACGCATGTGGCTTCTCTGAGGCGGTCTTCTCATCTGTAAAATGGAGAAGAAGGAGCAGGCTGTTCTGTGAGCTTCTCGATCTTCTGAAATCCTACAACTCAAGGACCACCATGGACTCAAGGACATGCATGACAGTTTCCAGAGAAAGGAGGGGCTTTGAGAACTTGCTTAGGAAGCCAACCAGCCTTTCCCTGGTGCTCTTGTTTTCTGGTTTCAAAGTCAACCAATGTGCCTTCTTAATGTCCATATTCTTAGCCCCAAATGGGAACAACGGTTTAAACTTTTCTCTAAGTAGGGTGATGCTTAAGAAGTGAGATTGTCACTTTCCCAAGTGAGGATAAATAGGAATAGACTTCTCAATGAATAAAGGGGGACCAGAAGGAGTCTTTCAGTGGCCTAAATTCCCTCACACAAGCACCATGTTTCAGGGTCAGTTTTGTTGTGTGGAAAAGAACCCTTCTAGGGAAGGCCCATGACACAAGAATCCTTTGGGAGCAGGTATGTACCTTGTACAATGATAAGCTGTTCATAGAGTATTTAGTAATTACATTTAAAAATTGTATTTGTCAAGTCTGTGAGGTAGTGTGTGCATTCACATGCACACACACACACATACACACACACACACACACACACACACACAAGTGAGCATGTATGTGAGGAAGGTCGGGGATAACTTGTGAGACTTGAGTCTCTTTTTATACTATGGTTTCTTGTGTTCTTGGGATCCAACTCAGAGCTTCAGGCTTGGCAGCAAGTGCATTTCCCTGCTGAGCTTCTCACCAGCAGTGAGGCCACTTTAAATCATCCAAGAAGGATGGCTCCTAGCCACATCGTATTGTATTCTTCCTGATATTGCTGATCTGTGAGTACATTGCTGTTCTATAAAGTGATCTGTGAAGCCAGATTTTGTGGCATAGGCCTTTGGCCTCAACTACTCTGGAGGCTGAGGCACAATGTTCACAAGTTCAAGACCACCCAAGATAACATTGACAGTCCTTGCCTCAAAATAAAAAGCAATGTGTGTGTGTGTGTGTGATGTGTGTGTGTGTGTGTGTGGTGTGTGTGTGTGTGTGTGTGTGTGTGGTGTGTGTGTGTGTGTGTGTGTGTGTGTATGTATGTGTGTGTGATGGGCCTGGAGATATAGATCAGTGGTAAGAGCAGTTTTCCTTGACTAAATCCCCACCAACACACACTCACACACACATTAAATTAAATTAAAATAAAAAATAAAGTGGTTTGCATTTCAATAAAAGGTCGAAAACAGATATTCTAGAATGTCAGCAGTCACTTTGAAAGTATCCCCTGAGGGACTGGTCTGTGAGTCTCACTCAGTGCATTTAAACCCCAGAGTGCTGGTTTCTGCCAAACTCATGCCACCTGCAATGCTCCAGAGCAACCTGTGTTCTTTTTGTGGTTTTATTTTCGGCCTTTAAATGAAAGCATTTCTGCAAATAACATTTTAAAATAATGATTTTCTATTTCTGAGTGTGTAGCAATTTCAGTCACCATCTCATAAATCACTGACTATGATCGATCAGACACCAGTTTCCTAGGTTGAAGCTCATAGGAACTTTGACGAGTGACACCTCTTTCTTAGCATCAGAGATCTTTCAAGTCTAGAGTATACATCTCACATCTTTAGTGGCTGTTCTATGCCGAGCTTTTAAAATATCCAGGTTGTCAGTTACTGTCCAGTACACAAATGAGGATTTTTTTTCCCAATTTTTTTCTCCTTCCAGCTGAATTGTGAATGCCTTCAGATAGGAATGGTGGCTTTCCTGGAAAATATGCAGATCTCTGGAACAGTGCGTCGACTACATCTGTCCTCAATAAATTAGTGTATATCTTTCATGCCTCCCAGGACAGACGCACTTTCATTTTGTATGTAATAGGTGCAGTAAAAAAAAAATCACAACACAATAACAACAAAAGACTTTCTGAAATGACTGCTTCATTAAGGGTAAGGTTTTTACTGAGAATGAGAGAGAGAGAGAGAGAGAAATCTAGAACAGAGAGAGAGATAGAAGTAGACTAAACATGGCCACGGCTATTGTTAAACTGAAGAAAGAACAAATCTATGGTTGACCAATTAAAGCAAGTTTTATCCAGTACTGGCCAGGAAGATGGACACTGGACAGGTCTACACTGAGGATTTCCAGAAAATGGCACCAAATTTGGTTAGTCAGGTGCTCCTAAAGGCAGAACCCAGAAGGCCATGAGACTTCCAACCTCTGTCCAATCGGGGACAAACATACACCCTGATGTACTTTCTTCCCACACACTTCCTGACTCCATGTGACCAAGCACATCCTGTGCAGCTGGGGCAATCAACCTTGTTTACTGAAGTGAAAACACGTGACTTGTTATCTTACATGAACAACAGCCCAGCATTCCAGGAAGGTATCTGTCCTTGGGCAAATGGGCTTCCAGGTTAACTTTAGCCCTTATACTATCTTCAAGAGAAGAGAGAAAATGGGAGATGACAGTGGAGATACAACAGAGGGAGAGCAGGACTAGCAGAGAATAGCAGGTTGTAAGGAGGCTGAATAGGCGCAGGGACGGAAGCCATGAGGCGGAGCAGCCCTGGTGGTGGAGGGTAGAGACAGAGGTTGGAAGGGCCAGGATGCTAGTGTGGAGGCTTTGAAATGTATGATGGGTACTTGGGAGAAGTGATGGAGAGATTCTGAGGCCAGTATAGGCTTTGTAGGTAACCACAGGTATATGCCAGTGGAAAGCCATACGTCCCTTCTGTCAGAAGCCAGGAAAATGACTCCTTTTGTGGGACAAGAATCTGTTTCCCAAGTTCCCGAGGAATGCTGGCTTTTATCTAACAACCTGAAGTCCTTCTATTGCCCGCCTTAGGCTCATTCCTAGACATATGCACTGTCTGAGACCTAGCAATGTCTTTTGCTTTCTTCTTACTACCTGTTTCTTAAAAACCCACCAGGGCTCTTCAGTTCTACTGAATTAAGCCCAGAGTCCCCTATGAGCCAAAAGGCAATACTTCACTGTAGCCCAAACAGTGTTCAGTAGCCCCCTTATCCATGAATGATATGCTCCAAGGGCCCAGTAGAGCCCAACAATTCCCCAGGGAGACTATGGTTTCCCTATACGGGAATACTCTAGATAAAGTTTAATTTGTAAATTAGATACAGCAAGAATTTAACAGCAACTTGTAAAATAGAGTAACTATAACAAAAGAGGATCTTGGTGGTCTTGGGGGGGCACAGAACACCATAAAATTCATACGTGCAACAGATAGCCAAGATGGCTGACATATATATGAGCCAGAGAAGCAGAGAAGCTGGGGAGAGGCAAGTCCAGCCCAATATCTGAGCTGAAGAGTTTAGGGCAGGGCGTGGGATATGCCAGCCAGGAGGACCTTGTAATAGGTAGAGACTGAGGGATGCTGGGAGAACCTGGTGGCCAGAATCTGCCTTGATCTGTTAATGGGCACCCCAGTTAGCAGTTTGTCTCAGGTTTGAGACCTAACAAGCAATTCTTTTACTCTTTTATTTGAAACAATAATTTATTTATTATTTTTATTTTATGTGTACTGATGTTTTGCCTGCATGTATGTCTGTGTTAGGGTGTCAGATCTTGGAGTTCTAGACAATTGTGAGCTGCCATGCGGTTGCTGGGAGTTGAACCTGGGTCCTCTGGAAGAGCAGTCCCCCTCTCTTCAGCCCCTGGTCCCCCTAACAAGTAATTCTTTATCTCTTGAACTATTTTTTTTCCCCAGTAGACCACTAATCTAGAAAATTTAAACAAATACTAAGCAAAGGCATCTTGGGCCCTTGTTAGAAAGTTAAGTAAGTAACCATTATGTGTAACTCAAAAGCTATTCTATGTGACTTGAGATAACATGGTACCTAAGCTTGTCACTGGGTAGTTCTGGTAAGAGCTGGCCCTCAAAAGCAAGCCTCTGCAGGCTACGGTACAACCCAGATCCAAAGCCTAGACTAGGGCAGGCCTTGATATGCTAATGAGCTAACCCCAAGTGGTGCTGATGAAGTGAACCAGCCCCAAGCTGTGAGCCCTGGAGTACAAAGCTTTCACCCAGCGAAGTGACACACAGGTTGGAACTTGGGGATGGTCTCCAGGATCACATTGCTGTGCTCCCAGACACGGCTTCTCCAGCATCTGTGTTGTCCGGCTCCTAGAGGACTTGAGACTCTGTGTATGGCCCTGGCCTCAGTGACCATTGAACTTCCTGCACTGTTGTTGGGCCCACACAGGCTGACCTGTCAGCAGTAGCCATTGGCCTATGCTCCCAAGGACCTCCTCAGCCTCTGTCAGTGCTATCCTCCCAGGCCCCCACAGCTGAAGGACTTCATGGTGGATGTAGGTTCAGTCGACAAGCTTCCGAAGCGTCCTCCCCCGTGGGGAACCAGCAGAAGTGTTTCTCACTTGATGTCTCTCACTTGATGAGGTGTCTGTTTAACTTTTATGTCAGCAAGATGTTATAAGGATTGTGTGTGAATAAACCAAACATATTTGAAAGACAATCTTGTCCTGATTGCTGAGCACTTTACAGTCCACAACCCGTGCTCTCTGCAGCTCTCCTTGTGTCAAGCTTGGGGAATTAGAATCTATATGCTTCTCAGCTCAGATATACCCCTGGAGAGTCTTACGGGCACTCAGAACAGCTCAGCGGCCTCTGAGTCAGCTCGGAGCAACCTCATCCTTCTGACAGCTGTTAGGTTTAGTATCCTAGAGGAATGAAGCTAGCTCGAATAGCCCTCCATGGTAAGTGTCTCTTTTCCAACGAAGACAGCTTCCAGAAGGACTTGGAGGAGGCAGCTTGTGTCTAGTCTGTCTCTGGGGAAAGTCCTGTTAACCTTTGGGCTACAGGTGATAGCAAGACAATTCTCTGTTCAACCAGGAAGTAACAGAAGAAAAATCAGGCCCCTTGGGCCACTGTCTTATCTCCAAATTCCTACTGGATTTCTTCTGACTGGCAGAGCTTAATCTAGTTGATAAAAAGCAACAGAAGCCTTCAAAGAGGAAGCAGGTGGGGTCGGGGAGACTTTGACTAGGGGTCTGGAGATGGTGTTCAACTGTACAGTCTCTGTTTCCTCCTTGGCAAACAAGAAATGTTCATTAGGTAGACTCTAATTTCTGAGAAGAGATTTCAGCCCCAGAACAGGAAAGCAATGCATCCAAGAACCAAGAGACAGGTTAAGTCTCATGGACACACACGCACACACACGCACACGCACACATTTGAGACAGGGCCTCATGTATTCCAGCTGGCCTTGAACTTGCTATGAAGCTATGGAAGACCTTAATCTTCAGATCCTCCTGCCTTTAACTCCAAGTCCTGTGGTTGTAGGTATACACCCACTCCACCACCCCAGACAAACATACTATCAAATGAGCTATATCTTCAGCCTCGATAGATAGCTTGTTTCCATTTTTGCTTTGACTAGGTGGCTCACAGCCACAATCCTAGTTGAACTTTAGCTAAGTCCCTCTAGCAGGTGGTGGGAAGGGTGGGGTTGAGGAGGCCTATGGGAGTGCTTACGGGGAAGGCTCTTGACATGTCTCAAGTCTTTGCTCTGTCTCTCCAGCTTCTGTGTCCTTGTCTGCCATTATTTTTCTGTTTATATGATTGCGATTTGCTAGTGCATTGGATGAGGTTTTGGAAATGGCATCAGATTACCTTGGCATAAGCAATTCCACCCCAATCAGAGAGGGGCAGTGATGTCACAGTCATGCCCCATTGACCTTACTTCTTGATCACCATCTTAGGAAGGTTGAGTCCCCTCTTTGAGCCTCTTTTCTTTATCTGTAAGACGGTTTTACTGCTGCGCCTTAAGTCTGGCTGCCCGCCTAGGGCACGTGGACTGCTCCATGAGGTACAGGGTGCAGGAAGGTGATAGCATTTGCAAGGCTTCTCCAGCTGCTGTCTGAGGTCATGCCCAGGTGAGCAGAGTTGGGGGTGGAACTTCTGAGTAGGACAGGAAGGAGTGCACACGGATGTAGGCTGCAGCAGTGTGGCGTGAGAGAGGAAGGACGAGGAGAGCCAAGTGAGCAGGAGACTGCAGGAACTGGAGAGGAAGGCACCAGCTTTCGGTGTGGAACCGGAATCAGAGGCAAGGACTCTTAGTGGTCCCTTCTGCTTGGGTGAGAAAGGCTCGTTGGTCCCTGGCCTATGAGACACAGGGCAGACAATCAACCAGAGTCCCTTGGCTGAGTCCAGGCTGTTTGCCTGGGGATGTGCTAGAAGCCATGGAGAGTACTTTGTGAAAGAGTGTTTCCTCCTGCTCTGCTCTGACCCCGGTTGCTTCTTCTGGAGGCTGACACTGTCCTATCAGAATCACCAGCAAGGTGACCTTTAAGGCAGTGGAGAACGTATACTTGTCTAACTTCACCCACCAAGATAGGCTTGTGTTAGTCATGTATCTACTGTGACTTACTATGTGACAACATGCGTGAATGCGCGCGTGCGCGTGCGCGCACACACACACAAACACACACACATACACACACACACACACACCCTGTACACACCCTGTAGCTCTCTGGCCCAGGGCTGTAATGAGGAAGCAGGAAATAAAGCTCAAATGTGCCCTTCACTGAAGGAACTCCCCCGAGTGTCAGTGAGCGCAGCGGAGGCCGTCCACTGTGGTTTGCCCCTTCACGGGCCACACATAAGAATCCCATTGTGGCCCCGCTGCCCTTTAGCTCGAGAACGCCAATGGCATTTTTGTTTTCTTTGCTTTGGCTTAGCGTTGTGAACCTGTCATTGCCCCATACACATTTAAAGCTCCCCTTTTGTTCCAAGTTCCTTGGGGTGACAGTGTGTGTTGTGTTCTTTCAATGCCACCTGCCAAACCTACTGACAAAGGCTGACTGAGGACATAGTAGCAGTTGTTGAGCAAATCAGTGGTTCTGAGCTATTGCACTCAGAACCAGTAATCTGGGGTAGAGAGGCCTGACTGGGGCTTCTGGGTCCCTAGGGACTCACTTTAGCTGATTTGGAAATACAGTGGACTCCTTGGCATAGTGGGCAACAAATTATGGCTCCTCCTTCCCTCTTTCTCTCTCTTCCTCCCTCCTTCCCTATCTCCTTCCCTCTCTTTCCCTTCTTTCTGCTCTCTCTCCTTATCCCCTGTCTCCCTCTTCTCTCTTTCTCTCTCTCCTCTTTCCCTCTCTCTCCCTCCTCTCTCTTCTTCCTCCCTCCCTCCCCCTTCCTTCCTTCCTTCCTTCTTCCTCTCTCTCTCTCTCTCTCTCTCTCTCTCTCTCTTTTTTTTCCTTTTTCTTTCTTTCTTCTTTCCAGACATGGTTTTCTTGCAGCTCAAGATGACTTTAAACTTGCTGTGGCATTAAGACCTTGAGTTTATTTCTGATCCTCCTGCCTCAAGTGCTGAGATGCCAGGTGTGTGCCTCCACATCTGTTTTTTGATATTCTAGGGCTGGAACCCAGGTATTCATATATGCCAGACAAACACTCTTCCAGCTCCGGCTCCAGCCCTGCCCCTCTTTTTTAGAGCTTTCCTTTTGTTGTTCAACACTACCCACTCAGCTAGCAGCTCAGAAGGCTGCCTTTTTCCTTAAAGGAACTGGCACAAACTGACTCTGTACAGCTAAAGTCACAGCTTGGAATGAGGCCCTGCCTAGAACCTGCTAGGGCTCTGCTGGGGCTGGAGTCTCAGGACAGCTCAGGACTGGGTTCCCTCATGTCTTCCTCTGAGCAGCCACAGCGACATTTCCAACATTGCTCCCCCATCCTTTGTCACATTGTTTCTTGCCTTACCTGTCTCCCTCTGTGGCTTCCCAGACTTGAAAGGTACAAGCCCCTTATCAAAGGTGCAAAAGGTAGAACATTCTTCCAGATCTCAGGAAAGGGAAGGCCAGTCTGCTGAAAGCTAGAGGGCAGGAGGACGGTGATTCCCTTGCTGGGAACAGCCTTAGGTGAAGCAACCACACAATGATCCTAACCCAATCTCCTGCCCAGGGGCACTGGCACCCACAAGCCTTGGATAAGAAGGAAGGTCCCCTGCTGCTCCAGGCTGACGGGACACATGGTCTCTGCTTGGGACAGCCATGGAGTTCAGTCTTTATGCAGAGACACTGAGGTGGGCCATAGGTGTGTTTAGGAAGGCGTGGAGGTACAGAACCAGGATAGGCTGTCAGAAAGAGGCTGGCTCTAAGCTGGGATATGGTCCTTTAGAATGGCCTATGTTGCTCATCGCTGACACTTTCATAGATGACATAGATGCACTAAATCAGAATCTGGTACTTATCCAGAGTCCAGGCCTTGACTCTGAACCTGTATCACTCTTGCCTCTTTTTGTTTAGATATCTATGGGTTTGTGATATGGAGGGGAAGGAAACTGACTTAAAAAAAATATCTTTGTTTACCAAATCAAAATTAGCATCTTTGTGTTGGTCTCAGAAGAGAAATTGATTTGAACATTTGCAGGTCTGTGGGATGTTGTAAGAAGAAGGAAGCTCCCATGGGCTGAAGCATGGGTCTCAGTAGGCCTCAGCTCTCTGACTTTCTGTCCCCCCTGACTTTTTCTTTCTTGAGCTTTGACCCTTAGTCATACTGCCGCACCCCAGCCTTGCCCACATTAGAGACCATAGCCTGCTGGACCGATGCCCATCTTGGCCTAGGACCCTGCCTTTTTTTTTTTCTTGGCTTCGGCATGTATGTGGCAATGTCTCCACACCTTTTTTTTTTTATTTCCTTTTTGCCCCTGTGCCCACTCCCTGCACCAGCTCTGGTCTCTCAGCCTCACCTCTGTTGTCTGTCTCCCAGCCTTACCTGCGTTCTCTGCCACTATACTCTCAAACATTCTGTTCCCACAGACGAAAGCCCTGTGATCACTCTCCCAGAAGTCGAGGGGGTACAGGCCCCTTATGTTAATCCTAGCTGCCACTGGCTGCTTGGTAGTGAGTGCTTCAGTAGACCTTTGACCCTGGTCCTCCTCTCCTAGCCAGATCTGCAGGGCAGTTTTCACAAGGTGAGGGTAGCCTGTAAGTCGCAAAGGACTTGAGAGCAGGGCTGATGGAGAGATGTGAGGGTTCATGGAATATCGACTGTCAGCAAAGCTGCAGACTAGATGGACCATCAGGAGGAAGAGGAGGAGCAGTGGATGGGACAGGGCCTAGGGGACACATGCCCTCCAAATCCCCACTTTCCTTCTGAGTTCCCTGTCACATAGGTGGTACTTCTATCCTGTTTCAATGACTCAAAGCCCATTTGGGGGTTATTCTGGGCTCTTGTGTTTGCCATGCACATATTTCCCCAATGTAACTGCCATCTATGAAGTTTCCTATGTTCACTTCCCCTGCCTGGTGATTGGAGTTCAGGCTCGTGCCTTGTTTGTCCCTGTCTCCCCAGATGTAAAGCAAATCTGGCACACCAACAAAGTTCTTTGTGTGTTATTGCGTGTAGATATTCTCTATGTTGAGTTAGGTTCTGAACCCATGAATGGCCTGTTGAAACATATCACAAGGCCCTGTGAGGCAGCCTTGGCTTTTATACTACAAGCTCTTAGCAGATACAGGAAGTCCAGAGCCCACTCTCTGAAAGCCAGGGATTCAGTGCAGAAATGCTCAGGGTAGGGTAGTTCATTTAAGAGGAAAATGGTCTTCCTTCTTTTAGGGTCCAGGATCGGTCTACCTTTTGGAGTAACTCCTGTTGGACTTACAGTCAATCTTGATGAATTTCAACCCAGCATTGCCTTTCCATGTGCCTCCTGATGCACACCATACCATTCCACCCTCCAAGAATTGTGCAGCTAAGTTTTAGACTCTAGGGTAGATCCGACTTGGACTACACTTGATCTCATTCTGCCCTATCAGTGCTTTCTATCTTTTTAGACTGTGGTGGGCACTTGTGGCATCTTTTCTTCCTGTTCATCTTTCCTTTGAGTCCACAGATCCAGGTAGAGACTGAAGGGAAAAGGGGACCCTCTAGCTAGGCATCTTTACTGGACCCCAACATTAGTCCCTCTGGGCCATAAGCTTTCTGATGGAAGAAAGGAGCCCACCTCTTACTTCTGTCTAAAGGCCAATGGATGCCACAGTCTAACCCAACTGGAATCCAACAGGAATCCTTAGATGACCTGAACAGGCTCATCTCATGCTCTGTGGCTGTGCTCATGCATGCTCTGGCTTGGAGGTGGCCTAGTCAATTCTCCCATGACTCCAACATACCTGGGACCATATGTTCATGATTTGGAGGGGCAGTTGTGATGCCAAGCACTTAGAGGTGCCTAGAACAGTTCTTTGTGTAGAAACTGCCTGAGGAGGTCCATGGCAGTTGCCCTTTATCTGGATAAGAGTTGCCCTTGGATGCCATTCAGTTTCCTTGTTCTTATTCTTTGCTCTGAAACAAACTATTGGGATTATATTTTAGTCTCTCACACAGACTCATTCTAAAGCCAAAATACACTTCCATTGTCAATGACTGATTTGGTTTCCTGGTGTACCAACAGTATATGAGCAGTGTAATTAGCGCAGTTGGACATGTCTGAAGACCGAGTTTTACTTCAAAGTCTGCCATGGGTGATGGTACAATCCTTGTGAGGGAGGACCTCTCTGAAAGAGTTGTCCCCACTGTCTGAGGACCCTGGTCAGCACAGAAGCCAATCCTAGAGTGTAGCCAGACTTTGGATGAAATTAGAGGTAGACTTTCAGTCCTTAACATCAAAGCATCCCACTAGAATCAAGCGACAGAGACTATGGGTTAACAGGGCAAGGTAAAGGAAGCAAGGTATCCCTGGGTCTTATGCGGCAAGACCCTACTCACCAGGCCAGAAAACAGTCAATTCTGCTGAGCCAACTGCTTCTTACCAGCACATTCCACCACACAGACTATCTTACAAATGTCAAGCAACCTTCTCGGAGTCTTCATCAGGTCTATCAGAATCCTGGAATGTAAACTGGGGTGTCCCAAAGAGTTTGGGAACATTTGCATCATAAACCCAAGGAGGGGGATTAGAACATAAGACAGGCAGAAACAACGGGCAAGTTCCATGGCTTTCCCAAAAAGTCTGAGCATCATACTGTGTAATTGCCGAGGACAAGAGATCAAAGCAGGGTAAGATGGTTGGGAATGGTTCGGTTTGAGGTCATGGATTTCTCAGCTGAGATGAAAATGTTGGGGGATCATCTGGCAGAAGCTGGTCCAGGCACACGGTCTGCGTGGAGCAGTTCTTCATGTCTTCTACTTTTTGTCAGTGTGCAAGGGCATTCTCAGTCCTCTGAGCCTTGGCGATTCCCACAGGAGCTAACCAGGAGGACAGCATGCCAGTATAAACCAGCCTGAATACATGCCTTCCCCTTGGCACCATGTCTCTTTGCCCAGCAGCGCACATCCTGCTTCCCATAAGTTGCTTGGCCTCTCCAAGATAAAAATCAAGGCCATGTTCAGGGAGCTACTGGGAGTCTTTGATGCTCACCTAGAAGGAAGTTTTATCACCGAAGTCCCTCTCCGTTGGACAACAGCCAGGTTGTTCCTACTACAATCAATCAAACACACCTAACCTTGTTCCCACGGATTAGCCAAACTGTTCACAAAGTTCTTCACTTCCGTCATATTGATTTATAGCAGCAATAGAAGCATACCACCCAAGAGGGCACACCTCCTTCTATCCAGGAACTTATAAATGCCAAGGGATTTCTACCCAAATCGAGAGGAACCAGCACAATGGGGATCTCCACCGTTATCTTTGAAATATGTCTTTTGTTGGGTCAAACCCTTTATACAGGTATTTGGTCTCATTTATTTATAGTCATGAATTGTGCTCCTGCAAACCTTGGTCCTGGTGGGTTGGATGAATTTGGTCATGGCTGTGCGACTGTCCGTTTCAAGGAGACTCTGCTGATAATTGTAAATATTTGCGAGTGTGTGGAGGCGCATGCTTCTCTTTTTGCCCTGTGTCTGCCTGAGAGATAGAAGCAGTAGCGGTAGGGAAGAAGCCAGTTTTCTGTTGATGTTCTCAGAGAGTCGTTCAATGAAGGGAAAGATTGACTGCTCAGAAGTCCCCAGGCTCAGGAAAGGCTTATGGGCATTAAGAAGAGGCCTTAAAGCTTGCTAACTCTACAGGCCGGGTGCTGTGAAACTGGACAGAGACTAGCCTGTGCTGATGTTCTGCATGTGCCTTCTCTTCTGTATGTCCGGTTCTGTGACCAATATTTGCTGAGTAAAGCCAGGTCAAGTGGCTGAATGGATGGTGTCAGTGTGCCAGTCACTTACTTGCAGCGCAGTCATTCCAACATGGTTTCATGTTCTCAGTGTCAAGTTATGGGCAAGGAAGAGTTAACCTGGCTAGTCCTCCACACGGCTGAATATGTCATCTCACAGAGGACACCCTGTCTGTCCCATCTTCTTCTTTCTCTCTGTCTATCTGCTCTCCCTCGGTCTGTCTCTTTCTGTCTCTCTGTCTATTTTTGTCTGTCCTTCTCTTTTCTCTGCCTCACTGTCTCTCTGTCTTTGTCTGTCTGTCTGTCTCTCTGTCTGTCTGTCTGTCTGTCTGTCTGTCTGTCTGTCTGTCTGTGTCTCTCTTTTCTCCACCTTTTCCTTTCCTGGATAACCTCTCTTCATCTTTCTCCCACAGTTCTTTCTCCCTCTTTTTCTCCCTCCCTCTTTCCCTCCCTACCTCCCTTCCTCCTTCTTTTCCCTTTCTTCTCTCTTTATTTCTTCTTCACACACCCTGTTCTTTTCTTTCTTCCTTCAGAGTCTCTATGGCTAGGTTTCTTATTTTTGCAAGATTTACAGATGAATTCTAGAATGGTCACTCTCCCCAGGCTGGGTGAGGGTCTGCTGAAGACAAAGACTCATTTGGGGAATGGCTTTCATGGAACATCACGCCAAAACCAAATCCTCAGGCTTGCACTGCTGACCATGGGGTCCTAGACTGAGGCAGCCTAGAACTAGTCAGGCTGTCTGCCTTCTTGGAGAGTATGAAATGGGAGGCAAGGCCAGATTTCAGGGTGACAGACTTGCTCTGTCCCTGTTCAGTGACTTGGAATCACCATAGTCCTGGAGGACAGCCTTACCCTTATCCACAAAGAAACAAAGGCAGTAGTGCTATGAGGCTGAGGGAGTTTGTCCTTTTAACATGATGTTACATGTGTGCTTACATACAGGTATGCATGCTTGCCCTACATGTGTGCTTGCATACAGGTATGCATGTTGTGGCTTCAGCATACAGAGGACAAGTGACCCTCTTCCATTTGAGCTTCTTTAATTCAAGCCAGGTAACACCTCAAAGTTAGGTGCCATCACCTCCATAGTTCAGATGAGGGACACCAAGGCTACCAAGGCTCAGGAGATCAGCTCTCTGGGAGCTGGGCTGGAACTTGAACCTGGAGTAAGGCCTTCTGGCACTGAAGTAATAGCTCGGTCAGATTAAGCCATGGCCTCTCCATGCAGGAGCAGAAGGAGCTGAATCTGCTGCATGTGTGACCTCAGTGTCATCTTTGTACAGAATCAGGTGCACAGGTCATGCTGGGCAGGAGAGAGGCTGAGGTATTGCTGCTGGTGGTTGGCAGAGCCATGAACACTGTTGGCACAGCCTCTCTCCTGCAGTAAAATCCAATTTACTCTTCTGCAAATGGGGTAACATGCCCTGTTCTACAGAGTGAAGGAATGAGACACCTCCCACCTGCCATCTCATAGGACTAGCAGGTAGACTAAGTCTTAAGATGGTCATGCCCCATTTGGGGTATTTTTCTAATGTTTTATCCAAATGTGACTTCCTTAGAGTAGTATGGGTCTCAGAATATCTCCCAGAAGAGAAGGCTTGGAGCAATCGAAACATTAACCTTATTCCCACCATTCCTGAGCAATTATCTCTGTTTCCGAAGGAAATGGGTTCTAGAAACTTCCTTGCTTCTACCCAAAGCATCTGACACTCAAGTCTTTATTAACTGATAATGTGGCCCACAGACGCCCTCCTGTGTCCTTCCAGTCATCCTGGATCCAGTTCCTCATAGAGTATCAGTGTGGTGTGATTCGGGGCTATGCCACATCACTCATGTGAGGATGGCAAGAGGGAAAGGTTTTCATGCTTAATAATACAGAGGCAGGCTTTTTTTTTTTTCATATTTTAGATTCACCACCCATGTAATTTGTGAAGGAGCCCATGGGTACAGAGGGCCAAGTGGAATGTTACTAAGACTATTTTACTGTTGTGACCAATAAAAATGGAATCTCAGTGTTTGATTTTGGGCTTTAAGGGAGCCCACACAGCAAAGGTGTAAAAGCTATAGCTTCAAGTGTGGGTGAAGGTGACTTCAGGTGTTCCTGGTCAGTCCTTGTTTAAGAGTAAGTGCTATCGCTTCCTAGAAGGGTTTTTGCCAGGATTCCTGTAAATGAAGCACAGAATCTGAATTTGCTTTTGTTCCTTTCACAGCATCTCAAACATCTGCTCCTGTAACTGGTAAGTACATTGAAAAGATGGGCCTGTATCAGTGTATAATCTCCCCCTATGCCATGATAGACACTGACTCAATATATGTTAATAAACGACACCAGGCTGAAATATATAGTGTCCCACCTAGACACGTAATGACAATAGAAACTCCTGTCATCTATAGGGTAAAGTGTCCTGTGGTAAGACAATTACAGTCTTCAATTTTGTGTTACCTCAGCCTCAAGTTTCAGTACATGGCAGAATCTAATGGAATATCTGAGTGCAGGGCTTGGATTCAGTCCTTCTGCAAGAGGTTCTGACTAGGAGACGTGATGTGGGCTCAGGATCTGTGGTTGGCAGATGATATGTAAGGCTAACATGTCCTCTTCACACTTGGGCCAACTCCTGCTCGTCCCAAGACTAATCAGAATCTAATGTTAGCCAGGTTATAGAACTGTTTACTTGTCATTGGCTTGTTTATTTACTCTATTTTGAGACCCACCTAGCCCAGGCTAACCTTGGACTTACTATGTAGGCAATGATACCCTTGAGCACCTGATCTTCTTGCCTGTAGTTTCCAGGTTCTAAGAATCTAGGATTGTGTCACCATCCCCAACTGTCATTACATTTAAAATGACATATAACTCACCTCCAACCTCCTAGCATTTATCTTCTCTTGAAAAAAATGACATATCGAGACCTTGGGCAGTGTACATAGCCAAAACTGAAACACCGATCCCTCAACTCCAAGTAGGAGTGTGTGCAGTTGAGGCTAATTTTGTACCCCATATGAGACCACTCAATTCTAAACTGAGCTTTGTCTTCATTAAGGGGTGACAAATAACGGTAAGGCCTTCTCCTTTGCTCCTGTCTTCTGGCTTTGGGTGACTTATAGAATGGGAATGGAATCTGCTTCCTGTTGCTGTGATCACACACTGGTCCTAAAGTAACTGGAGGAGGAAAGGTCTATTTGACTTACAGTCACCATCCATGACTGAGTGAAGCCAGAGCAAGAGCTGGAGGCAGGCATGTGGAGGCAGGAACTGAAGCACAGGCCATGGAGCAGTCCTGCTTTCTGGCTCATGCTTAGCTAGTGTTCCTATACAGCACAGGCTCAGCTGCCCAAGGATAGTGGCCTGATCTCACCCTGACAATTATCCATCACAGGAGTCCACACAGACAGAGCCACAATCTAATCTGATCTGGGCCACTCCCAGCTTGAGAGTCCTTTACATGACTTAGCTGGAGCCATGTTGACAGTGGGGATAACTGGTACAGATGGCCAGCATGGCGGTGGCTGCTGCTGCTCTCTGGTGGAATCCAATGGAATTGGTGGACATAAAAATCAGGGCTGGAGTAGAGATGAGAGACATGGGTGTCGAGCTGTTGGGGTTATTTCACCAATCTTCCCTTCATTCTTCTGTTCTTCAATCACATGATGGATGAACTTAGCTTTAGCCTTGTGTCAGAAGGGCTAGTGGAAAATGCCCACAGTTTCTTCCTCCCAAAATTACAAATATTGCACATAATCAATGCTCAGCTATTACAGGTAGTAGTGTGTGTGCTATCATCAGGATACACTCCTGGCAGGGAATCCAGAGGAAGCTTTTTGACCAACTTCCAGAAAGGGCCACACCAAGGCTGGCATTTCTCTAGGGGGAACATTGAGAGAGTGACCAGCAGAGAACAGCCAGACTGTGTCTTTCAGACCCAGAGTCTTCTTTGGGAACACCTTGGAAGGCTCAGGTGGCCTTTGTCAACCTCAATAGCATCCTCTGAAGATCTCCCACAGCAACTGTGTGAGCCTCTCCCCTTGCATCCACTCCAACCTCCCACTCTCAGACCACAGAGCTCTCAGAACCACAAAAGAGCCAGCGAAGGGCACAGCCAGACCAGCTCCTGCTGTCAGGATGCTCAACCTGTTCCTTCCTGTACCACACAGCTGCTGTCTGTTTCCTCTCACAACAGCAGAGATCTCAGTGTGAAAGAATTAGGGGCAGCACTCCATGCAGAAGCATGCCGCCTATGGACTGCACGGTCATGTGCATCCTTGCAGTGGGAGAGCAGGCTGGAGGGCTAGAGGGAAGCCTTCTGTTAGATGGACTCCATTGCATCCTTGACCCCGAAGCAGATGGAGTGGTTGCAGAAGCTCCCTTTGTGTGCCTGAATGTGTGTGTGTGTGTGTGTGTGTGTGTGTGTGTGTGTGTGTGTGAGAGAGAGAGAGAGAGAGAGAGAGAGAGAGAGAGAGAGAGAGAGGATCTCACTATGTAACCCAGGTTCAAATTTCTCATATACCTTGATTTGCCAAAACCTACCTGATTTTGCCCAGGAGTACAGGGATTAAAAGTGTGAATTGTCATTCCTGGACTGTGAGGAAGCACTTTGGATAGGGAAGTGACTAAAATATATAGGTGTTTTGTCAAGATAAAGCTTAAGGAGCAGAGACTGGACATGGATGAGTCCTTGGGACAGCTCTGGGCATGAAGCATGCCCTTAGGAGATGCTGGACAGGTCTGTGTAAGTAGCATTAGGTAAGAGCTAGGCAGAGGCAAAGTTGAATGGAGAGGTCACAGAAAGGTCACAGAGCAGGGAAGATTGGAGAGGAGGGAGGTACAACCTAATGGGTGAGCCTTGGTGAGAGCCAAGTGTGAAGGTGGAGAGAGAGAGACATCAAATGTGATGTCCGCATTTCAGCACACCTGTGGCTGTGCATGGTGGCATCAAAGATCCCAGTGGAGGACCAAGTTTGGAGTGGTTGACATGGATACCCTGGAGGCTGATGGAGTGGTATCCAGTGTGAGTCCAGAGTTCTACACTGGGACTGTTAGGGCTAAATTTAGGACTGAAGAGGTGACCTTGAGAGACCCTTGTCTGGGAAGTTTCCAGAGGACACGGGGAAGAGGATACTAGGAACATGATGTAGAAAGAAACGCTTTAACTCCTAGGGTGGGGAATGACAAGTAGGACAGCCCAGCAGATCAGGGGAACAGAGGGGTACACGGTGGTGCTGACACAGGGCACAGAAGCCACAGAGCAAGCATGCCAAGAGAGCAGTTCCCGCTCTGTCAATGCAGGTTTGCCTCTGAGGTTGGTGAATGGTGCTGACCGCTGTCAGGGCCGGGTGGAGGTCCTGTACCAAGGCTACTGGGGCACCGTGTGTGATGACAGCTGGGACACCCTGGATGCAGATGTCGTCTGTCGACAGCTCAGCTGTGGCCACTCTGTATCAGCACCAGGAGGGGCCCATTTTGGACAGGGCTCAGGAAACATTCTCTTGGGAGCTGTACACTGCTCAGGATGGGAGTCCTACCTGTCCAGCTGTCCACATGACGGGTGGTACAACCATGACTGTGGCCACAGGGAAGACGCCGGAGTCGTGTGCTCAGGTAGTGCTGCTATGTACTCTAGCTGTTGCATGTACACTCTGAGGAAACATTGATTGTGTGCGTGTGTGCATGTGTGTATGCAGCAGTTGTCTCTTCTGCCCCATAGGTCATGGATGATCTTGGTGCCTGTCATCAGAACTGTCCACTGAGTGATGGTGTCAGTGAGCTCTTGAGGAGATAGAGGCTAAAAACCTGACCTCACCACCTCCTAGTTTGGGACTTCTCAGCACCTCCGTGCCTTCATCTATGAACAGAGACTGCAATATGGAGCCTCTGATATCAAATAAGACATGACTCATAGCAGAGCATGTAAGCAGCCACAGGCTGTGGGAGTACATGCATACACACATGCACACATACACAGGTGCACACAGTCTTCAATTTTATGTTGCCCTGGATTCAAATTACAGTACATGGCAGAATCAAATGGAATTTCTGAATGCAGGGCTTGGATTCAGTCCTTCTGCAAGAGGTTCTGACTAGGAGATGTGAAGTGGGCTCAGGATCTGTGGTTGGCAGATGATATGTAAGGCTAACATGTCCTCTTCACACTTGGGCCAACTCCTGCTCCTCCCAAGACTAAACAGCATTTAATGTTAGCAAGGTAATAGGACCGTTTGTTTGCTATTGGTTTGTTCATTTACATTCATTTGAGACTCACCTAGTGCAGGCTAACCTCAGACTTGCTGTTTTAGCAAGGGTGCCCTTGACCTCCTGACCTTCTTGCCTGTACTTTCTAGGATGTTCCTGAGTTGTGGAGTTGGGGAGGATCAGTCAGAGGAGGTATCTTCAAGGTCTTGTCTGTAGGGATTCTATTGATAATTCCTAGTTCCCTGAGGTCCTCATGTATCAGCTACACCTTGTCCACTTCAGGGAGCTGAGTCTCTGGTAGGAAGCAGAGTTTCTGATGTCTGTGCCTGGAGAGGAAATCAAAACTCTGCTTAGCCAATTCCCTTGTTATTTCCCTTTGTCTAAGGCCTTATAAAGCTACCGTATGTCTCTACTGCCATCCTGGGACATGACAGATCCTGTTCCATCTCTTTGAGTTCCCTCAGTGAAAGGTGTTGGTGGCACATCAGTATAGTTTGGACTCTGATGGCCTGGGCTTTGGGAATGAAAAATCCCTTACTTTTCTCCTTTGCATTCTTGATCCTTGGACACCAGTAACAACTGTTTCCATACCAATGCCTCTGGCCAGCCCAGAGTTTGTTGGGAATCCAGTTGGCCCAATGTCAGGCATTACTTTTCCTTATGCATGTGACATGTCCCAAGCATGAGACTGGCTTTACTCTCAGTTAAGTCTCATTCCTTCCCAGGATTCCACCATGTTTATGTCAGGACCTGCTGTGTGGGGAGAGGTTAACTTATTCCATATCCTGAGCCTTATGAAGGTTACTCAGAAGCTGATTGCTTGTTGCCAGTGGATTAATATCTGGATATCTTCACTCCAATCCCCAGCACCAAGACTACTCTTGAAGGGGCACTGTCCAAGAGCCAGTGTTCTTTTAAAGTAATTTAAACATGTTTGAAGTGTGTGTCTTATTTAAAGGGGACAGAGTAGAATAATTTCCAAAAATAGTAAAAAAACCCCAATAACCACAGTCACACAGACACACAGACACACACACACACATACACACACACACAGACACAGACACACACACACCCCACATCACACTATTCTTCAATTCAGGTTGCTGAATTAGTAGGATCTTGAGTTTCAGTCTAGCCTAGGGTACATCCTGAGAC
>NW_021604636.1:18549185-18575481 GCF_004785775.1 Grammomys surdaster | reverse complement strand
TCCAGAAAGAGTCAACCCTGCACCTGGTCCTCCGTCTGAGGGGTGGCTATTAATTCTTCAGTCTGCATTCCCAGTGGGCAATGATGGCGTTACTCTGCACTCTAGCCATTTGCCCCAATTTAAGTTTAGAAATTACACGTTTCAATAATAGCTGAACCTCTGTTAAAAAATGTTAATAAAGGTTTTGTTGCATGGTAAGCAAAAAAAAAAAAAAAAAGAAGAGGCATAATGGCCAGGCTATGGTAAGGTCATTCAAGGAATGACATAGATTACATAGAAAAGTTTTGCTGTTCAGTGCCACACCTTTTGTTAGGTTAATTTATTCAACTATTTCAATCTGAAACTTATATTTTTATATTCTATTAACTTGATCACAGTGTATGAGAATGGAGTGGATACTGTTACTAATTATATTGTAATTCTGATTTCATTAAGTATACCTATGAGCAGTAAGCAACTTCAGGCATCTTAGTATTGTAGAGCACAGAAACGCTACTATTTTACTTTTATTTCAAACAAGTCATTCCTCTGTGTCTTTTCAACAAATGTCAAGAAATGCTGCTGTTTTGTTTTACATTTCAATTTTCAGTGTAATATTTAAAAGTGTATATAATTCTGTTGGAAAATAAATTTCTAAGCAAGCACTCTGGTGGGTTGATCCCCATGTAGTTTGTGTGATCTGTTGATTTGTGAACTTTTGTAAATACGCACCGACTTAGCACAACTTTTAGTTGTCATCAAAGAGAATGAAGTAGCTGACATATGGGAAATACATCATTTTTGTTCTAAACACCTCTATGCATAACCTAAATTCCTGAAGTCACTCAGATGCAAAATTCCCACACTTGAGTAAAACACGGTATAGATTTTTTAAATAAAACTATAAAGCAAGGTTGCCTAAATTCAAAATATTACTTTGTAAAATCCATAACATCAGAAATATTTTTCTGCACTTATAGACATTAGACTATGGGGCTCTGTCGGTGCAGCCATTGAAAGTGACGTGCTCTAGTAGTGTTTTGATGAATGACATGATTATAGTTAAAGGAACAATTTCCTCATGCTTGGATTAATAATGGTACTGTGATTTGGTAAGTCTCTTGCGGGATTCTTGAGCTCTTCACTTCAAAAGACAGGCTTCTCCAAGCCATCTATTGTGTGAAAAAGTACAGACTGCTCTACGGCTTTAAAAGCAGAAGGGCCCGTAGAAACCTGTCAGCTATAGAAAGTAATGCATTCATGGATGCGCTGAACATCTTAGCATGACAGCATTACTTCTCATGACTCATTTTAATTTCCTGTATAAGTAATGGAAAAGAGTAAAGAGGTATTTTTGAACGTTTGGTTGTTTATCAAATTTAATTGAAAATACCATGCACTGTGCAGTGCTACTGGGACCCAGAAATTCTATGTGTATGGTGTTATTTTACATCTAGATTTAAGTGGATTAGGAAGGATAATATATAATCAATGGAACATTCATTTGGATATCAATCAAGGAAAACACACACAGCGCTGAGTATTACATAATTTCAGTTATAAAGAGTACAAATTGTGAATTGATTTAATATATTCATAACTAAGTACTCTCCTTTAATGTAGTTTGCAATTTGTTTTGCAAAATTATTCCATTCATTTTCACTAAGATTGTACATGCCTAGATACATTTTATTCAGTGATACATATTAAGATCATTTTAAAAAAGATTTATACTTAAATTCACATTGTGAATCAGAAATAGTAAAAGCGATCTGTTTGTTTTCTATTTAACAAAGATATTTGATCATTAAACTGAATTATAAAGAATATTCTGCCTTATTGAAACAACTTGAAAACATTATAAAAACGATTGCTGTAATGTAGATACACAAAGAACATTCAAAACTAATATATAGCCCTTCTGCCCCTGCCTGCTCCTCCCGGCTGGAGCAGACACAGAGTTGGTCTGCTCCCGTCCTGTGGAGAAACTGAATCCTGAGTCATCCAGGAGCCACTGCACTCAGAGCAGCTGGTAAGAACTCCATCTCACTCCCTAAACCCCAGAGATAGATCGGGGAGCCAGGGACATCCAGGGCACAGCAGCTACCCAAACCCCGCCCCTCCGGAATTCCACTTCCCTTCTGCCCCTGCCTGGTCCTCTGGGCTGGAACAGACACAGAGTTGGTCTGCTCCTGTCCTGTGGAGAAACTGAATCCTGAGTCATCCAGGAGCCACTGCACTCAGAGCAGGTGACACAGAGTCGGTCTGCTCCTGTCCTGTTGAGAAACTGAATCCTGAGTCATCCAGGAGCCACTGCACTCAGAGCAGCTGGAGCCACTGCACTCAGAGCAGCTGAAACTGAATCCTGAGTCATCGAGGACCCACTGCACTCAGAGCAGAAGGATTTCCAGATCCAAGAGGTGGCCTGAGTCCCAGGAGTTATTCCACCCAGGAGAGTAGGAGCATAAGACCACAGAGACCTCTGGACTCTGAGGAGCTCTGCAATAAGCAAGATAACTGGAAATACAGACTCCAGTTTTACACAGTGAGGGCAGGTACCACTAGAGTTAACCAGATGGCGAAAGGCAAGCGCAAGAACATAAGCAACGGAAACCAAAGTTTCTTGGCATCATCAGTGCCCAATTCTCCCAATATAGCAAGCCCTGAACACCCCATCACACCTGAAAAGCAGGATTCAGAATTAAAATCACTTCTCATGATGATGATAGAGGATTATAAGAAGGAATTAAGTAACTCCCTTAAAGAAATACAGGAGAGTACAAGTAAACAGATAGAAGCCCTTAAAGAGGAATCACAGAAATCCCTTAAAGAAATGCAAGAAAACACAAAGAAGGAATTAAACAAAAACATTCAGGACCTGAAACTAGAAATAGAAACAATAAAGAAAGTTCAAAGGGAGACAACCATGGAGATAGAAAACCTAAGAAAGAGATCAGGAGTCACAGACGCAAGCATCACCAACCGAATACAAGAGATAGAAGAGAGAATCTCAAATGCAGAAGATACGGTGGAAAATATTGACACAGTTGTCAAAGAAAATGCAAAACGCAAAAAACTCCTAACTCAAAACATCCAGGAAATCCAGGACACAATGAGAAGACCAAACCTAAGGATAATAGGTATAGATGAGAATGAAGATTCTCAACTTAAAGGGCCAGTAAATATCTTCAACAAAATTATTGAGGAAAACTTCCCTAACCTAAAGAACAAGATGCCCATAAACATACAAGAAGCCTACAGAACACCAAATAGACTAGACCAGAAAAGAAATACCTCCCGTCACATAATAATCAAAACATCAGATGCACAAAACAAAGAAAAAATACTAAAAGCAGTAAGGGAAAAAGGTCAAGTAACATATAAAGGCAGACCTATAAGAATTACACCAGACTTCTCACCAGAGACTATAAAAGCCAGAAGAGCCTGGACTGACATCATACAGACACTAAGAGAACACAATTGCCAGCCCAGATTACTATACCCAGCAAAACTCTCAATCACTATAGATGGTGAAACCAAGATATTCCATGACAAAACCAAATTTGCACAATATCTTCCCACAAACCCAGCACTTCAAAGGATAATTGATGGAAAATGCCAACACAAGGAGGGAAACTACAACCTAGGAAAAGCAAGTAAGTAATCTTCCAACAACCCCCAAAAAAGATACAAACATAACTTTACCTCTAATAACAAAAATAACAGGAAGCAACAATCATTTTTCCTTAATATCTCTTAACATCAATGGTCTCAATTCCCCAATAAAAAGACGCAGACTATCAGACTGGATACACAAACCAGACCCAGAATTTTGCTGCATACAAGAAACGCACCTCAGTGACAAAGACAGACACTACCTCAGAATAAAAGGGTGGAAAACAATTTTTCAAGCCAATGGTCCCAAGAAACAAGCTGGAGTAGCCATTCTAATATCAAATAAAATCGACTTTCATCCAAAATTAATCAAAAAAGATAAGGAAGGACACTTCATACTCATCAAAGGAAAAATCTACCAAGGTGAACTCTCAATTCTGAACATCTATGCTCCAAATGCAAGGGCACCTACATACATAAAAGAAACTTTACTAAAGCTCAAAACACACATTACACCTCACACAATAATAGTGGGGGATTTCAACACCCCATTGTCAGCAATGGACAGATCATGGAAACAGAAACTAAACAGAGACACTTTGAAATTAACAGAAGTTATGAACCAAATGGACTTAACAGACATCTATAGAACATTTCATCCTAAAACAAAAGAATATACCTTTTTCTCAGCACCTCATGGTACCTTCTCCAAAATAGACCATATAATTGGTCACAAAACAAGCCTCTACAGATACAAAAAGATTGAAATAATCCCTTGCATCTTATCAGATCACCACGGACTAAGACTGGTCTTTAATAATGACAAAAACAATGGAAAACCCACGTACACATGGAAACTGAACAACTCTCTACTCAATGATGACTTGGTCAAGGAAGAAATAAAGAAAGAAATAAAAGACTTTTTAGAATTCAATGAAAATGAGGACACATCATACCAAAACTTGTGGGACTCCATGAAGGCAGTGCTAAGAGGAAAGCTCATAGCTCTAAGTGCCTACAAAAAGAAACTGGAAAGAGCACACACTAACAAGTTGACTGCACAACTAAAAGCTCTAGAACAAAAAGAAGCAAATACACCCAGGAGGAGTAGAAGGCAGGAAATAATCAAACTCAGGGCTGAAATCAACCAAATAGAAACAGAAAGAACAATACAAAATATCAATAAAACCAGGAGTTGGTTCTTTGAGAAAATCAACAAGATAGATAAACCCTTAGCCAGATTAACCAGAGGGCACAGAGACAGTATCCAAATTAATAAAATCAGAACTGAAAAGGGAGACATAACAACAGAAACTGAAGAAATTCAAAAAATCATCAGATCCTACTACAAAGGCCTATACTCAACAAAACTGGAAAACCTGGATGAAATGGACAATTTCCTAGACAGATACCAGGTACCGAAGTTAAACCAGGAGCAGATAAACCATCTAAATAGTCCCATAACCCCTCAGGAAATAGCAGCAGTCATTAAAAGTCTCCCCACTAAAAAAAGCCCAGGACCAGATGGTTTTAGTGCTGAATTCTATCAGACCTTCAAGGAAGACCTAATACCAATTCTCTTCAAACTATTCCACAAAATAGAGACAGAAGGAACACTACCCAATTCGTTCTATGAAGCTACAATTACACTCATTCCCAAACCCCACAAGGACCCAACAAAGAAAGAGAACTTCAGACCAATCTCCCTTATGAACATCGATGCAAAAATACTCAATAAAATTCTAGCAAACCGAATCCAAGACCACATCAAAACAATCATCCATCATGATCAAGTAGGTTTTATCCCAGGAATGCAGGGATGGTTCAATATTCGGAAATCCATCAATGTAATCCACTATATAAACAAACTTAAAGAAAAAAACCATATGATTATCTCACTAGATGCTGAGAAAGCATTTGACAAAATTCAACATCCCTTCATGATAAAAGTCTTGGAAAGATCAGGAATTCAAGGTCCCTACCTAAACATAGTAAAAGCAATTTACAGCAAACCAGTAGCCAACATCAAGCTAAATGGAGAGAAACTTGAAGCAATCCCACTAAGATCAGGGACTAGACAAGGCTGCCCACTCTCCCCCTACCTATTCAATATAGTACTGGAAGTCTTAGCCAGAGCAATTAGACAACAAAAAGAAGTCAAAGGGATACAAATAGGAAAGGAAGAAGTCAAAATATCGCTATTTGCAGATGATATGATAGTATACTTAAGTGACCCCCAAACTTCCACCAGAGAACTCCTAAACCTGATAAACAACTTCAGCAAAGTGGCTGGTTATAAAATCAACTCAAACAAATCAGTAGCCTTCCTCTACATGAAAGATAAACAGACTGAAAAAGAAATTAGGGAAATGACACCCTTCACAATAGTTGCAAATAATATAAAATACCTTGGTGTGAATCTAACCAAGCAAGTGAAAGACCTGTATGACAAGAACTTCAAGTCTCTGAAGAAAGAAATTGAAGAAGATCTCAGAAGATGGAAAGATCTCCCATGCTCATGGATTGGCAGGATTAATATAATAAAAATGGCCATCTTGCCAAAAGCAATCTACAGATTCAATGCAATCCCCATTAAAATCCCAACTCAATTCTTCACAGAGTTAGAAAAGGAAATTCTCAAATTCATATGGAATAACAAAAAACCCAGGATAGCGAAAACTATTCTCAACAATAAAAGAACTTCTGGAGGAATTACCATCCCTGACCTCAAGCTGTACTACAGAGCAATAGTGATAAAAACTACCTGGTATTGGTACAGAGACAGGCAGGAAGATCAATGGAATAGAATTGAAGACCCAGAAATGAACCCACACTCCTATGGTCACTTGATCTTTGACAAAGGAGCTAAAACTGTCCAGTGGAAAAAGGACAGCATTTTCAACAAATGGTGCTGGTTCAACTGGAAGACAACATGTAGAAGAATGAAAATTGATCCATTCTTATCCCCTTGTACAAAGCTCAAGTCTATGTGGATAAAGGACCTCCACATAAAACCAGATACACTTAAACTAATAGAAGAGAAGGTGGGGAAAAGCCTCGAATACTTGGGCACAGGGGAAAAGTTCCTGAACAGAACTCCAATGGCATATGCTCTAAGATCGAGAATTGACAAATGGGACTTCATAAAATTGCAAAGTTTCTGTAAGGCAAAGGACACTGTCAATAGGACAAAACGACAACCAACAAATTGGGAAAAGATCTTTACCAATCCTTCATCTGATAGAGGGCTAATATCCAATATATACAAAGAACTCAAGAAATTAGACTCCAGGCAACCAAATTACCCTATTAAAAAATGGGGTATAGAGCTTAGCAAAGAATTTTCAACAGAAGAAACTCGAATGGCCGAGAAGCACCTAAAGAAATGCTCGGCATCCTTAGTCGTCAGGGAAATGCAAATCAAAACAACCCTGAGATTCCATCTCACACCAGTCAGAATGGCTAAGATTAAAAACTCAGGTGATAGTAGATGCTGGCGAGGGTGTGGAGAAAGAGGAACACTCCTCCATTGTTGGTGGGACTGCAAGATGGTGCAACCACTTTGGAAATCAGTCTGGCGGTTCCTCAGAAAATTGGACATAGCATTACCCGAGGATCCAGCTATACCACTCCTAGGCATATACCCAGAAGATGCTCGAACATATAACAAGGACATATGCTCAACTATGTTCATAGCAGCCTTATTTATAATAGCCAGGAGCTGGAAAGAACCCAGATGTCCTTCAACTGAGGAATGGATTCAAAAAATGTGGTATATTTACACAATGGAGTATTACTCAGCTATTAAAAACAATGAATTTGAGAAGTTCCTAGGTAAATGGATGGAACTAGAAATTATCATCCTGAGTGAGGTAAGCCAATCACAAAAGAAGACACATGGTATTCACTCACTGATTATTGGATATTAGCCCAGAACCTTGAAATGCCCAAGATGCAACTCACAGGCCACATGAAGCCCATAAAGAAGGAAGACCAAGTGAGGGTGATTCGGTCCTTCTTAGAAGGAGCAACAAAATACTCAAGGGAGCACATATCTATTATTACATGACAACTGACTAGTCTGGGATACATGCATCATGCTGGCTGTCAAAACAAAAGTATTGCCTTATTAATTTTTTAAAAATTATGTATGCATGTATGTATGTATGTGTGCATGTATGTATGTATGTATGTATGCATGTATGTATCCCAAACTAGCCTCCCCTCCTGGGCTCTCCCTCCATCCTTCTTCTCCTTTTCTTTTAAATGGTGTTCTTCCCCTATATCCCCACTCCCACTTGGTGTATCAAGTCTCTGCAGGATTATGTATATCCTCTCCCACTGAGGCTAGAAAGAAAGCCCTATTGGGGTATTAATATTTGACATTGAGGCTACAGCTTTGGGGGAGAGCCTCTGCTCCAGTTGTTGGGGCACCCACATGGAGACTGAGAGGCATGTCTGCTACATATGTGCCTGGGGCCTCTCTCGAACCCATGTATATTCATTGGTTGGTGGTTCAGTCTCTAAGAACTTCCATAAGATGCAGGTTAGTTGACTTTGTTGGTCTCCCTGTGGGGAAGTTGGATACAGTATGTATGTGATTGGTTTATGAGATATTTGTTTGAATGATTTACAGAAATTGAAATTTATAGATGTTCCCATTTGATATTTTTGACTTCCCTAATAACAAATTTTAAAGAAGTAGAATATTGAGGATTTGTCAGTTATCTGAATACCAATGGGGAATATTCTAATTATGGCCTCTTTAAATTCCCACAGAGTAATAAACTCAGTTACACCACTATGATATCAAGCTCCTGAGAATCTTTAAAATCCTAGAAAACATTTGTTCTAAAGCTCGCACATATCATGCACTTATTAATAAGTAAACAATGGATTGCATCTTTTATTAGATTATATGTAACTGAATCTTCTGCTGATATGTCTTTAATCCCTGAACTCCAGTGTCACTCATGGGGATATATTTGCCACACTCCCAACAAACAACATTTGTCTTGCACTGTTCCAGTGTGGGATTTACCCTTCTGTCAAGGACAGTATTCTCTTTCCATCTGTGGCTTCTCAAACTCCACAGGGCTGTTTGTTCTCCAGTCAATATTTAAAGAGCTTCCACTACTTCTTTTCTTGCAATTTAGTCAATTAGTAAGCAACCCTGTGTGTATTTCTATGTCTCTTTATTTTTAACAAGAAAGCTTACACAGCTTAAGGGGCAAGGCCTCGAATAAAAGACAGTCTTATAAGTATTAGCTATCCTATTTATTTAATAAAAATTCACCAGCTATGAAATCAAAATGCATCATTATCTATTTGAGTCCTAACTATCTAATTCTGGCTTGGGTTGTAGATAAAATAGAAAATGCAATTTGTCATCATAAACGTATTATTATTTAATCATATGAAACTTATGGTTTATCTTGAGAAAAGTTTATAGTAATTTTAATATATAGGAGGCTTTTTGACAGATACGATGAAATAGATTCATCACTCTTGACAAATTATATTGGAAAATATCGTTCTGTGATTTGGCACAGAACATCATTGCCAGATCCAACAGGAATTTCACCTGTGATTCTTTTTTATAACATTCAGTAGCAATTGAAAACTGATTTTTTTTGGAGGGACTGCCAAGGACTTTGTGTGTAAGATTGTTATAGGAATAATTATATGAATGGAAGAAACTTGTAGCCCTTTAAATCAAACTAAGTAGTGTTTTATTAAAGTGCTCAGGAAATCAATCTAAATCCAAGGATAATAAAGCCCTAATCAGGTGGTACAAAAAATAATAGGTTGTCATGCATGAGAAAAAATAGGCAATCATGGAATGTTTTCTTTAATTAGGTCATGTAAAGTAGAAGAACTGAGTAGGAACTGGCAAGACATTCATCATGAGCAAGGTGGGAAATTATTTAGATTACTAAGGGAGGAAAATTGAATGTGATACACTTTTATTTGCCTGGATAGAAAATTAAAACATTTTATTCACTATATGTATTGTTTTACTAGTGATAAATATTGACAGGTATGAATTTTTTTTAAGCTGAAGTATGCCAGTTAGCCATCTACTCAGTTAAATCTACATTTATTAATTGTTTAAAAATTATTTTAATTTCTGTGTGTGGTACTGCAAGACCACACTGGAACATGCCTCTGACATTCTTCCCCAAAGCTGCCTCTCACCTCCAATGGAACTTAATTCCTAATAAACTTGAGATTGGTCATTAAGCACTCCTCATTTCCTCTTTAAAGTGAAGGACGTAACTAATACCGTTGGCATTGTGAGTGTACTGCTCTGCATAGAGATGATGCTATAAATTATCAAAATCTTCTTAGTCTAGATTCTTCTGAGTCACTGCTGCCTTCAGCTTAGACTGGTGAGTGAACCATACTGCAAGCCTTAATTTGTCAACTGGAATCTGTAACTTCTGATGTCTGTAACATTATCACATCTATCTCAGACAACTATATTTACAAAACTAAGTTTGAGAACTTGATTTCTTCTGGTCTATACATGATCATCAAATAATTGGAATATTGAGAGTCTTTATTTCTCTTTTGCACAATTATTTCTTTATGTCTCCACTGATCTTGATCCACTGTGCATCGGCCTCTTCTATTTTCGTTTAGAAGATTTATTTTATTTTTAATTTTGGTGTGCCTGCGGGGTGTGTGTGTGTGTGTGTGTGTGTGTGTGTGTGTGTGTATAAGTGAATGTGTCCACACTGTAGTCTTATAGGACATTAGATCTCCTTAGCTGGCAGTTACAAGAAATCAAACTTAGGTGCTGGGAACTAAACTACATCTCCATAAGACCAGTACTCACTCTTAACTCCTTAACTAATTCTTCAACCAAAATAGTTTTTTGAAAATATTTTTTTTGCACATTTAATCCTTTGGGCCAGATTGTGTGGGATGAGACAAGTGGTGCACTATGTACATGCACGTGGAGAAGAGAGTATAGCATACAGGAGTGGATTTTTTCTTCAACCATGTAGATTCCAGAGATAAAGCTCAGGTCCTCAGACAAATCAGCAAACACCTGTAAGCACTAAGCAATCACACTGATCCCTGTATTGCTTTTTTTTTTTTAATCAATCAACCATGAAGTTCAAAACATATAGCACAGAAGAAAATCTGGTGAGGATTAGAGTCCATGAATTGTTAAGGGTTAAAAATATGGGATTGAGATCTACAGGTAAATGCATTCAGTACATCTGGTGACTCAGGCTCACCTATTAAAGATTGAGTAGAAATAAGTTTTTTTTTTTTTGAATTTTCATTCTTTAAAGTTTTCATGCAATAGATTTAGACAAGGTGTTTCCTCTTCCTCAACTCTTCCCAGACTGTCTTCATCACTCTACCCAACAAACTTTATTCTCTCAATCTTTTTGTCTCTTTCTCTCTGTTTCTCTCTGTCTCTCTCTGTCTCTGTCTCTGTCTCTGTCTCTCTCTCTCTCTCTCCCTCATGCACAGGTATATGAGAGTGTGTGTATACACATACACACACAAGAGCATACACATAAATCACACTCAAAATGAACCAACAAATAGAAAATCCAGTGAGACAAAAATGCCCAAGCAAATCAACATAAAACAAAGAGCACCCTGTCCCCTTCCACACTCACATAAGAAAGAAAAGATGAACTTCATTTTCTCTTAGCCTGCCATGGACTGTGGACACGTGGTTGACAGAGAAAGTGGATTTTACCTTTACCAGTGGATATCACTTGCAAATAAGCATCTTAGTTAGGGATTGAAATCTATGTCTACTTTTCCTTCCCAGTGCTGTGACCCATCTCAGGCTTGAAACTGTGCAGAAAGCAAGAATCATTAGATGTAAAAATTGTTAGCACATTGCATGCATACATACATACATACACACACAGACACACAGACACACAGACACACACACACACACACACACACACACACACACACACACAAAAATAAAAATATATATATATATATATATATATATATATGTTTCAAGTAAACTCATCCAAAGTCATCTTGCATTTCAGAGAAAAGTACTAGTATTTGCCAGGTTTACACCGTAAGTGCCTGTGAATAAGGAACCTGGTTGATCAGGAAGCTTTGAAGTATTAAAAATCCCACGAAAACCAGGCTAAAGAAAGCATCATCATACATGGTGTGTTGATATGTTCCTCCTTAACTCTTTATCCCACATGGCAACCAGCCTGAGCTCTAGCCTATGAAATGCTAATGGATTTTTAGCAAAACAGAGTGTGAGTTACGCAGAGCAACAATTTAATGAGTTTAGCTTCTGTCCCTTTTCTTTCTTAGTTCACCAGGTAAATGACCCTGCCTATTTCTGAGTCAATTTCTGAGGCAAATTTTCAGCATATCTAGATAACTATCTGAAACTACCATAGCTGTCTGTGAGATAAAAGTTTTCCAGCAGGCATTGTTGGTCACACTACAATCTGATTTCTCTTTCAGAAGCAGGAAATCAAACGGTGCTCTTTATCATTCTGTTTTCATTAACTCTGTCACACCCAATACTCAGTAATTAAATACAAAGTGAAATTATTTAGAGACTTCTTTTAGCTTGGCCTAGTCCAAGTTCTTATGTGTACCATTAAAATGAAAAATACATTTAGAAGCATGTATTTCTGGATAAGTTACCACTCCACACAGGGCAAGTTTTTAGAATGATAAAATTTCCATTATCTTTCAAAGGAAAATATTGCTTATGCTTGAATTTTTAAAAAAATATATACGTATGTTAAGTAATATGCAATTTTATTTAAATGAATATTTTACTTTAAAATTCAATATCACCGAGCATTTTCCTTAGAGAATAATACTATTTGTTTGCTTTACAGTTATTATAAATCATATTCTTATTACTGTGTTAAAGAGAAACATGAATAATGAATCTTAAATGCCTTAGAGATCAGGAAATATAAGGGAGGTCAAAAAACAATACATTTTGATGAAGTGTCACACAAGAAGATTTTTTTATAGACTAACAAGATATACCTATAGTAAATCACAATTGTGTCATAATGATAAACCTGAGAAATGTAAATTGTTTCATAATAATGAAAACACGCGTCCCACCAGGTCAACTTAAGGCACACTGAGTTTACTTGAATAGGTGAATTCACACGAACTACATTTGCTCATCTAGAGGATACTATATCCCAAGAAAGATAGACTCTCTTTCAACTAGTTGACAGTACAGTTATTTTTGTTCCCTGAAATATATGGACTTAATTCACTAGTTCTTAAAGTTTGTATTCTATCAGGGCTATTAAGAAAGCTTTACAGAATTGCAAGGTTTTACTGAGCCTTCATCCCAGGATTTTGACTATGCATCTGTATGGTCTCCCATGGCATGTTTTTATGAAAGAATAGCAGGTAATTCTCAAAGAGAAAAAGTCATAGACCTTACTTTGAGGGAAGCTGGCTAATTGAACACTTACATTTTAATGAGCTGATACTGAAAGTTTCAATCTGATAAAATAGAAATGGTTTGTAACTTGCTATAGCAGAAGACCATAAAACATATTAAAATGAATATATTACATATTTCCCCATAAATTTTACCAATCTTCTGACAGTTGGTGGGTATAGGAGACATTAATTTCTTGCTGAAGGGCAGAGACCTGTTAGCCTATGGATTTACCTACAGCTGCGATTGCCTGATTTGGTCTCAGGACCATGTCTTCCATTCTGGTACTTTCAGGTAGTATTAAACTAATGTCATATTGCATATCTTTGATATTCCCATGTACTGCTGGGCAAGGTGTCAGTCTGTGCACTAGCATGGTCTACTTGATTTAGTGGTTCAACAAGCCCATCGAAGAGGTCCCGTTGCCTCTCTTCCACCACTCATGAAGAACCAACCTACAAATCACTTGTCAACAACTTTGATCTACCTTGTTTCAGGTGGTTTACTCTCTGTCTATTATTTCTGCTAAGAGACCCGTGAAAATTAAATACAGACCCTGCTGATGCTTGACCGACCCAGTGCTCCATCATAACTGCAGTGTAATAGCAATAAATCATTTCAACTTTAATCTATTGTTATTGATGAATGTACAATTATTTGTCATCTAATATGCTGAAAATGATGACCAAAGAAATAGATCAACTTTTTTTTCTTCTTCCAAGTGCGGCATTGATGGATTGTATCCCTAAGCTGTTATTACACTTATAATGTAGTCCTCGGCACTGACAGCACAGCTAGTTTTTTAATCATCCCATAGTAATCAACTTAAGACAACATAGCAAGACTCATAACTCATGTTCTTTTCTTCTTTGGCAGTGATGGGAAATGAAAATGTTTTTATTCTTTTGAAATAATTCTTACCTGACCAGGCTGAAGATTGCTTTAAAATTGTAAATAAATGGTTGCTTATTGAGCTGGAACTGAAACGTGACATATTAAAATGTCTTTTTCCAAACAGGGAAAAAAATTATTTAGGCCAGCTCAGAGTAAGGCAGTTAAAAAAAAAAGATTTTGTTTCTTTTAACTGGTTCATTGCTAACTTAATACCTTAGGGGAATATTTGAACAAAACTAGCATAGAAACAAAATTATTATGGCTAAATATGACAGTGTTAAAATGCTACCCTCCTACTTCCTACACGTACCTGTCAATCTTCTCCATTATATTTCACTTACTAGCACAAGTGGCTGAGAATTTAATGTGGAGTCTACAAAGGTTAGAAATGAAATATTACTGTGATTGAAGCAAAAGTTAATTCAAAAAGAACAACTGTTATTAAGCCAACAGATTGTGTAACAACCTATGTGTTAGATTTAATACCTTATTTCCAAAATGCTCAAATCCCCCCCAACTACCTGTACTCGTCATGAAAAAAAAAATCATCCTGAAAACTATTACAAACTTCTAACAAAAGTCCCTCTTGCTGTATTTTGACCTTACAATGCTTTTCCCTATAAATAAGATAAATTCAAACAAAAAATTCAGTACTGAATAATACTTATTTTTATCCTCATATAAAGTCTGTATTCTCTTATGTACTTATTAATTTGAACATGAGCTAGAAGTCAAAATTTTAAACATGTATAGACAGGGTATGTTGTTATTAAGTAATATATCCTACTTTTCGTGTAAGTGACATTCAAAGTAAAGTCTGAAGCTCATTATTGCCTGGAAAATTGTGTAAATATGTAGCCTAGCCTCTAAATGTTAATTTCTAAGATGGGCTCAAATTGGAGATGCCTTGGCATACTTTAAACATGTATGACTTTTGAGATGTACTAGCTGAAATTGATTTACTCTTTCTTATTTTTATTATTGTGAAGAGTCTGGGATGAACCTGGCAGGACAATGCTTCTAACTTTTCTTAGCATAAAAGAATCATGGAAAGAATGGCCCTAGAAGCACAGTGATTTTTTAGTACAGCAACCGAGAGAGAACAACATATGTAACCCAGGAAAAGTCTTGCTCTTCCCCTCAGTTTGCACACTGGTAAAATATGTATAAGTACACAAAAGAGTTCAGTGAAAACAGCTAGTTAATAGATGTTGTACTGGTTAGCTTTATGTCAATATAACATTAGCTAGAAGAATCTGAGAGGGGGAAACCTCAGTTGAAAAAATGGCTCCAGAAGACATGGCTGTAGACAAGTCTATGACCATTTTCCTAATTAGTTATTAATGTGATAGAGCCCAGACTATTGAGGGTGGTGGTCCTAGCTTCTATGAGAAGGAAGGCTGTGTCAGTTTGAATGAAAATGGCACCCATAGTCCCATAGGGAGTGGAACTATTAGGAGTTGTGACCTTGTTGGAGTAGATGTGGCCTGGTTGGATAAAGTGTGTCACTGGGCATGGATTTTTGAGGTTCAGATGCTCGAGCCAGGCCAAGTGTCATATTTTTTTTTTGTTGCCTGCCATTCCAGATGTATAACTCTCAGCTCTTTTTTAGCACCATTTCTGCCACAATGCGGCCATGCTCATGCATCATAGGAATGGCATGATTGCAATGGACTAACCTCTGAACTGTAAGATGTCCAAAGTTAATATATATAATTGATATATATACATCAATATATTATACATAATATATATTATACATATATATTAAATATATATCATTACAATATACAATATATAAATACAACCTACTCAGTCTATATAACGTTACTTACCTGTATATTTTAAGAGGTGACCATCTGATATTGGATAACCAGAGTGCTCTGCCCTGGGAAAAATTATGTCTTCAGCTTTCATCCATTATTAGTTACCTATAATTCTACATGTGAGCTTTCCCCATTCACATTAGAATTCCTATATTTGATCCATTTTCAATGAGTAGTTTTATCACATCATTTCCATACATTCCTTATTTTGAAAATATCTACACATTATGGGAAGACTTTGTGATTAAAAACTGCCAAGTAAATTGTTTTTTATCAAAGCCAAATAATTATTTGTCTAGTTATTCTAAAAATGTCCAATTTTGCTTCTATGTATTTATTCACTGATAAAAATAGAAAATGAAGAAGTATTATCAATAATAGCCATTTATCATTTACACCATTCACAAATTAAGAGTGAAAAGAAAAAAATTACCTACAGTAATATGTCAAAGCCTGACAATGTTAGTTATTTGTGGTCCAACACCAATATGTAAACTACCTTAGAACATGAAACTATTTTGTGGTATTTAAGTGACCTGATTATGCTTTCTTTGTTTTTTAAGTAGAATGTGTGGTATTAAGAGAATGTGTTTCATTATTACATTGTTACATATGTTGTTGTCACCCTCTCTTGTTCCCCTTTCTCTTGATGATCACCTGCATTGTCTGAAGAGTACTATTCAGCATCCAGGTCATATACATAAATGATTATCTAAAAAATCATATATATGATCAATAAGATTCCACATAGGAGAGAAAATTTAAGATTTGTCTCTTTACCTGTGTTATGTTGTCTAACATGATGGTCTTTGGTTTCATTCATTTTCCTGAAATGTCATAATTTCATTGTTTGTGGATGAAGAAATTTCCACTGCGTACATATATGGTATTTGCTTTATTTATTTACCTATTAGTAGACACATAGACTGATTTCATCTTCCCACCTAAGTAACAAACATGTATATAATGGTATCGCTGCAGTATGCTTACTCACATTCCCCAGAACTATTCACAGGTTCCATGTATATTACTCAAATGATAATTATACTTTGAGCTTATTTTTATTTAATTAATTCCATACATTAACAATATTTTGACAATTTTATTCATATTTGTATGTAATGTATTTTATGATATTTACTCTCCATTACTTCTCCTTTCCCCCTTCCATTCATGCTAACTTCCTTTTCCCCCCACTAGTCCTCCTCATTTTACTTTTGACCAATTAGTTTAATTGCGATTACTTGCATGAGTTTGGGTAGAGGGTTATTTAAAGATGAATGTGCAACTTATGCATGGCTAAAACATTAACTCACCATCCCTCTCTATCTGCCAGTCAGTATTGGAAACTTCCTTGTTCAAAGTATGTTCTGGAGACAAATGTCCATTTATTCTCAATAGGCAACCACTAAGAGACCAAAGAAGCATTTGCATCAGGGTTGAGTCCATGGACAAATGAGTTAATTTGATGTAATTGAGAAACAAGGATGATTATTCCAAGGCAGCACTTCAGCATGGTGACTCACAAAGTTGCATCTCTGGAATTTGCTGACAACCTGCAGTTAGTCCCCACAGAGACACTACACTCCCATCCAGCAGCTGTTTGCTGGCATTATAAACTCAGAAAGTGACCTTGGGAATCTAGAAGTTTTCTGAGATTCCTAGGGTTCTGAAATCTTATAAGCATTAGTTTTTCTCTAAGAGGAAATGTTTTGATCAGAAGGAAAGAGGTATTCAACAAGACACCATCCTGACACTCATAGTGGCTAAACTAATTCACTATCTCACCAACAAGTATAAAGAGTCCTTTCTCTCCTATATTTCCACCAAAACATGCTGAAGTTTGGTTTCATGATAATATTCATTATGATCGTGACTGGGAGGAAATGGAATCTCAATGTCATTTAATTTACAAATTGTTATCTGTGGTTGTTGAACTCATTTTTCCTTCAAATATTTATTGACCATCAGAAATTCTTTGAGAACGCTATGCTCAAATGTGTTCATTTTTTGATTGGATTATTTATTCACTTTTGGTGTTCACTTCCTCTTCTTGAACTGTGATGATTTTTTTTTTAATGTAATAGTAGTACTTCAGCATGTTTTCCTTACAGTTTTGTGATTTGCCAAGTCAGTTATTTTTAAGAGAGCTAAATAAAACTACTCTGGGCACTATGATAAATCCTGATAAACAGTCTTAGTTTCAGCCACAGAGCACTTTTAAATGTTCAGTCTAGTCAAGGAACATATAGTCCCCTACTTTTTCTATGGACCATTGTTAAAGATCAATATTCCCTTTCAAGTACTGTAATCAACCTATATTTTACTTTGGCCTTCTTTGAGAGAATGTCATTGCAATCAAGGTAACCAGATGGCAAAGTATGTATTAGAAATACATACTTGGCAAAGTATGTATTAGAAATGAGCATTCCAATGATAATATGAAGCTGATGCTTGGGCTATTGTGGGAATCCTGCAACATGCCTCATTATATTTACTTCTCTGGCCTATTCATGCCTCTATCCTCCACAGACCCAATATGGCAGACCTACTGATGACAGGGACTGTTACATATGAACATTTAATCCTCTTTATTCTAGAAAAACATAGCAAAAACTACTCCCATGTTTGTATCTGAAAAACTCATTTAGGATTGTGTCAGTGCTAAACATGTGCTAGTCATTTCTTATAGAGTATGTATTTTGGTAACATATTATCCTTGTCACTGACTTGTCATGAGTCAGGGATGCCTCTGCATTTATCTTTATACCCCATTTTCCTTGAGGAGTAGAGGAAGAGAAAATCAAGAGGAGGAAAAGCATAAAGATGCAGCAAGGCATTTAAAATATGTTCTTTTTCTGGAAAGGCAACTTTACTGGAAATTCAATGTTGATGTTTAGTAGGAGCTGTTTGACTTGGTTTTCTTGGCACTTGGCATCTTCCATGCAACTACTTCCTCTCAAGTATGGACTCAAGTCTAAGTTTTTATGTTTTCCTCCAAATGATTATTAATTCAGAGAGAGAAAATGTTAGCTGATACCTTGGCAGTTTTATTTTCCAAGTCCAGAATTTTGTCTAAGAAAAGGTAAGAACTAATCAGGCCCTATTTCACTGTGTTACAGTATTAAGCCAACTGTTCCTTTCTGCTACTATTTGTATTTTCAGCATCCTGTGACCTTTGGCTTTTGAGATAAAAATGGCTATAAACCATTTGTAATACTTTAATGTTATCCTAGCTCTAAAACCTGGTTAACTAATATTCACAGCTAAGCTTGCTAAGCAGTTGGTCTAAAATCTCTAATCAAAACTAACACAGCAGGAGGATCTAATTACTTAAGCTCTCAGGTACCAAAAATGCTGAAACACTCCTTTTGGGTTAGTAAAGTTTGATCATATCTAATTCATATATTAATATTTCTAGTCATTTGAAACTTGATACAATTTCTAAAAAAAATGTATGGCAAGGTTTTACTTATTTTAATGATTGATTAATATTTTTTGAGTTGTGGCCTTAGCTTTGATTACTAAATATCAAAATCTTGTGACACACAAGAGCAGAAGAAAAAAGATTAGAATACATATTTGTATACAACTTGACATACTAAATTTGATTTAAAATTATTACATTAGTTTTATTTCATCATGTGTCATTCAACAATTTTATTTGTTTCTACATGTGCTACCTACAGTGAATTGAAGAGAAATAAAGATGTTGAAGATATCTTAAAACCACTGCTGCTCAAAATTGTTTCTGGATTGTTCCAATATCCCTTTTTGATATGATATCATTAAAATACAACACATTTAATGAGCAGAATTAAAAAGTACAAAACTACCCTGATAACATAATTCTGCATTTGGATTAATGTTGCTCAATTTCTTTATTAATCAAAATATTTAGGAATCCATCTCATTTAGATTTCATATTTTAATAATGCTTTAAACATCTTAATCTCAGTAGGAACCTCACAGTGATATATTTATGTGTATACTGACAAAAAAAAAAAAACCTCCAGATAAGCATTTTTTTTCTTTTTTTTTTAAAGGTGACATTTCTCTTTTTCTTTTTTGTTTTTTTTAGACAGGGTTTCTCTATGTAGCCCTGGCTGTCCTGGAACTCACTTTGTAGACCAGGCTGGCCTTGAACTCAGAAATCCACCTGCCTCTTCCTCCCAAGTGCTGGGATTAAAGGCGGGCGCCATCACTGCCTGGCTTAAGCCAAGCCTTTTGATTGAACAATATAGCTGTATTTGTTAAGTAACATTTTTGAGACTTTTCTACCTAATAGCTGAAATAGCAATCTAGTTAAAAGCATATAAGATATACCATTTTACCACTTTTCTTAGTCAGTTCACCTGTAAACTCTGCTCATCAGGACTCCTTTCCCTTTCCTTCTCTGAGTGATATCACTTAGTAATTTAGACATACATTGGCTATGACTCTAGTAGTCTGAGCAGAGAGTGGTTTCTGCCCATAATAGCTGTCGTAAACTATATGATCTTTTCTGTTTCTTTGCTCTCATTTCTCTTCCACACAGTCAGTTGCTGCCATAGATCACAGTCTTTTCCAAAACTATATCCAGTCTCACATTGATAGTATCATACCATAAAATGACCTTCTGTTAAAAAATACAGTGTGTTTCCTGGTTCTAAAGCAGGGGAGACTAAGGCCAAACCACCAGTAAATGCATTGTGCAGTGGTGTGATGCTGCTTCCTGCTTGATAAAGAGTGCTTTCCCATGAATCTTAACAGTGAAAGATCAAATACATTTACTTTGGACTTTTTTTTTTTCAAGGGAATAGTTTAGGAACATTCTGGCCTCACAAATTTTTTAATTTCAAAGGCAACACCATCCAGGACTACCAATTTGCTGTTAGGCTTTCAACATACAGATTTTTTAGGAGCCACAAACATTCAAAAGATAGCAGCTAGCCACCAATTATATGACCCAATGTTTCAATTTGGTATTCTCCTAGATATACAGCTGTGTTGCACATACTTTTTAAAAATATGTCACACCCTGCTCTATCTAGTTAAGGGTTAATGGGAACATTCTCTCACTTTAAATTTCCCAAACTCTATAGAGGAATTTGTCACTTAACTATGTTAAATTCATATTCATATATAAGATACTGTGTGTGCAAAAGGCACAGTCTCATACACAGTCTAATGGTAGAAAACAATTAATGGGACATTGTATGGAAGATATTGTGAGCTTCTATTGTGCCCATACTTGAGTCAGTATCTTGTTTATCCTGAAAACTCAATGCCAAGTAAGAGTCAGTTATCCTCGATTCGAAACGCTGAGTCACATAGAATTCATTCTCCCTGGGATTTGGCCAGAAACAAGGTTTATTAAACCTTACATCACTTTATCATCAAGGTTAACTCCTCACTTTAAGGGCCATTAAGAGGGCTTTATTATTAGTTTGTAATTTTGTATGTTTTAAATGGAATGACATTATTTTGCCCAAGTGAATAAAATGAAGTACAGTAATTGTAATTGCTATTGCCAGACTCTATAGTGAGCCTCACCGGAGTTTCCAAAAGTAAAATGATAATGTATCATCATCAACCTGGCCACCATCCTGCCATAGTGACTTCTGGCATATGTCCAATGTTCTCCAACAACCTTTGTGTGTCTCCACACAAGATATATTACATGTCAAAGTCCAGATTCATTATGTTTCTACTCTTTTTCCTTCAGTGCAAGATAATCCTTCATCATTGACTCATTTTTTAATGGAGTCCTCCAGTTAAAACTATGTCAAGATCTTACCACAGGATGTCTTGACATTGACTCATTAATATAGAGAATAATGTGCTCAAGGAAACTAATGGGTAATATAATGGCCAAGTGACAAATCACAGCATTATACCCACAAGACGGATAGCATTGACAAAAGAAGATAGACTGGACTACCTGAACATTCATGGTAATTAAATCATATCCGTTTAAGAAAAGTGCCATTAAAAATTTAAAAGAACCAACACATCATAAAGAATATGAATATGTAATAACAAAGTTAATTCCTTGGGTCTATCTTTCTAGGTGTCTGTCCTGAGAGAAAACTCATCATTAGCTGATAGCTAGCTAGCTGTTGGACTCTTCTGAGTATTGATATTCTCTTTTGTAACACCTACCTGTATTTGTGCAACCCTCTTACATAGAATATCAGAATTGTAAACAATGATCATCAGCTCTGACAGTTTCTTCACTCTCACAGTCTTCTTATATAACTGGGAATTAAGTCCTCTGCTATTTTCTACATTAAATAGTCTATCACCCCTTTCTCATTGCTGTAACAGGAGACTATTGTCTAAATCAGTTCTTCCAGAAATATCTGATCACTATAAAAGAAATTAAGCTGGAACTCATAAAGGTCAAGACCTTAATGGCTGTGTGAACTATACTCTCTACTTAGAAATCAACTTTAACCAAATGCATGATACAGGCTCAGCATTTGCCTATCATCCTTAATGAGGCACTGTGGGAAAGGAACAGTTTCTCTCACATAGTAAAGGTATTTCCAACATGCTATACTCAAATACAACTTTCATCCCACTGGATAAATGTTAAATGTAGTTAAGAGTATTGGCTGTAATTGTAGTGGACATATATATGAGTGCCAAGACTCACATGGGAAAACCCAACCATCTGTAGCTCAACTCGCAAGGGATTTGATGCCCTTTTATGACCTATATATGCACTGTACACACATGTTGCACAAGCATGCATGCAGAAAAAAGACTTTTACCTGTAGAATAAATAGAAATAGAAATATAAAAAAATCACAAAACTGACTTCCAAAAATAGGATTTGAATCATTCCACCTAATCCTCCAAGTGGAATGAGAACTTTGAATGCCCTTTTTAGAATATGTACACACACTGGTATAATATAACTAGTAACTTAAGTTAAAAAAGAGAAAAGGTATTCAAAAGCTACTAAGTTGCATGCATCATATCTCTTTAAAACTACAGTTTTCTTAGGAATTTCAAAGTAAAAATAATGCACCTGATTATCCCTTTGGTATTCCACATGAATAAATTAAAGCTGCATGGGTTTAGTAAATAATATAAACACATTATTTAAAAAGCAGAAACATACTAAGCAAATAGAAATTGGGCCCTCTCGAGGCACCCAGCCAGCTGGTCCTTGTTCCTGATTAAATTGTTAAATACCCCTACTCTAGTTTCAAGTCTATAATTCAACATGCCAGTAATATATACTTCACAGGGTTGCTGTAAGAAACACAAAGTAATATGCAGGAGACTTCTAGACCAGAAGATGGACTATATTTGTTTCCTCAACAGTTTCTATGTATTTCCTACTAGTTTGAGTATTCATACCATTCTTCCCTTGTATATCAGACTGAAATATATCACAGCAAGTGATATATATTTATGTTTTTTGTTTATATACCTGATACTAGAGGGTGATCTTAGAATTCTGCACATAAAAATCTAGTACTCTATTTCTGCAATATATCTCTACCTTCTCACTTTTATATAACAATAAGGGATATATCATGTATGTTAATATATGTATTACATAAATAATATATTACCCATACACCTAATTATTTTATCCGAAGGTATAATTGAAATTTTTATTGAAAAATTATTTTTCTCATTTTAAATGTGTGCAAATATTACAGTACTAATATTCATATAATATCACACAACTATTCTCTAATATATGGATATTTTTATTTTTCAACTCAAATGGTCTTATGAACTGAGATCTCACAAACATTCTACACGTATACTATAGTTAGCTTTAATTGTCAACTTGGCACAAGTTTAAAATCAACTTAGAATCTAGCTGGACACAAGCAGACCAACAGTCCAGCATGTATACTCTCATATCTCTTTGATTTTGACTGTTTGAAGTCCTTGAATTCACCATAATCCTGTACTATAACGTGAAATTATAGAATTAAATAAAACCTGTTCACTCCTAGTTGTTGTTGTTGTTGTTGTTGTTGTTTTGTCACTGAGTTTTTCAGAGCAACAGAAAGGAAACTAGGAAAGAACTTAGTGTAGAGTAACAAAATATTTCAAACTCCATGGCTTTGTTCAATAATTGCTGATCATTTTTTATAGTTTCATTAGTTTTGAAATTCAGACAGAGAATAACTAAAAAGAATTGTTTATGTATTATAATGTCTAACATTTAAAGTAACTGAAGAAGAAGACCTAGAGTAAAACTATAGTTCAAATTGGTTATTAGCAGAATTTGCCCATTAAAAAAAAAAATCTCATTTGAGACCATTTAATAACTTCTGGGCTTACTCACAATGTAGAAAGTGGAATTCCAAATTTAGCTCCTCCCAAAAAGATTGAAAAAATTGAAATGCAATTATACTTCATGTTACAACTTTTCATAAACCTATAAAGCCATAACATTCATTATTGAATTTTGGCTGAAAGTTTTATCAAAATATATGATTTTAAGAAAAGGAAATGCAGCACATTTTTGGTAGAAGAACAATAATGCATCGAGGCGTCCAATTTTAGACAATTATAAATATATGCCTCTGAATGAGCTGTTTGAACTTAAATAAATATTAAATAAATGATAATTACAATAATTATAAATAATTGATAATAAGTAAATACTATCCAGTTCTGTTCCAAAGTTTTGTTACAATTTATACATCAAATATCAATAATAAGATAACCTTGGTTGTATATTTTAGAGAAAAAACTACTATATCCCTCACTAAACCAGTGTAATACCTAACTACATTCTAAATACTTACCTGTAGACTCACGGAGACATGAAGCTCTCATCTGTTACCAAAAAAGCTTCTTTTCTGCACCAGATGGGGACCATTAAAGAAAACCACAACTGGTCAGTTTAGTAACTTTTTTAAACATTATAGTACATAAGCAATTCAAGTTATTTGCTGAATTTTAAAACCAATGAACCTGTAAGAAGTAATCAGTAATTATTGAAAAGAGCCAGGCAGTTTGAAATAATCTGTTACTCTACAAGAAGTCTATCTTTATTCTAATATTTCTATACTGAAGAAAATATATTATAAAGTATTTTTTTCTAGTTTCCACTTACAATCACAAGAAACTGATTGTGGTAAGCTAAACACTAATACTTAACATCAACAACTCAGCTCCTGTAACTAAGGCTCTAGGAGCGTTTGCATAACGCAGGGCAGAAAGACCACAAGAATCAAATGACTAGGAAATCTGCTATTAGATTGTGTCTCTTCACAATGATTGGAATGCCTTGCTAAAGATACCTAAATAGTATGAATGCCTAAACAAGACCAAAGAATATCAATAGATCTGCTAACATGAAAGTGGTGGGTTACCACAAGGGGTCCAAACCCTAGAAAATGAACTACAGGATACTAATCAATACTAAGAGTAGGAGAATTGGTCTCACCAGTTATGAGCCCTTTAATTGATTATACAATACAAGATAGGAAACCCTGATATTGTGTACATACAATAAGCATGAAATGGAATCAAGAAGTTCTATGTATATATTTATATAATTGCTTATAACTATAATTAATTCTAAAGCAATTTAGAAAGGGGGTATTGGTTTAGATTTTTCAAAGTCTCATTGAACAAGTATTCTTAAACACTTTAAACTCCCTTTAAGCCAACCAACCAAAGATAGAGAGAAAAGATGATTAATAGGACAAGGGGGATGTGGACCTATTAAGAAGTAGTTCTTTGGGTTGATTCCAATCTTCACTGTCAGGATATCAGTAGTCCATTCCAAAACATCAAACATGAAACAGTAACTAGTGACTTGATCCTTAAGAAATTGTGAGTGTCCCCAGAATTGGCAAGAGTCCATGGAAGTGGCAAAAAGAAGCCAGAATACCGTGAGAAGTTCTTTGTCACATTTCTTTCTACAAAGTCACAACAAGTGAAGTTCAGTGAAGAACAACAAAGTTGCAAGGGGAACAAATGCAAGAGCATCATTCAACATCTGCTGTGTTCTGCTTATATTCTTTCCAAACATCACACATCCTCTCAAATATCTGCCTCAGAAAAACATCCTGTCACATGTCTGCTTCAGAAAAAAACATCCTCTGATAAGATAGCTTTAGCAAAACATCCTTTCCTCAGACAGCTTCCAGAAAAAAAAAAAGAACTCATGACAAATCTATGTCTCCAAAAAGCACAGAAATTATTAAACACTTCATATGCCCATCAATTTGAGAGGGATCAAGGAGGTGACAGTGGCTTGAGGAAGGGAAAGAGGGAATGATGTAGCTATATTTCAATATAAAAAATTAAAAACCATAAAGATACCCAAGATTTTCAGAGAGATGCTAGAAAGGAGCCATCCAGCATTATTCTAAATCTCAATGAAAAGAAGACACTTGATCCATGACTCCATGCCAAACAGTAGAGAGTGAGAAAATAGAAATCTAAAAACATTGAATGGTAGATTTGAAATGGAAACAAGAGAATTCAACTTAGAGCTTTTGACAAAGTGTGAGAGCAGGACAGAGAGAGAGAGAGAGAGAGAGAGAGAGAGAGAGAGAGAGAGAGAGAGAGA
>NW_021604636.1:18541576-18549175 GCF_004785775.1 Grammomys surdaster | reverse complement strand
AGAGAGAGAGAGAGAGAGAGAGAGAGAGAGAGAGAGAGAGAGAGAGAATTATCTTACAAAGCAAATTGTATAAAAATAAAACTTGGATTGAGGTTTTATGTGAGAGCAGTGGCACAGATGAATTGGAAGTAATCTGAATATAGCTAGGTCTCTCTTACTCAGGCTGTGATAAAGGACAGAATCTGAGAGAACTCTATTAGTAAACTGTTCGGGCAGAGAAAACAAGCATTTCACCACCATTTCATCTCCAAATCTCAGGTATCTTACACTGGCAAAACAAATGAAGATGAGTTAATCTCAAAATCACCAGAAGTAAGCTAATGAGTTACATACTTCCCAAACAAGACTGTACTCAGGCTAGACCTGTGGGATATCCCAATATGAGAGCTGCAGGAACAGTAGCAAAGGTAAACACCAGTGTGTTTACATCTCCACCATTGCAGCTTTGCTTTTGAAAACCACTTGTGTTTAAGTGAGATCACCTTGTAGATAGCCTCAAAGGGTCAATATTTAGAGGAACGTTGAAGACAGAGGATGGGGAAATTTCTATTCAAGACTGATATTTGTGCTAGAATTGAATCTAACAGAGTATACATTGTGGTCTAAGTGTTTAAATACAGAGAGAATACCAGACTCCTTCCCATCTGCAGAGTCATCTGCAAAAGAAAACACAGAGAATGCTGTATTCATCACAAAAAAGAAATGGTAAATGGTACATTAAGTTTTTACTCATATTTTTAGTTTGGATTCTAATTTTAGTTTGTGGGACTGCGTAAGGTTATCCTGGTTCATGGTTGGGCATGGGCCTGAAACCCCCAGACTCCAAGGGAGAAACGGCAGGTGTTCAGCCATGTCCCCAGAACCCAGAGTCCTGATGCGCAGTCTTGTCTCCATAGACCTACATTGTTCAGTCACATAGGCCATAATAGACCCTCCCAAAGGGCACAGGTAAAGGGTATGACCATAGGCTTCAGGCCCTAGGGATTTACATACTAATGAAGGCCAGAGGGTTGAAAAAATTAAGCATTCCTCCCCAGGCTCTCCCCTTTTCTCCCTCCCTATTTAACTCAGGACTGCCCTAAGTTTTGGGAGGGGGTACATCCAAATCCATCCACCATCCGCCGAACATAAACCTTTCTGGAACCAAGGACTTCCTCATGTCATTGGGGCCTGCTGTTGCCAAAGCCTCCAGCCTCTGGAACCTTAGGCTTTCTCCTGTATGTAGGACCCGCTGGTGTGGAAAGCCTCTGGGACCACCACTGCAGCCTATTTTCCCACATTAGTTTTTGTGTTTTTTCTTTTATCATGATTCCTTAGAATTTCTCCACCAATTTTGTCCAATATTCTCATTTCTCTTATATATCTAAATCCCTAAGCATTCATACTTTGCTTCCCATTTTAACCCTTCCCTTTCCCAAAGTTCTCCAATTTTCAGTTGGAAAGGGAGCTTGACAGGGTTTCTCTGTGTAGCCTTAGTTATCCAGGGACTCCCTCTGTAGATCAGGTTGGTCTCAGATACCTGGAAATCTTCCTGCCTATACTCCCTGCCTCTGCCTCTGTTCCTACATGTTGGGATTTAAAGGCTTCCGCCATCACTTCCTGGCACAATTTTTATACCTTTAATGTTAATACTCTGCATTAAAAGTCTTTAAGATTTATCCTAACAGTAGTCTAACTTCTTTTCCTTTGATATTTGTAGATGAATTATTGAAGTATGCAAATGCCATATTTTAATATCAAATCATTGTTTGTTGTCACATCATTGTTCTTGTTTTTGTATTTTTGTTTGTTTTTTGTTTTTGTTTTGTTTTGCTTCTGCCACTCTTCCTCTGTCAAAGAGTAGTTGGGATTATAAGCACAAGTAAGGACTAGACATGAAAAACTGTGACATGTACAAGTTGTTATAGATATAAGTAAATAAATCAAACAAACACAGACTGGGGCACCACAGTAGAAAAAATAAAACAGAAGTTACAAAAACGATGAAAGACAAAGGTGAAATAACATTTCCGGCATCAATTAAAAAAATAAACATAATCACAATGCTCAGGAACTCTAGGATGAAATAAACAGATCTAAACTAAATGTCCCTGGAGTAATTAAGGATCTGTGATTTAAAATCTAAAGGCACAAAAACTCAATTCAATAACCCAGTATAGAAGAAAATTCTGAAAATATGGATAAAATAATTGATATGAACTACTAGGGTTTCGAAACAGAGATAGATAGATAGATAGATAGATAGATAGATAGATAGATAGAATTTTTATAAGTCATAGTTAGGATTTGAGAAAACATAGAGAAAGAAACAGTAATAGAATATGTTTAAAAGTTCAAGTTATTTGCAAAGGCAAACATGCCAAAAGTTTATGAGTGCTTCAGAGCAACCTAAAAAATCCACAGACCATGTAATTATGTATTTTAAAGCTCCATAAAAAGGCAAACTTTCCCCAAAACTGCTTTATCCATTAAAAATATAATTTTTACTTGACAAAGAAATAGGGACATTCTAAGACAAGTACAAACTGAAGCAACTCATTACCACAGGCAACCAGTGAGAAAACATTTAAAAGACTCACTATCAGAATAAAGACTAGATTCACTCAATGGAAATAATTCAATAAATGAGGAATAGATTACCAAATTACGATGCCATAATTCCATATGTAGTACATCAGCACTGGACCACCTTGCTATTAAGGTAGCAGTCCCACATGGCTGGATGGCTTTCTGAACTAGCTCAGTCATAGAATAGAAGACTCTTTTGAGCAAGCAATCTCATTCTACCTTCTTAACCTGGCTTTCTGCCTCTACTTTCTCCCTAGAGGCTGTTGTCCACCAGATGGAGGGGAAAAGGATGATGGCCACAAAATCACAAATCCATAAAGAAAGAATAGAAAGAACAATAATTCAACAAAATAGAAAAATACCAGCAAAAGTACAGAAACTAACAGATCAACATCAATAACAACCTTCAGTATAAGTAATTTCAGTTCTTTCACTAAAAGACATAGACTGTCTGACTGAGTTTTAAAAATCCAATTATCGTTTTCTCAAAGATGATGACTAAGGATGCTGAACATTTCTTTAGGTGCTTCTCGGCCATTTGAGTTTCATCAGTTGAGAATTCTTTGTTTAGCTCTGTACACCATTTTTAATAGGGTTATTTGGATGTCTGGAGTGTAATTTCTTGCATTCTCTGTATATATTGGATATTAGCCCTCTATTGGATGTGCAATTGGTTAAGACCTTTTTCCAATCTGTTGTAGCCATTTTGTCCTATCGACAATGTCCTTTGCCTTACAGAAACTTTGCAATTTTATAAGGTCTCATTTGTCAATTCTTGATCTTAGAGCATAAGCCATTGATGTCCTGTGCCCAGGTATTTGAGATTCTTCCCCAGCTTCTCTTCTATTAGTTTCTGTGTATCTGGTTTTATGTGAAGGTCCTTTATCCACTTAGACTTGAGCTTTGTATAAGGAGGTAAGAATGGATCTATTTGCATTCTTCCACATGTTGTTCTTCAGTTGAACCAGTACTACCTGTCAAAAATGCTATCCTTTTTCCACTGGACAATTTTAGCTCCTTTGTCAAAGGTAAAGTGACCATAGGTGTGTGGGCTCATTTCTGGGTCTTCAATTCTATTCCAGATCTTCTTGCCTGTCTCTGTACGAATACCATGCAGTTTTTAATCACATTTCTCTGTAGTACAGCTTGAGATCAGGGATAGTAATTCCACCAGAAGCTCTTTTATTGTTGAGAATAGTTTTTGCTATCCTGTTTTTTTTTTGTTGTTGTTATTCCAAATGAATTTGAGAATTTTTCTTTCTAACTCTGAAGAATTGAGTTGCAATTTTAATGAGTATTGCATTGGATCTGTAGATTGCTTTTGACAAGATGGCCAATTTTACTATATTAATCCTGCCAATCCATGAGCATGGGAGAGATTTCCATCTTCTGAGATCTTCTTTGATTTCTTTCTTCAGAGACTTGAAGTTCTTGTCATACAGATCTTTCATTTGCTTGGTTAGATTCACACCAAGGTATTTTATATTATTTGTGACTATTGTGAAGGGTGTCATTTCCCTATTTTCTTTCTCAGCCTGTTTATCATGCAACTTACAGACAACATGAAGCTCATGAAGAAGAAAGAACAAGTGTTGGTGCTTTAGTCTGTCTTAGAAGGAGTAACAAAATAATCAAAAGAGCAAATATGAATACAAACTGTGGAACAGAAACTGAAGGAGGGGCTGTCTGGAGACTTTTCCACCTGGGTATCCATCCCATGTGCAGTCACCAAAGGTAGATGCTGATGTGGATGTCAGGAAGTGCATGCTGACAGGAGCCTGATATACCTGTGTCCTTAGAGGTCTGCCAGAGTCTGACATATTCAGATGTGGATGCTCACAGCTAACTATTGAACTGATCATGGGATTCCTAATGGAGGAGTTAGAGAGAAGACTGAAGGAGCTGAAAGGGTATGTGGCTCCATGAGGAGAGCAATAATACCCAGAGCTCCCAGGGCCTAAACCACCAGCCTGGGACCACATAGGGAGGGACCCATGGCTCCAGCTGTATATGTAGGGGAGGACGACCTTGTTGGGCATAGGTGGGAGAAGAGATCCTTAGTCCCATCATGGTTGGACGACCAGTGTTGGGGAATTCGATGATGGGGAATTGGGAGTGGGGGGGGCGTTTGGGGACACATTCTCATAGAATGCAGAGGAAGGGTGATAGAATAGGGTTTCCTGGTTGGGGGGAATTGGGGTAAGTGGATAACATCAGAAATGTAAATAATATATGCAATAAAAAAGAAATTACCTGATTATCTCAGTCCATGCATAAAAAGGTTGACGTTAACAACATTTGCTGTTAATAACTGTGGAGAAATTAAAAATAGAAGGAATATACCTCAACGTAACTGAGTGCATGTATGAAAAGCCTGTAGCCAACATTATACCAATGGTAAAAAACTGAAGGTCTGTGTTATGAAGTGAAAATTGTTTCAAAGGTTCACTCTCTTCCTTTGTATTCAATACCTTGCTTAATGAATTGACTACAAGAATATGACAAAAGAAAGAAATGAAGTGTGTGCCAACAGGAAATGATGATATCATACTTTCCTTGTCTTCATCCAACACATAGCTCTGCTTAAAACCTCAATCTTCAACAGGTAAATCCTATTTGAAGTAAACCATGCTATGTAACAATATAGAAAAGCAGTAGCTTTTCTATATGTTATAACAAACTTACTGAGAATGAAAACTCAGGATAAAAATTTATAATAGATTCAAATTATAAAGGAATTTATAGAAATGAACCTAATTAAATATATAAACATATGAAATTCATCTTTCATACACACTTTAAGACAATGCAAGTAGACACTGATGAAGTCATAGTATGACAGAATGACTTTTTTACACTTAGAGATTGTCTACATTAATGTGAAACTGGTTTCACTACAAAAAATTACCTGAACTTTACATATAATTCTAATACATATTTTATTACATCTTCCAGAAGACAAAAATTCAAAGTAAATTCAATATATATAAGCAGAAGACCACTAATACCCAAACTGATACTAAAAAGAATGAGCAATGCTAGCAGTATCATCATACCTGATTTCACATTATTCTCTTGAGTCACTACAACAAAAGCAGTGTGATACTGACACAGCCAGATATACAAACCAGTGAAAAAGAACAGAGCACCAGAAATAATAATCACAGACTACTCTACCACCTCATTTTTAACAAAGCACACATTAGAAAAAGAACACAACCACTTTAACACTGGCACTAAGAAAACTGTATAATCAACAGAAGATAAATATAGCAAAAAAAGGAGTTATACATGAAAAATCAAATATAATTTTAAAATGCGTGAGACACACCCCTCTGAAGGCTAAATTCAATAAAAACTATAGTAGAGAGGACACAGGACATTGGAAACCTTGTTTACTATTGTATGAAAACAGGATGCAAGAGGTGATCATAGAGTATACATACCTATTCCTATAATGGTCCCAACTCCAAGACCAACATTCCTCTGTCATTATAAATTCTTACAAAACATTTTTTTTTTTTGGTGGTAGTAGTGGTAGAGGTAGGGTATGTAGAATATGGTAGACTCCTACTTTAGTCCACATATTTTAGTTAGGATTACTATTGATGTGATGAAATACTATAACCACAAGCAACTAAGCGAGGAAAGAATTAATTTCACTCACTGTTCCATATAAAATCCATCATCAAAAGTAGTAATGGCAGGAACTCAAACTGTATATAAACCTGGAGGCTGGAGTTTATGCCAAATCCATAGAGAAGTGATGCTTAGTGATTTTTTTTCCTTATGACTTGATCAGTCTGCTTTCTTACAGAGCCCAGGTCTACCAGCTTAGGGAAGGCTACTATCCACAACGGGCTGAACCTTCCTCAACTGATCACTAATTAAGAAAATGTCTTATAGCCTGATCTTATGAAGGCATTTTTTAAAACGAGGCTTCCTCCTCTCTGATGACTCCAGCTTGCTACCTGTTGACATAAGACTAGACAGTGCAACTTTAAACAATTAAACAATGATTCTTAGGGAATTATTTCTCAGGGAAATTAATATTCAGTTTGTCAAGTAGTTCCAACAATTATTTCAATGAGTTTGTTTCCAGCTTTAGGAATAGCATCTTATAGAATTGTGAAATGTCCTTAATTAAACAAAAACCAATATCATCTTGCTGTATCATTTTATACATACAAAAACTCAAGCCTAAAGAAATGAGTCTTCCTAAATGGTTTTAAATATTTCAAAACATCCAAATTAAAAGTTAGTCCCAACAATATACTATATATCTCTACTAACAAAATAAAATAAAACCATACTCAATTAATTACAGTATCACATCATCTTTTAAAAAAAGATTCTAGTTTTCTAAAGAAAGCTCCTATGACACAAATAAACGTAATCGTCTCATGTGTCAGTTTTCTTATGCAAAACTGAGATGGTTGACAGAGTACCACTAATGTTTCTTCTATAAAGATTAATATTAAAATGAATTAAATAATGCATATAATGTTCCCAAACTAAGGAACAAATTATTAAAACTAAATCTCAATTATTAATTATTTGGTATAGTATTATCATGCTCCATAATTTTCCAGCTCAATATAAAACTTTGAAGGAGAAAACTTTATGGAATCCTATTTATGCCTCTACTCTTTTTAAATAAATATACTTTACAATTTGATTTTAATTTATTTATGAAAATGGCTTCCAAGTATTAAAAACTTATTAATAGTAGGTCTTTTTGCTATTTTTATAGTGCTTAGTTTTCACTCTATTTTAAGTATATATGAACATATGTATTTATATATACTTACCTGCATGTCTAGTCCCACAATAGTATTCAGTATTCCCAATGTTAACAAATAATTCACTTCGTTTTGCCTGGAAAGATATCTAGCAGTTAAGAACAAGAGCTTTGTTCAGTTTCCAGTGCAGATGTCTCATAGCTGCTTGAAACTGCAAAGGCAGGAAGATAAGGTACTTCTGATTGTAATTGCCGTTTTTTTTGTAACGGCCGTCAGGTTCTGTTACTTT
>NW_021604636.1:18539234-18541566 GCF_004785775.1 Grammomys surdaster | reverse complement strand
ACTCCTCTACTCCTCTACTCCCCTACTGCTCTACTTTTCTATAGAAGAGAAATCTTGGGTATTTATACCCTTTACCACGTGACTTGCCCTCGTAGACAATCTCAACTGAAGCCACTACATCACGTGTCTTGTAGCCATGGATACCAGGAGCACCTGGCAGCTGGGGACACTAAACAGTGTAACAAGATGTTTATCAGAGTGCGCTCAGCTATTGCAGGCTGTTAAAACAAGTCTCTTGTCAGAGTATATGTCTCGAGATGGCTGTAAAGATGATAGCCACTTTCGGCTAAGAGTCGGCTCCCAACATCTGATCTTCACAGGCTCCTTTACTAATTTGCATATGTGTGCACATACAAGCACATTAACAATTAAAATAGTATAATTTATTTATGAAAATAATGCTTTGCCAAAAATTTAACAATTTAAATATAAAAATATTACTTGAAAAATACTTGAATTCTATTTACACATACTGAACATTATATAATTGTTTATATTTATAACTGCTGGAAATGTTATTAGAAATGTCCTGAGAGGTCAACATGTAGAAGAATGTGTATTCATCCATTCTTAGCTCCTTGTATAAAGCTCAAGTCCAACTGGATCAAGGACATCCACATAAAACCAGATACACTGAGTATAATAGAAGAGGAAGTAAGAAAGAACCTCAAACATATTGGCACAGGGGAAAATTTCCTGAATAGAACACCAATGGCTCATGCTTTAAGATCAACAACTGGACCTCATAAAATAAAAAAATTATAATTATTAAGAATTGTTTCCTAATAAGGTGACCAAATTCCACTAGGAGGCCATATACCTAGGAATATATAAATAGCATAAATTGTATTTGATGTATGAATAGAAAATAAACATAAAGTTGGATGAAAAGGGAAGGCAGGATGTATCAGAGAGAAGTTGGGAAATGAGATAATATGTCTAAAAGGCATTTTATGGATATTAACCCACTTTATCATACCAAGTTGCAGTAGAAATAGGCACATCTTCTCCTATTGAGGCTAAACAAGTCAGCCCAGGTAGGGCAAAGGGATCCAAGAGGGTCACACAGCTCATAGTCCTGCTATTAGGGGTCCCATATAAAGATCAAGTTGGACATCTGTTACATATGTTCAGGAGGCCTGCATCCATCCCATGCTTTCTGGTAGGCATTTAAGTCTCTGCAATCACCTCTGGGCCAGGGGTAGTTGATTCCATAGGTATTTTTGTGGTGTAATTGACTTCTCTGGCTCCTTCACACCTCCTCTTCTTCTTCTATAGGATTCTCCAGGCTGATTCTAATGTTTGGTTGTGTGTCTTTGCATCTGTTTCCATTTGTTGCTGTTTGAAGCCTCTCATATGACAATTATGGTAGGCTTCTGTGTGCAAGTAAAGCAGAATATCATTAATAGGCTCAGGGGTATATTCTCTCTCATGGCATGGGTCTTAAGTTGGGCCAATCATTGGTTGACTACTCCCTCAATTTCTGATCCATGTTCATAATACATTTCTATGAACATCTAGAATAAGAACGATGCCTGTCATGGAAAGGCATCTATATTGAAACAATAGTGTAAAGAACATCATAGGAGTTACCAACTACTTCTGACTATATGAAAGTTCTGCTTCATAGGATGAAGCATATAAATAACACTCTTATCAAGCTAATGTATGGCTAGACAAATAATGGACTTGAGGGTAGAACTGGCTGCCATTATGCTGCTCAACTAAAATTATATTAAATTGAATCATAATTACTTCTTGTAGTATTCATAGATTTGTACTTATCTCACTCTCATCTAAGAAGCTTCTATTTGAAGTAGATGGTTATTAACACATTGACACACAACAACATAAGGTGTACAGAACAAGAGATTACAGAATGCTCAGCCCTGAAAGGAACACACATACCACATACCATTATGATGCCTGGTATCATTGTGGAAAAAGAGGGTGGAATAAGTGTAAGGGCCAGAAGTGATGTATGATTACAAAGAATCATCATTTTCTGGACATCAGCAGGGCAGCTACACATATAAACTCATAGTAGTTCCAATAACATGCATAAAGCTTATGCAAGTCCAGTCCAGGTTTAATCTTAGCAAGAAGAAAGGAGTTGGGCTCATAAGCCCTCCCCAAATATTAGAGCTATTAGAGTTCCATGGAGAAAGAGAGAGTTTTCTCTAAGATCTTAGGCCCAGGTAAATCTACAATTAATAACACAATATATATTCAATTACTCAATTTATAAAAACATTTGATAGTTTTGGAGTTTAAGCCATTAGAAATAAAGAATATACAAGGAGGAGTTGCAAATATATATATATATATATAT
>NW_021604636.1:18524158-18529234 GCF_004785775.1 Grammomys surdaster | reverse complement strand
GAGTATAGGCCTTTGTAGTAGGATCTGATGATTTTTTTAATTTCTTCTGTTTCTGTTGTTATGTCTCCCTTTTCAGTTCTGATTTTATTAATTTGGATACTCTCTCTGTGCCCTCTGGTTAATCTGGCTAACGGTTTATCTATCTTGTTGATTTTCTCAAAGAACCAACTCCTGGTTTTATTGATATTTTGTATTGTTCTTTCAGTTTCTATTTGGTTGATTTCAGCCCTGAGTTTGATTATTTCCTGCCTTCTACTCCTCCTGGGTGTATTTGCTTCTTTTTGTTCTAGGGCTTTTAGTTGTGCAGTCAACTTGTTAGTATGTGCTCTTTCCAGTTTGTTTTTGTAGGCACTTAGAGCTATGAGCTTTCCTCTTAGCACTGCCTTCATGGAGTCCCACAAGTTTTGGTATGATGTGTCCTCATTTTCATTGAAATCTAAAAAGTCTTTAATTTCTTTCTTTATTTCTTCCTTGACCAAGTCATCATTGAGTAGAGAGTTGTTCAGTTTCCATGTGCACACGGGTTTTCCATTGGTTTTGTCATTATTAAAGACCAGTCTTATTCCATGGTGATCTGATAAGAGGCAAGGGATTATTTCAATCTTTTTGTATCTGTAGAGGCTTGTTTTGTGACCAATTATATGGTCTATTTTGGAGAAGGTACCATGAGGTGCTGAGAAAAAGGTATATTCTTTTGTTTTAGGATGAAATGTTCTATAGATGTCTGTTAAGTCCATTCGGTTCATAACTTCTGTTAATGTCAAAGTGTCTCGGTTTAGCTTCTGTTTCCATGATCTGTCCATTGCTGAGAGTGGGGTGTTGAAATCCCCCACTATTATTGTGTGAGGTGTAATGTGTGTTTTGAGCTTTTGTAAAGTTTCTTTTATGTATGTAGGTGCCCTTGCATTTGGGGCATAGATGTTCAGAATTGAGAGTTCACCTTGGTAGATTTTTCCTTTGATGAGTATGAAGTGTCCTTCCTTATCTTTTTTGATTAATTTTGGATGGAAGTCGATTTTATTTGATATTAGAATGGCTACTCCAGCTTGTTTCTTGGGACCATTGGCTTGGAAAATTGTTTTCCACCCTTTTATTCTGAGGTAGTGTCTGTCTTTGTCACTGAGGTGTGTTTCTTGTATGCAGCAAAATTCTGGGTCTTGTTTGTGTATCCAGTCTGCTAGTCTGCGTCTTTTTATTGGGGAATTGAGACCATTGATGTTAAGAGATATTAAGGAAAAATGATTGTGGCTTCCTGTTATTTTTGTTATTAGAGGTAAAGTTATGTTTGTATAGTTATCTTCTTTTGGGGTTGTTGGAAGATTACTTCCTTGCTTTTTCTAGGTTGTAGTTTCCCTCCTTGTGTTGGCGTTTTCCATCCATTATCCTTTGAAGTGCTGGGTTTGTGGGAAGATATTGTGCAAATTTGGTTTTGTCATGGAATATCTTGGTTTCACCATCTATATTGATTGAGAGTTTTGCTGGGTATAGTAATCTGGGCTGGCAATTGTGTTCTCTTAGGGTCTGTATGATGTCCGTCCAGGCTCTTCTGGCTTTTATAGTCTCTGGTGAGAAGTCTGGTGTAATTCTTATAGGTCTGCCTTTATATGTTACTTGACCTTTTTCCCTTACTGCTTTTAGTATTTTTTCTTTGTTTTGTGCATCTGATGTTTTGATTATTATGTGACGGGAGGTATTTCTTTTCTGGTCTAGTCTATTTGGTGTTCTGTAGGCTTCTTGTATGTTTATGGGCATCTTGTTCTTTAGGTTAGGGAAATTTTCCTCAATGATTTTGTTGAAGATATTTACTGGCCCTTTAAGTTGGGAATCTTCATTCTCATCTATACCTATTATCCTTAGGTTTGGTCTTCTCATTGTGTCCTGGATTTCCTGGATGTTTTGAGTTAGGAGTTTTTTGCTTTTTTCATTTTCTTTGACAACTGTGTCAATATTTTCTACCGTATCTTCTGCATTTGAGATTCTCTCTTCTATCTCTTGTATTCGGTTGGTGATGCTTGCGTCTGTGACTCCTGATCTCTTTCTTAGGTTTTCTATCTCCATGGTTGTCTCCCTTTGAACTTTCTTTATTGTTTCTATTTCCAGTTTCAGATCCTGAATGTTTTTGTTTAATTCCTTCTTTGTGTTTTCTTGCATTTCTTTAAGGGATTTCTGTGATTCCTCTTTAAGGGCTTCTATCTGTTTACTTGTACTCTCCTGTATTTCTTTAAGGGAGTTACTTAATTCCTTCTTATAATCCTCTATCATCATCATGAGAAGTGATTTTAATTCTGAATCCTGCTTTTCAGGTGTGAAGGGGTGTTCAGGGCTTGCTATATTGGGAGAACCGGGCACTGATGATGCCAAGAAACTTTGGTTTCTGTTGCTTATGTTCTTGCGCTTGCCTTTCGCCATCTGGGTAACTCTAGTGGTACCTGCCCTCTCTGTGTAAGATTGGAATCTGTATTTCCAGTTATCTTGCTTATTGCAGAGCTCCTCGGAGTCCAGAGGTCTCTGTGGTCTTATGCCCCTAATCTCCCGGGTGGAAGAACTCCTGGGACTCAGGCCACCTCTTGGATCTGGTAATCCTTCTGTTCTGAGTGCAGTGGCTCCTCGGCTGCTCTGAGTGCAGTGGGTTCTCGATGACTCAGGATTCAGTTTCAGCTGCTCTGAGTGCAGTGGCTCCTAGATGACTCAGGATTCAGTTTCTCCACAGGACAGGAGCAGACCAACTCTGTGTCAGCTGCTCTGAGTGCAGTGGCTCCAGCTGCTCTGAGTGCAGTGGGTCCCTGATGACTCAGAATTCAGTTTCAGCTGCTCTGAGTGTAGTGGCTTCTCGATGACTCAGGATTCAGTTTCTCCACAGGACAGGAGCAGACCTACTCTGTGTCTGCTCCAGTCCCAGGGACCAGGCAGGGGCCGAAGGGAAGTGGAATTCCGGAGGGGCAGGGTTTGGGTAGCTGCTGTGCCCTAGATGTCCCTGGCTCCCAGATGTATTTCTGGGGCTTAGGGAGTGAGATAGAGTTCTTACCAGCTGCTCTGAGTGCAGTGGCTCCTGGATGACTCAGGATTCAGTTTCTCCACAGGACAGGAGCAGCCACACTTGTATTTTACTTAACATTTTTTTTATCTAGTAAACCTGTTGAAATTTACTCTTATCAGACCTGAGCTTCAACCAATCAAAACACTAAAAATCATTATCAGATAAGAGATTAAATCAACATCAATTATCATTTTATCATAATCCATCACTGGAGTCTCCTAACCTCAATGTATTTTGTTAGAGCCTTTGCTGATGGCTATCTTTTGTTCTGTAACTAATAAAAACTCATTTAGGGCAACCCAATCCACTGTTTTCCATCAATATTCATTCACATTTGGCTAAAGAATTAACTATGCTTAATTCTCTGTAAGGGAAATTCAGTGTTTTACCTCACAGTCCCTTTGTTTACCTGTAAACACTGACATTAAAAATTAAAAGTAGGGATTAGCTTGGATCATATAGTATTTCTTTGTACCTTGGTTCCTTCCCTTACACCACATAAACTTGTTAGGATAACACATGCATGTAATACCTGTACTTTGGGAGTCAAAAAGATCATGAATTTAAGGTCATTGTTAAATGCAGGAAATTTAAACCCAACCTCTGCTATAGACCATATCTCAAAAAAAAAAAAACCTTTCCTTATTTATAGATTTAACTGATACCTCATAATTATGTCTAGCTTCTGAAGACAACAATCCTGACATTAGCAAATAAATTTGAAAACGTAAACTGAAAACTCCATTCAAACATGAAAGCTAGTTCTTGATTTAATAATCAGAAGTGTTTGAATACCTATTTAAAATTATTTTGCTGTAATTTATTTGTGTATGGGGGAACCTACAAATTTAGGTTCATATACCATAGTGCACTTGTGTGAGGTGCAAGATATTGAATTCGGGTCATCAGCTTTGTAGATGGTTCCTTTACACATTGAGCCGCCTTGCTGTCTCATAAATATTTTTGTCTCTGTATCTTAGTATGAACTTCATTATTTAAAATGTAGTTCATTCATTGTTTCACACCTAAATTAGCAGCTAGAAACTGCCTCAATTTCCTACTACCATGACTTCCCTTCCTTTATTAACTGTAACTCAGAGCTCTTTAAGATGCTCTGTATACTATTTGTCACAGCAACAATAACAGCATCTGATACAACATTGTATATGTTATTCTTACACATTTGGATGGAGGGAAAACAGAAGAGTGTGGAACTTTGGGTAACAAAAACACCACTCAATTCATCATTCTTGTGGGATGTTGGAAAACAACAGCACTGAGAGAACAAAGACAGTAATAGCCAACTCAAAAGGATTCAAAAGGCAGTAAGGACTGTATTAGAAACTGGACTAAAGACCACTATTGCTACATTATGACAAAGAATTAGGCTAAAGAGCAAGTATAGTAGAGGCCTATAAGGTCAATATTCTAGAAGAGATAAAGGATTCCAATGGTAAGTTGACTAGCTAGATTTGTGAGATCTTGGTTGGACTGAGAGACTCTGCTTAATAAATAAAGTGAAGTGTGATCAAGGAAGACACCTAATATTAATTTCAGGTCTCTACACATGTGCACACCTACAAATGTATTCCACATACACAAACACACACTTTACATATGAACATATATACACACATGCAGGCAAGATACAGAGCTAGTTCAGTGGTAAAAACATCTGCCACTCTTGCAAAATTTAGTTTCCAGAAACCACATCAAATAGCTCACACTCATCTTAACTCTGGGTCTAAAGGATAAAATGCCCTCTAGCAACAAGAACTATCTTCTACACAAAGATAAACAAAATTAAAAACAAAATAAACAGTTTTTCTTAAAAAGTAAATTAAGAAAGAATGTGCCTGACTTGTATCCATGTCTTGACAATTCTAATGTGTACAGAAATAAGGGACTAATGTGTTTGGCAAGGAAATTCTAAGACATGCTATCATTCAGAGTATGCCCTGACTACTGCTCAAATCTCTGATTCCTGCCGACAGAGAGAGAGAGAGAGAGAGAGAGAGAGAGAGAGAGAGAGAGAGAGA
>NW_021604636.1:18496425-18524148 GCF_004785775.1 Grammomys surdaster | reverse complement strand
AGAGAGAGAGAGAGAGAGAGAGAGAGAGAGAGAGAGAGAGAGAGAGAGAATTTAAATAGCAAAGGAGAAAGAAAGATATGGAAAGTATGCCGAAAGATTGAATTTATCCTAAAAATGAAGAGAGTGTGAAAGAAAATATAATTGTAAAAGAGATAATGTATGGCAAGAAAAATAGGAATGTAGCAAGAGAAAAACACAGAAGGTATCCTAAGAGTAGGAATCAAGCATAAGAGCCTGGATAAAGATTCATATTTGTTTGGAAGAAGAGACCCTAGACAAAAAATGCAGCTGTAGAATTAGGTGCTCAAATTACTATCTAGAACAGTGTCCCACAGGTCACCATAGAAAAGCTGATATAACTGTGGTCCAGGCCATGCTTCTTCCTTAAATGACAGTGCAACTTAACACCATCATCAATGTAAGTACTGGTTTTACAAGCATGAGTGATGCTGGGTAGAGGTCAAGAAATCTTACATGGTTGTTTTAGAGGGCCACTGAGGATAGTCAGTGTGGCAGCATTTGAGGCCTTCTAAGGAAGCTCAGCAAAGCCACTATATAAAACTGTGAATATGAAACCTAAGTTACAATGGAAACTCCAGGATATGGCAAATATGAAAGCCACAACCTCTCTTGATACCATGTTATATAATGGAGAGAAGCCTGCCCTAAAATGAGATGATGTGATGATATGTTCTAGGTGCATCATAACTAGATAAGGATAAGCCATTTTTAATTATTTATTTATTTATTTATTTATTTATTTATTTATTTGAGTCCAGATAATTATATCATGATCTCAGCACTGAAGAAGGAGGTGCAGATTTCATTTTTACATATGCTTAGCATTGTTATTACTGTTTTCTGACAATTCATTGCTATGCTTCCATTTTTCCCTTTTAAAATGTAAATGTTTACTATGTACATTTGGATATATGGGGAACTTTTCTTTTATGTCTGGTGTCTCTGACTAGACAAGATTTTGTATTTGAACATTAGAACAGTGTAGTGACTCTTAAAATATACCCGATACTTCTGATTTTAGACTGAAAACCCTTTGTGTTGAAAATCGACATGAACTCATGAGGATGGGACTGGAAGGTTATGTTTTAAATGGTATGTGCTTTATTGTGACCTTGGCAAGAGTAGAATTGTGATGATCAAAATTGTCAGCTTGAGATGATACTGATTCACCATGGTAAAAAGCATCTGAACATGCCTGTGAGGACTCTACAGATTATATTAACTGAAGTGGGCATACTTACCATAAACATTGAGGATACCATTCTATTTTCTGCAGGCCTAAATTTAAGGGAAAGAATCTGGAAGCTATCTGAGTCTTAGAATTATTTTCTCTTTGTTTTCTGACAGGGGACTCAATGCTACCAGCAACTTCTTACTCATGCTCCCATGCTGTGTCCAGCATAATCAACAGTATCTCCATGAACCATAAGTGAAAATACTCTTTCTCCTTCAAATTGTTTTGTGTCAGCTAATTTTGTACTAGTAATGAAAAATCTAACATAATAAACAAATGAGCTATTAGAAAATCTCAAGAAAGCATGAAATTGAAAAGGTATTTGTTCTAGACAGAAACAATATGGACTGCTATTTCTGAAAGATATTTAAACAACCAGTTATGAAAGACTAAAGAACGTTAAAATTCAAATTTACTCTTAAACAGGAATAGTATACCAATTTACACATAGTATACAAAACAGAAAGTCTATGACACTGACAATACCAACTGCTGCTGTGACTAGAGAGCAACAAGAACAGCCACTAGTCACTCAGAGGGATGCAGAATTATACCACTGAAGAAAGATTACCATGCTCTTATAGTATAACCCAATAATCACAATCCTTGGCACTGAACAAAAGGAAGAAAAAAAAACCTTATGTCTATACAAAAATCTGTTCATGAATGTGTATATTAGCATTATTCACAACTTGCAAGATATGGAAGCAACTAAGATTTCCCTCTGGACATAAAGAGATAATTGTGATACATTCATATAATGGGACATTGTATAGGAGTAACATAAATGAGCTCTCAAAAGACATAAAGCAGTACTAAATGTGAATTATCAAGGAGAGGAACTAATCAGACCTCAGACCTAAGGTGTGATTCTAACTGAAGTGACACATTACTTAGAGTCAGGGATACATTCACAGAAATATGTCACCAGGTGTTTGTGTCATAGTTTAAAGCAGCCAAGAAACTAATATGACAATGATGCCACCAGTTGATATAACCTTATAACCTTATTAGACCTCTAATAGTTATGTAAACTCTTGTTAACCATAGTGGGAGTGTGTAGTGCCTGAATGCACAGTAGTCTAGAAAAGCTGAAGTAGAGACAGTGAGAGGATTCGTTTTTGTAATGTTTTAGAGATAGATAAAAAGAAGAACAGAAAAGTCCTAGAGAAACTTTAGAGTTTTCAAAACACTATTTAGTATAGGTGCCATTACCAATTTGTCCAAGCCTATAGAATAAGCATCAACAAGTGTGAACACCAACATTAGCTACTGCCAGTAGGTGGTTTTATCAATTCTAACATAAGTATTGCTCTGGTGGGAGAAATGATATAGCAAGATGGGATCTATTTTAAAAATCTAACAATTTTGCTGTGAATGTGGAAATGCTGTTTTCAATATGCCATCATGTAGAGAATAGATTCTTCAAGATTTGCTATATTAGAAGCAGTCTATTACTGGAAAACATAGATGCTGAACTTTACCAAGATATGGTTTTGATCATAAGCATGTGAGTCCCTATCAGTTCATCATGTCCAGAATTCTCTTGTGGAGTTTCCTGATATTCTTTCCAAAGGTGAAGAGATCTAATGTATAGCAAGTTCAGTAGGAGCTAGACATTGAGAAATACACATGAAGGAGCAGACCCCTCAATCACTTTCCAAATCAGGCTGAAGAACAGGGGTTTCATATGTTCATATTAGACAATGGCTAACATGATGTCCATGAAAAAAGCAATTGAAAAAATGAACATACCCACATATGCATATTTTTACTTGCAAAATCTTTGGGGTTCTGATATTTTTTCATTCATCTACTTCTCTGGAACTTACCTTATTTTCAAGGGGTTCTGACAGTTTGGGATTTTGATTTCAGGTCTTTTCTGAGAAGATTCAAGAAGCCTTGTGGGAAAAGCTTAATTTACATGTTATCTGTATGAATGGAAGTTCTAGCTTCTTAAGATGTGAATAAAAGTCTAACATTATGAAATTGGTAATCTTAAAACTGAAAATTTATTATAAGTCAAACATCTTATCGAATACTGTACAGTTGTTAGTTTGCTATATCATGATACCAATCTTTGAACTAAATATCAATATTATCCTAATAATTAGGTTCAGAAATGAGTAACAAAGCAAGAACTGAGAAATCAATGTATCTCATTGGCTTTCAAATAGATGGGAATCTAGCAGTGAAATGTAGAATGTCTCACCAGGCTCAGTATCACTCACTTTACGTAGATGTGGCTGAACTTTACCAAATACCATGAGAATCTGTTTCAAAACTCAATGGCAATGAATATGTAGTCATAAACTGAAAGTTCCCTTTATCCAACATATTTATTCTGACATTGTGGCATTTTGTGTACCAAGATAGGTACTGAAGACACAATAATCTATATGCCAAATACTTCCTGAGGGTACAGTTTAAGTCAGGCCAACAAATAAAGCATTGTAGGTTACTGCACACTGTTCTCCCCTTAGCAGATGGTCAATCAATAGCTTTTGACTGACACCACAGGTGATTAATATTGTATACAAAAGCCTGTTTTCTGAATATAAAGTGAAACCATGGAAAGTCAAAGCATAGCCTTCAACTAAAGAATCATGCATTTATTTTAGAAACATGAATAGAAGCTTTAAACTGTACTAAGGGTATTAAATTAGAAGTTTTAAGATGCTTGGAGAAGAAATCATGAAAACAAGAAAGAGTGCATGCTTCCAAGCAACTGATAACAGAAAAAGAAACAAAGTCATATTTCACAGAACTACTTATGTCTAGACATTCTAAACCTCAACATAATATATATTCTTTCCAATTCAAGTAGCATTAAACAACTAATTTTAAACTCTAAAAAAACAGGTAGAACAATATATGTTTGATTGTGCTATAAATTACCGTTATTTCAATATAGAAAATTATTTAGTAAAAAAAAATCACACATTATACAGGAAATATAAAAAGTGGAAGTCTAATTTCATTGTATTTAGTAGTCAAAAGAAAAGCCTTGTCAATGTCATTTTGTATTTGGATAACACCAAATTTTTTTTCAGTAAATATTCAAGCAAAAAGATAGAAGTGGGGAAAGAACATTTATAAGAAAAAACCCTAATGTTTCAGGAGTCTTGACCTTAGAAAAGAGTTCTCTACCCAAATGTGGAGTCCAGCCTTGCTCAGGATTACTACCACAACACTCAGAAAAGTACAGAGACATCAGGAACTTTCATTTACCTAATTCATTGGGCACCACCTTCATGGTAGTTACCACTGTCTAACACAAGAATACTAAAAGGTATATCAGGGCTCCTCCCCTGGAGTTTTACTCAACTTTTACTTCAACAACCCTACCATCTCAGTTTATCTTTCTGTTATTCTGAAAAAAAAAATCCCTAAAACAAAAACCCCAAAATGTCTTAACTCTCTTCAACAGAAGACTGACAAATATTTTCTCCTCTGCCCATATCACATGTTGCTTAAGCATGGTTCATGCCATTATAAAATCAGTATCCATCTTATCATGTAAGTGTATACCCCATGGATTTCCCCCCGAATGACAATAAAACATTTGTATGTTATGATTTACAAAGCCTGTTGATGATGTTTTCATATCTCAATTAGTAAAATCAAATTTAACATTTCAGATTAATCCCAGAGAAAGGGCTATGCTTATGTTATATAATGCATGTCAGCAGCAATTGATAACAAAACAAGAAGCAGATAAGTTACAGAAGTAGGTAAAAGTGAGTCATGATACATAATCAAACCCAGAGTCATTGGTCATGTGCTTTAGTCCATCTGTGGGTTTCATAAAATTTAGAAATAACATGGACATAGAAATTTTGTGAACTGAATGAATACTTTTGTCATACATTTAAAACAATAACATAACCAAAAAAAATGTACAAAAATACCCTAACAATCGCTTCTAATTAGAATGACTACTGTTCTTGTCTTTGTTCTGCTCATATTTATCAGCCTTGGCTCTCTTGGTGAACCTTTATGGGCGTAGCTTCTGATATTCCTAGGAGATACAATCTCATAACAAACTCCCCAATCTTCTGGTTCTAACAATCATTCTGCCACAGCAAACTCTGGAATACTTCAACAATTAAAGTGGGAGAAATAGTCTTGCCCAGGGAGGAGCACAACTGTTGATGATCCAATATCAAATAGTCACCAGTCATCCCTGAAAACATATAAGACAGGTTATACAGATATGCATATAAAATAATTAATGAGAAAAGAGGCCTTGAATTTTAAGGACAGGAGCAAGGAAGAGTATATACGAAGTTATAGAGTGAGAAAGAAGAAGGAGGGAACTGATAGAAATATAATCTAAAAAATAAAGATCTAAAATCTATGTTTGTTGGTAAGAAATGTGTCATAATAATAAAAATCCTAAGCATAGAGGTGATGAATTGGAAGGTAAGTACTTTGGAAAATTAAAAGCTACAAGAAGGGAGTCTCTTGAATAGAATTGCTGTATTATAAAGATGTCTGAGAGCTCTTTCATCTTTTGTAGCACAACGTAGGAGGGAGAAGGTCTATCAGGTCTTTGAGGCTGTCAATGAAAACAAATGTTTTACAGGTTCCATTCCCAGTTTCAAGCACTGTTAACAACTACTATTTGTTTTTTATAAGTCATCCTATCTTTATCTGTTCTAACATACTACACATACTAAGGATAAGGTTCCACCCCACTTTAAAATCTTCAGTATTTTCCCCATAGTGCCTGCCAACCTCATAGGACCTGGTAATGTTACACAACAAGTTCATTCAAATTCCAAAATTCCCCATCCAGCCTTTCCACCAATTAATAATAAACACTATGCCATTATAAATAGGCATAAACTTATGAGAAAAAGTAAGAGAGCCAAATTTTCAGGCACAATTTTTCCATAGAGTAATCCATGGAGTAATTTGTCCTTAAGCATATCAGATGACTTCACTATCTTTTCTTGGAACATGGGCAAGTTGTCAGAGCACCATTCCTTGAGCCCTGGGAAGTCTTCATTTGATTCCAACTATGTCTATAAACACTTAGTTCCCTTAATAATAAAAAGTACACATATTGTATTGCATATCCCTTATCTAGCTATCAAATATCATAAAAGTTTTACTTCAGTTTCATCAATACATAGATTAATAAGTTAGACAATTATTGCGTGACTGCTAAAACAAGCAAGGAAACAAACAAAAACACAGAGATTACCTCTTTAAAAAATTAAAATCTGTATATTATCTGATTTAATTCAAACTCAGTTGAAACAGACAAACCTTGGCCCTGTCGAGAGACAGTCTTACTCAGGGAAGAGCAGACCAACAGATTGTCAATCAGACGAACTGATTGTCAATCCAAATGATGAGCTCTGAAAACATACATAAAGGTAACCTTATTCATGCTGAGCAGGGTATACTGTATTTACGTATTTAGGTGTGTGTGTGTGTGTGTGTATGTGTGTGTGTGTGTGTATGTGTGTGTTTGTAATAACAATCAATATAATGATTATGTGAAAGGAATGGGAAGGTGGGATAGTAAAATTATGTTAATCAAAAATAAAAAAATACATTTAAAAATGCAGTGAAGTAAAAATGAAGAGGGGACACAAAATTTAATATATTCTATGTTATTTTTTAAATTTTTTAACATTTTAAAAAACATTTCATTTCAAAAGAGGGTATATTGTGAAATAAAAAACTTTATGTGTGACATCAATTTGTTTGTAGCAATTTTCAATGTAATACAGTATGTTTATCTACATATTAAATGTAAATGAATAATACCATATCCTCAAATATATTTTAATTATATTTTATTATATAAAACATTTTTTAAATTTAAATATATTTTGCTGATATTGTACAACAGTCCTCAAGTCCTTTCAGATATGCTTTCTCTCTTCTACAATCAACTTTAAGTTCTTTCTGAGTAAACAAACCAAAATCCAAAACAGTAACAAAAACACTAAAAACAAAAAACAAAAACAAAAAAAATAGAATAATTACTTCCCTTGTTAAAAAAAAAACAACCACACACTATACCCAAACATAAACACACACAAAAAATTACTTTGAAGTTATTATACTTTGGGCACCTACTCTTGACAATAAAGGCAACCTTGGAGTTGTAAATACACTCAGGTTCACTCTATTGGAGAAAACTATTCCCTCTCCCTACAGGTATAAGTGGCAATTCAGTTGTTAGTCTTTACTCTAGTGGTTAAGTTTTCATTCATTCACTCATTCATTCATTCATTTTTATATAACAAAATAAATATATAATAAAATAAAACTATCACATCAAAGTTGGACAAAAGAATCCAACAAAAGGAAAACAGCCCAAGGGAAGGCACAAGAATCAGATGCACACTTATTTTCACACTGCAAAAGCACTAAACTGAAAACCATAATATATATGCACACAACAACCGCACAGCTTATTGAAGATGGAGATTTTGAGCCTGTGCTTCCATAAAGTCTTTACCCCTGCATCTCAGTATACAAAAGCACACTCTCTATACTCTCAGAAGAAAAATGTAAACACTAAGTCAGCAACAAACCACAAAGGTACATTGTCTGTAAGATATGCTAGGGCAAAGGTGGGACAGAGAGTGGAGGAGTAACCAAACAATAATGCATTTGACTTAAGGCCCATGCCATGAGATGAAACCCATACCTGACACTGCTTGGGTAATGACACACCTGAAACTCGATAGCTCAGTGTCTTAGGCTAAAAGTAAATACTGCTCTGAACAAAAGAGAAAAAGACAAGGTGATAGAATGACTTCTAATGATAATGATATTCTGCTATACTCATAGGTGAATGCCTTGTTCAGCCACAATGAGAGCAGATTCTTCCTGCAGAAGATGACAATAAACATAGAGACCTACAGCGAGACAATGCAGAAAGCGAGAAACATTGTTGCATTTAGCTATATATGATGTCTTTATCAAATCTTGCCCCTTAGAGCTTCAGCTCCCATCAAGAGGAGTCAGAAAAAGTTAAGAGTCAGAGGAGATGGAAGACATTAAAAAAGAAAGAAAGAAAACAAGAACAACAACAAAAACAAACAAAATGGACCTCTAAATCAATGTGAGCAAAGCTTATATGAACACACAGAAACTAAAACAGCATGCACAGAACCAGCATACTTCTGTACCAGGTCAGGTGTGTAAGGTCTTTCTTAATTTAGGACGTAAAATTGTATAGACACTACAGGAAAATATAGAAATGAGTCTTCATGGCCCATGGTTAAGAAATGTCGCCGGGCAGTGGTAGAGCACGACGTTAATCCCAGCACTTGGGAGGCAGAAGCAGGTGGATTTCTGACTTCGAGGCCGGCCTGGTCTACAGAGTGAGTTCCAGGACAGCCAGAGCTACACAGAGTAACCCTATCTCAACAAACCAAAAAAAGAAAAAAGAAATGTCACCTTAAAAGTAAAAAGAAAAAAAAAGAAATGTCACCTTAGATGAGATGCCAAAAAATAAAAGAACATATAGCTTAATTAAACTTAGCAAAATTAAAGCCTTTGTGCCATCAACTAGGAATAAAACAAACCACTGGATGGAAAAATATTTTAAACATTGTATTTCATAATACACTCACATCAGGATGACATAAAGCATTTGTTTCAACAAGAAAGCTCCTTGGAAAATGGGCAAGTGATTTTGATAGACATTTCTTCAAGGAAGTAATACAAATTGATGATAAAGAAGGAAAGATCCTGAATATAATTAGTCACTAGGGATAAGCAAATCAAAATCACAATTAGATACCACTTCGTAAATACAGGGTGGTGTTCAGGTCAGAATTTCCATGACTGAGATAAAGCATTTGAAGAAAGCAAGTTAGATGTGGATTTGTTTTGGCTCACCATTTCTTAGGTCTCAGTCTGTAATGAAGCAGAACGATCTGAACCTGGGTATAGGAACAGAGGGTGTGTCTATGTTCACGAACTCTCACTCGGCCATTTTGACCCACCCAGTTCCAGTGCACTTACATATATGGAGGTCTCCTGCCTTAACTTGTTTGGTGGGAGCACACTCACAGAAGTTCATTGGAACGCTTAATAAAGAAAAACTGACTTCTCAGTCTTAAGCTGACAAAAATTAGCAATTATAGATGGGTATAATGCAAACATTTATGCTGGTATTTTGGGAATGGGAGATCACTGGACATTTACTATGTTGCTGGTGAAAATTTAAATTTGTCAACTTCATTCCTGATTTTGAACACTCCAAAGTAAAAATATAAAATATAGTGTATGAAAAACATCTATTTTAAATAACAGAAAAATGTTGTAGTAATTATTTAAAACTGGCCTCTGGCTCAGACCGACTGTCTAAGCTGCAGAGGCTCTGTCTAGCCCAGCCGCCATGTTTCTCTGCCTGAGGCCATGTGCACACTGCAGCTAGAACTGGCCTACCAGAAACATCAGCCCTGCCACCCACTAGATGTCAGCATGAGAGATGGCTCTGCCAATCTTCCACACTGTCTCTGCAAGACAGGGCATTGCCCAGACCATTCCACCATCCATGCTGGCCCAGTAAGAGAATGAGACTCTAATTCTTATAGATTAATCAAAGGCTTTATATGTTTGATAATGAATAATAATGAGATGCTGATACAGAGAGTTGTATCCCAATTAGCTAACCTAATTATAAGTTTATAAGTTGTTCTCCACGAGTGCTCTCCATACCTGTGTGGTTCTCCATCCTCCTACATCTCTGCCCTCTCTAGCTCCTCCTCTTCCTTTTTTCTCTTCCTCTCCCAATGCCTCCTCTTCTTCTCCTTACTCCTCCCACCTTAGCTCCTCCTACAGAAAAATAAAAGGTTAAACACTTGTAAATATTTTTATTTATTACCAAATTCAAAACCATGTGTATTTATACTCAAAACTGTTTGTATTTATTACTTGATGAACAAAGAAAATTATTTGGGATCTTTTTTGTATTGTAGGATATTATCCACCCATAAAAGGAATGAAGTATTACAACTCATTACATTGGGCACTGAAAACACTCTGCTAAATGAAACATGTAAGTTAAAAGAAATAGTATGTTGTATAATTTTATTTATGTTAAATTTCTGGAATAAGTGGTCTGTGGAGACATAAAGTAGTTTCCCAAACATGTAACATAGGAGATATATAAGACTTCTTTTGTGAAGAAAATCTCTGAAAATTCCACTTGCCAGTGGCAGTATTCTGCTTCTGTATATCCTGTGTTGTCAGAACATTCAGCAGTGTATATCCTTCCACAAAAAGAAAAAATGCTCCAGTTTTTATCCGTAGACATAAGTATTGCCCATCTATCCAGAGCTTAATAGGCTTGGCTAAGATGGGCTATAGTCTTCAGAAAAGCTAGATCCAATATCAAGAGATCTGTTGATCAGCAAAGTCATTGCTAAATACTTTAACTACCACGTTCAAAAAGAGGGGAGCTCCAAGATTTCTTCCTAGATTCCAGAGTAGAACTGAAAATGTAGAAAGCCAAAGGGCTTTAAATTTGCTTGAGTCTGTCAAGTAAGGAAAAGCAGTGATGTCAAGATGACATCACTCACCACTGACCACTGCATCTTTTACATCACCATAAAATAGATACTGTTCCTACACAGCCAGAGAAGAAAAGGTAGAATGTCTCTCAGGGAGGACTTATGACTTTGAAAGTCTTGAAAGATCACTGATATGACACTGAGATGATACTAATCATTATCGAATGTGTCTTGAAGGTAGGACACACAGGGGAGCTTGGGAACCTTTGGCATATGTCCATGTGGAAAGGTGGCAGATGGAGTACCATGGAGACGTTTAATTGTGCAAAATTAAAAAGAAACCCCTCTTATAAAGTAATTTGTACTAAAATGTGTTCTTTGTATTGTTTTCAACCTGATTCAAAGTTAATAGTTACATATTTTCATTACATCAATTACTTTGGAAATAAAGGGAATGATGATTTCAAATATATAGTTACATGCATATGCCATCAAGTAAGCATATTGAAATGAGCTAATTAAATGAATACTAAAGGGAACAACTGATTATAAACATTGAAAAAAATATCAAATAGAGCTTCATCAGGCAAACGTACTCAATCTAAAAAAAAAAGAGTATCTTTCTTTTGTTATTAAGCTATTGGCAAGATTTAACCACAGCTGCTCCATGGGGAATCATTGACAATTGATTATTCTTCTTTGTTGCACTTCAAAAGGCAACCTGCTTAAAGTAAAGGCAGACATTGACTCAATCAGAGTTTGCTTAATTATTTTGCTGTTTTCTTGGAGAGGTTTAAGTGGATATTTTATAACACCAGATTCACTGGTCCTAAGGACAGTGTGATCCATTCTCTATAGCAATTCTCATTTTTTTGGAAAATCATGACACATTGGATATCTTAAAAACAGCAACATTAATTTTAATTTGTCATATTGTAAGGTATAAATTGGCTAAATGTTAATAGCATTCTTGAGCAATCAGTCCCACATGATTAACCTAAAAATTGCCAAAGCATTGTTTACTCTTCATTTGTATCTGAAGGGAAAAAAAATACGTGATGAGACCTACAGAGTTGGATTAATTTACTTTCTGATCTGCATTAAAACTTGCCAGAATGATTCATGATCATTTTTCCTTGATATTTATCCTGACAAAACATCTTCATTTTGAAAGCAGCGCATTGGAAAACAATTCAGAGGCAAAGGTGATCCACGCAATGACAATTGAGCGGCATGGAAAATACCGTTGTGTTGTATTCTTCTCACTTTTCCTCCAGTTAATAAAACAGGCAGGAGACAAGCCTTTGAAACCTTGTAAGAAATCTCTTTTGAAAACCTGCTTGGTTTTTTTTTTTTTCCTTAATAAAGTCAAAATACATAGCTCGTGGCTTTAACACCATCTAGTGGTGTTTTAAGCGACAGCAAGTGAAAAAACAAAGTGAGACAAAGGAGCAAGGGCCTCACACACTGAAACTTTGTAGAGATTTCTTGAGAGCCCTGCTATGAACCCCATACTGATAAAGAAGGGTGTGACACTGAAGAAGCCACCGTGTTATGTGCTCCAATAAAAGGTAAAATGCTTTTCATCTTCTATTAAGAAAGAGGAAAATAAGAAGTCACCACACAAATACCTTTCTTTCCTAAATGTAGTTGGGAAAAATGCAAAAAACACTAAGGTCATCTTCAAATATCTAAATTGGTATTGTTTTGTTACACCAATAAATCAGAAAGCTGCAGCTAATGAAAAATATAGCAGAATATCAAAATGTATAAAACCCCTTAACCATATTTCAAATGAATAAGATTTTGGATCTAGGAGATGGCTGGTAGGTAAACTGTCCAAGCAGGAGGATCAGTGCTCTTATCCCCAGCACTTCAGTACAGAGCAAAATGTGATGAAAACTTCCTGTCGCCCCAGAGCTGGAAGGAAAAGATCAGCAGATACACGGACTTAATGTCCAGGCAAAACGGGGAGCTTCAGAATGTGTTTCAAAAATGTGCTCCATCAGTGATTGAGGAAGATATTTAGTAACAACGTATGCTATACGTACTTGTAGGAGTAAGCACAACTACACGCACACACAAACACACATACACGACTTTTTTAAAAGTAAAGACTGAAAACAGATTTTAAAACTACTGATACTAGAAAGAACACATTATAAATAACTACAGGTTCATTTTAATTTTATCATAGCAAGACAGACTATAAGCAACATGCAATCTTTCAAAGCTACTTGGCTCTAAGGTTAGATGGAAATTGAATAATATATATATATACATTATATATATAATATATATATAATATATATAATATACATATATATATTGTACATATATATATTGTAATATATATATATATACATATATATATTACATATATATATGTATGTATATAAATACATACATATATATATATATGTAATAATGATTATACACAAAGCATGTTTGTATAGTTTACATACAAACTCTTGACATGGACAGTAATTCTATCAATTTGATCCTATTTTTCTTAAGTGAAAAAATTGAGTATGGACAAATTGAAAACCTTTCTTGAACTCATCAATGTCGCGATGGGTCATGGACACTCTAATTGTGTCCTTCTAACTTTTAGGGTGCATAAAAGAGCTCACTGAGGATCTGCTAGTAATAAGATTTCAAGGCCTTGTTGAGAAATGTAGCTAAAGTGTAACAGACACTAATGGAAAGACATCAGCACTTCGTGTGAGAAGTTGTGGCCACAACACACTCACACATCCAGAAAATTATTGTGTGACCTTTTGTAGAATCATTGTGACCCATTTCTAGAAAAATTTATCTCTATTGTAGACATACAAAATAAAGCATTTAATATATCAATGAGTGAAGTTTTGAAGGATTCCTAAATTTAACACAGTTCTCAAATGTTGGGATGTGCAGGGATGAGGATCAAACTCCACATTCCTAAAATCAAGTCCTGATCTCTGATGACCACTTAATATCTGTCATTTAATGGGCTAAGCACAGAAGGACATCAGGATACTTATATTTCATGAGGCTCTGTGTTAGTTCTTCAGATAATAGTTACAAAACTAACTGTAGTTCATCTCTATTATGTTTTTAATGTATCTATGGTCTCTGTTCTCCACAAACTTATGGAAACATTTTAGAAAAACACATGTAAATAAATAGATAGTATAATGTAGGATGTGTAAAATCTCACATGAGTATATCCATATGTAAGAGAACAGTGTCTTTTATTGGACAAAAGCACCAGAAACCCCATATACTGTTCAGGTTAGCTTACAAGTTATGCTTTGGATATTTTGTGAGTATCAATGACTCACTCCTTGTGAAAATTTAGACTGGCATTGTCTGTTGTCTGTAGAAACTAAACTATTTTCAATTTTAGTGATTGTCTTAATGTCCACGGAAAGTTGAAAAAGGAAGTACAATATGCACTGGACTTTTAATATTTTCAATACATTTCAGAATTACATTCTATCATTTGATATGATAATTAGAGAACCAAGAAACTAGGGAAAGCCTTATAATCTTGGCTCAAATGACAAAAAAAAATGCAGTTGGATTCTGTCCTTGACAGTTATCCCAGATACAGTATGAATTCTAGTTCAAGACCTCACAACCCTCACAGTGAGTCAATTTGACTAAGATTTATGAAACTGTGCAAGACAACTGCCAGCACATAAGGATGGTGCCAATGATGTAGGCTTATTGTCTAGGTTATCTTGAATTAAACACTGGAGATTTAAAAAAAATGTGAATGCTGTGTGCCCAGAGTCATTACTGCAATGTTTGTTTACAAATTCCTTATTAAATAGAAAGTGAAAGAACATGTATCTCTTCATACCACACCACCTTCCAATCTTTAAAAACATAAACTCAATAGTTATATAAAATTGGTAATGTTTCTACAATGCTTACAAATAAGCATATGAATAAAACTGTGATGGGCCAGGGCTGGCAGGATGACTCAGTAGGTAAGAGATCTTGCCGCATAAGTCTGACAGTTTCCAGAAATCAAAGAGAGAACTAATTCCTAAAAGTTGTCCTTTGATCTCTATACATCTCCCTGGCATTTGTGCATGAGCACCTAAACACTCACACATACCACACACACAAGTATGTCATCATCATCATCATCATCATCATCATAACAATAATAAGGATAAAAATATATTTTAAAAATATCTAAGCTAAAGCCAGAGAGAAGAAATGAACGAAGATGAAAATTTAAGAGCTAATTGTTGATCACAAAAAAGTTTAGTTTTCTTGATTGTTTATACAAAAGATGAGAGTCACATGTCAGTAACTGCAGATTAAATCCATTCTGTGGAATATGAGTGCTACAAGAACAGCTTTGGACTTATATTTTCAGGCAATATTGGATAACAATGGAAGTTTGATGCAGTCTTCGATATTCTATAAAATATCGAAGTTTATCAAAGATTAATACAAGTTTAATCTGATGTGAAGTTATTTCAGAGGGCAATAATGTAAGAGGCAGATAAACCTGACAGAATAAAATTTCCAAGAGTGGTATAAACAGTTCAGAACTAAGAACACAGGAAATCATCAAAGGTAAAAACAATGTGTCTAAGATCTGTGGGGGATTAAAAAAAAAACACAGGACCAACAACTCTTCCTGAAAGAAATGATGGAGGAGAGGAAGCCATCAGGAAAGCACAGAGAGAACCACAGAAAGGGCTGTACAGTGAACAGAATTGGGAATGGAAGAGGGAAGGGGAGGTTTAGACATAAAGGGTTAGCTTACATTGTAAATACTTCCTGATCTTGAAATAATGTTTGGACATTCATTTCAGAACTATATTTTGGGATATGAGAACTGGAATAATGGAGAGATCCTGGATTATAGTGCCTTCCTAAATGGAAAGAAAAAATGGCCAGGAAGAGAAGATAAGAGGAAGATAAAGGACCAGCAAAGCAACAGGTAAGGAAGCTGGGGTTGGTGTAGGGCATGAGAGAAAGAATAAAACCAGTGGGGAGAATGCTGATTCATGTACCATTAAAACGACAGTGCTTCAGACAACCCTACAGCTAGATCCTCACACTCAGAGTATAAAATTATTTCTAAAACTGTCAAATATTTCCTGCAGTAAGAATTCTAAATAGCTGGGTCAGTTTAATTAAAACACATAATCATTGAAAGAAATGTGGTTTTAGTTATGCCGAAATGTGTTTCCTTATGATTTTAGCAATTCTAGGACCATACATAATAATAATACATGATAAACCATCTATAGATTATAACTTTCAAAATTATAATCAAGGCATTAACAACATTGTTTCAATGGTAAAATCAAATTTTAGAAAAATATACCAATATACCAATATTAACTTAAAATGTATTTAAGACAGAATTTGGTAAGTAATTTAAAGCAGCATTCTTCAAACTAGGATTTTATATTTTAGAAAAGAAAAAAAATGGTCACAGTAATTGAGTCATTTAACAAAGATAATATTACGTCAAATACCAGCAACATTGCAGCACACATAGTACCCACATTGTTTTATTCTTTAAAACACACTGTGAACACACATTTGAAAAAAAAGGTGCATAGAAATTAGCACCTGCCTGTAGCTTTTTCATTTAAAAATAGTTCTTGTGTACTAAAAGCTAAGGCATCAGTGCACAATACAGAAATAGTGTTTGCCAAACACTATAGGGCAAATGCACTTAAAATTCATAACAATTATGAAAGCATTCAAAATACCTTCTCAAGGTCAGAGAAAGAGTATGGACGGGGAAAGCTTTAGAGTGAGGCAAGGTAGACACATAATCCTAAAACTAGCTGAGGAACTATTGGCATTGTATAGCTACCGGTACAAGGAAAGTCAGTTTCCTTTAATGTGACCCACATATAATATATGGCCCACACACCAAGGCAAGGCCCAGCACCAAAACTAGATGAGAAAAGCTAACTGACCTCAATGGGACAGATCAAAATATGGTATCAATGTGCTTGGTGAAGGATGGGATAGTGGTGGTGAAGGATGGGATAGTGGTAATGATAAGGGTGTAAGTGGAGTGGTTGGGGCATGAATATCTTCAACACGCATTATATGGGATTCTCAAGGAATTAATACAAACATTATGAAAAACAGATAGAAAAAAATCTCTGTCCTATTCACATAGTCCCAATACTTGGCACTGAAATTCACTCAAGCAAGAGTTTGGCACTAGGAAATATAGAACATTTGCTCTTAAATTTATCCCTGTAGTTTACATGTTTTATAGGTAAAGGAAATTTATTTCCTCTTGGAAAATTTGTCTTTGAAGTATGAGAAAAACCAAATGACCTTTTCTCCTGTCACCTCTAATAAAACTTAAACCTGATTCATAGTGATCTCACCCCACAAAAGCACATACCTGTTTTCAAAGTCAACTTGCTTATTACAACAGTAACATATACAATATATATTTATATGTGTTTCTAAGTAAGTGATTGTTGAGATGCCATGACTGAACTTTGTCCTTCCTGGAGGCAGCATAGATTTTGTACCTAATTAAGTAGTGACTGCATGATGGATTAGCACACTCTCAATGATTTTCTGATTTAGTTGGCTAACTGAAAACTTCCACAGGGCAGAGTGCAATTTACTTGTGTGCCCCAATTAGCACTGCTAACTGGGGCACAAAATCGGCATAAAATTGAGCCCTGATTTTTCCATCAGCCACCATTCAGAAATTGCAAACAAGTAACCAGACTCTGAGAGCAGCCCTCAGCAGCTTTCCATGTCTTACTTGCCAAATCACACAGTAGTCTGTTTTTAATCTGAGTGAGAAAGATTTGTTTGTGGTTTACCATATAGTATCAAATAGGATTTAGTGTCTTAAGACTAAGGGTGGAAGACATTACACTGATCAAGAGACAAGAAGGCACTGGAGATGTTGGTATTGTTAACAGGTTGTGATTGTCAAACCAGAACCTATTCAGTGATTTCTGTTGTAGAGACATGCTAATATGTAGGAAGTAATTTTGTACCTGACAGCGAACACCTGTGCCACATTTTAACAAACTAGTTGTTTGAGAGGCCCATAAAGCCATGTAATGAACATTCCCATCTACTCTCCGCAGATTTTCTTTGACATCATTTATGGCCTTTCAGAAGCCCACAGAGCCACATTCAAATAACAAGACTCTTTAACACACTCGTTTGCTGTTTGAAGTCCAACATTTTTTAATCTAATATTTCATTTTCCTATTATTTATTCATTTAATAATAGACTTCAGTACAAACACATAGTGATGTTATCAAAAGGGCAAGGGCAATACATGCTCTTATAAAGGAGAGTCTGCCAGCTTTTCATAATGCAATTTGGGGATCCTGTTAAAACATGGCTATGCATAAGACCTTTACAGAATGAGAACTATTCCTCATGACCCTATCTTAGCTTTTCTTCAATTACATAGGCAACGGCACAATTACAGCTGTTTCCCTAGCCCCAGATGTATGTTGCCTTGTCTCTGTAGATGCTGAAAGCCAAGACCCACTGACAGTACTGAGAGGCATGCTAGTGAAGCAGGAATACTTACAAGAGAAGAAAGTCTTGTGCTCAAGGAAATTTGGTCTAGAAGAGCGATCACATAAGGCCAAGATACAACCTTTACCCTGCTCATCCTCTGATAACAACACTCATCAGCACATCAGGACAAGGGCTTCTTGGCATCACTTAAGTAACATGGTATATTTATTCAAATAATTTGTCAGTTCCTGGGTGATTTTCCATCAACTTCAGTGTTCAAATAATGTCTTTGAACATTTTCCAATTTTTTAACTTTAGGTGAATATAAACTGAGTATGTAAATCAAGTTCGAGAAATTGTCAGATGGATTTAAAGGTAGGATTGTGATGAATTTATATACTCAGTGCTTCATAATGACACTGTAGATAGAATAATGTTGTCATGCCAACAAAATATAAAGATTACATAAAGAGATGGTATGTATTAGGAGGAGATGATCAATTGTGTCATATGGCTGTATCAATATGTTAATATCTGTACTTCATGCTGTCTGGAATATATAGTAATTTGCCAGTAAAATTATCCAGTATGGATGGCATATTTTTAGAGTACATTTTGGAGATGAAAGATAAGAGAAAAGAGAAGAGTGTCAGAGGGAGAGAGAAAAGAAGAGGGGAGAAAGGAGGGATGAAGAAAAAGGAGAGAAAGAATGCTTTGTCAAAATTAGAAGGAGGATGAAGGAGAAGTGGAAAAGGTTGACATACAGAGAGAAAACATTATTTGTTTTATTCTCACTCTGGGGCGAGAGAGAGAGAGAGAGAGAGAGAGAGAGAGAGAGAGAGAGAGAGAGAGAGAGAAGTATAGGTTAGTTTTGGTTGTAACAACAGCAAATCCATCTTTGTTTTAATCAGACAGGCCACAAGTTGCTGATTGGTGTCTAGGGAGCACCAGCACATTCCTGCCCCACCACCCCTGCATTAGGATTGAAAGCAAGTACTACCACAAATTCTAGGGATCGGATGTAGGTTCATGCTTTTATGGGAATGTGGTCAAAAAGTGTGCCATCTCCCTAGACCACTATCGGGTTTCTTAGATATATTTAATTGTGCTTTAAATACCCATAATTTAAAGATCTCTGATAATTATTGAATATATACAGTACCATGTCGTCTATTTCATAATCCATACAAGTTTCATTGATCTGGTCTATTTGTCTTTTTTAATCCTTCTGGTTTGCTTTTATATAGTTAAATACTTCCTATTTCATCCACTGAGCAACAATTAGAGCAATTAGAATTCCCCAACAGAGGAACTGTGTAATAAATAAATCTGTTATAATTATAATCTAATTTAATTTATAATTTATATATTATACACACTAATACCTTTTAGACAAAATAGGAAGACTCAAACTTTTTCTTTTAATAATTTTTAATTAAAATGTAATCAGATCACATGACTTTTTCCAACTGTTTTCCAAATCTTCCTAAGCCATTTCCTGTGCTACTCACTCTCAAATTTGTGGTTCTTTTCTCTTCAACTGCTAATATTTTACACGCACAACACACACACATATGTATTATGAATGGATATATAAATACAGTAATTCAATGTTTTATGTTTATGTGAATTCAGATCTGACCTCTTGTAACTAGACAACTAATCAAGAAACTTCAAAGGGACTATTTCTCTAACTTCACTATTTGTTAGTTGCCTATAGTTCTTGCCTATGGGTGGTGTTCTGTGATATTTATCTCTCAACATCAGGATGTCTATTTCTATACACTGATCATATGGAGCTCAGTTACTATGTAGGTTACTAGGTTTTGTATATTTCACTAACTATATCTATTTTATTTCAGGTATTATATGTTTGTTGTCTTATCAGAAGTAGCCAGACATGCCTCTAACCTAAAGAATACTAGGAACTTTTAAACTATTCTTACGAATTTATCACTGTATTTTTATAATAATAATAATAATAATGATATGTTCTGACATTTTTGATGTTGAGTTTAATTATCAAAATATAGTGGCCACTTCAATAGCATACATTACTTATTTTGTTTATTCATCCATATGCTATAATTTCAATTTTGCATATTTCTGTGCTTAGCTGAGTAAAGGAAATCTTTTAACTCTCAAAGGACAGTTTTGATTTGCAATTCGCATTTTTACATTTGCTACAGAATTTCAATATTCATCAGTTTATGTGAAGCTCTCTGAGGAAACTGGACACACATCATTCTTAGTTGCATACAATATAGTAAATGACTCTGATGTTGTTAATGCGTTCTGGAATCTGTTATACTCAACAATTTAATATATATTATCTCCACTGATTTAAACATGGCACCTTTCCTTGTGACTTTTATACTTTACACTTCATATTTTGTGAATGGAGGATTAAATTATGATATTAGTATGGATTTATGCATATCAAATGCAACTATAAATAAAATTACAGTTAATCACAGATCAAAATATTATATTTTAAAGTTTTAAAATTCCATGAAACAACATAGGAGACGATCTAAAGGAGCTCAGTTTCATTTATGATTTTACAACACCAAAATTGTGTGCTATGAATGGATATAAAGGACAAGTAGTCTTCATTATATCTGATATATTCTTTTCTGTAAAAGGAGATGTTATAAGAATCAAGAGGGAGTATGTATGTATAATGAGGATGAGGTATTGCAAAATACTTATCTTGATATCACAAATACCATGAAGATATCTAGAACTGCACAAAGAATTCTTTGAAGTCAACTGTAGGAAAACAACAAACAATTTAGTAAACAAGCACTCAAACAAAGAATACACTCTAGTGAAAGACAAACAGATCAGTGTGTTCATCAAATGTCATTAGAGTATCACACATTGGACAGCTCTACTGGAATGGCTTAAACGAGTAAGTGATGCTATCAAAGGAGGGCAGAGAACAGCAACAGGAATAGTCCCTTGATGTTGGCATTTAGGTTGAGGGTTATGAAGTGTGATTTACATTTCTTATACTTTATAGCTTATCTATACAAGTGGAAGTGTCAGTTATAAACCAGTGTGTGTGTGTGTGTGTGTGTGTGTGTATGTATGTGTGTGTGTGTGTGTGTAATCATATGCAAGATTATGCTTCTGAAAATGTATGTATTACACTCCTTGAGTTTAACTTACTACAGGTTAGCTTACCTAAATTATGACACCCAGCAGGTAAGTTTCAGAATTAAAGCTTTCTTAACCATTTCTGTATTGGGCTAATGTCTACATTTCTTTAGCTTAGTTCAAGAAGATCTTTCCTAGGAAAGTGAGAGCATGTCATCTTCTCCATTGGAGATAATGGCAGGAATCCTATCAACTTTTGCAAATAATAATTAGCAGTAGTAATAATGGTAGTATGAAGCCAGTGTAAGCTCTAATAACACCCTGAGTGAAATGAAGATTTGCCTTCCTCTCCATCACTGCACTCAGTAGCTTGCTAATCAAGTGCTGGCAGAATGAACTGCAGTTAAAGTGGCATCATTATTTTGACTTAAGTGTAAGTTCTTATGCAAAGACTGACAACCTTGGAAACTAGTCATTCATTTACAGAAAAAGTAGGCTGGATCCTTGCAGTGATACGCTTGCTTCTCCTTCACTGACCTGCCAAGTGGCTAGAATACTTATCCAAAAGGCCACATCTGGTAAAAAGAGACTTTTAACCATTAAAAGATAAATGCCTACCTGATAATAATCATGAGTGCGCATCAACTGAAAGGCACATAAAGCCATGAGTGCTATTTCCAGTATTTTAGGCTACATTGAATCTCTGGAAATTGGCAGAGTAGAATTTATTTAAACTAAATATATGACATATATTAACTTTAATTCTATCTCCAAATTTGAGTATTTTTGAGGATCTAATGTTCTATAGAGGCTCGATAGGAGAAACCACATAGTTAGACTTTCTTTATTATGTAACATTCCACCCACATATTTCTATCACACCTCAAATGATATGGAGAACCAAATAGGAAGAACAAAATGGTTTTGACAACCATTTTTTTAATTAAAATTATTTAAAATGAGCTTCATATATTACAGTTCTACTTGTCTGGTGTAGCCATTCATTTTTTCCAGTTCTCCATTATATTTTATAATATCTTTATATTGTTATTTTCCTCATTCAGTCATGTTTCTGAATAATATTTGTTCATTTGTACAAGTACCAACTGTAAAAAATAAGATGAAAATAGCTTTTTTTGAGCTGTATGTGATTGATTATTCTAAATAACATTTTTTGTATATACACATACTCCTCACAAAGTCCAGTAACACAATTATTCTGCTGACCATAAAATATGAAGTGATTTTTGGAGTAATTTTACTTTTACTCAATTTGTAATAATTCTAGTCAGTATAACACACCAAGTTTATAGAGGTATAATTCCTGGGTTATCAAATCCAATTCAGTTCAAAGGTATGTTAGAATTAAGTTTTCTCCTCCAAGAATATTCTCCCATTGGGATAATCTTATTCCTCTCTACAGGGGAATTCAACATTATCAGTTTTACCTTAACTATACATGACCTTGTGCACAGCTAGTCTATTGCCAAGTTACATAATTTTAGTATAATCTATCCCACAATATTTCGTAGTCAGAGACTCTGAATTTACACTATTTTGGCTTCTCTCAAATTGCTGTTATATGTGTATCCAATAATAACCTCTTAATGAAGTTCTTAATAACCATTATTTCAAAAAAGCATTTGATATCTAGAGCTAATAATTTGTGCAGCATAATACCAAATCTTGAAAAAAATACAATGGGAGATATGACAATCTGCGACTAAAATAATGATGAGTTCTTGAATGATATCAAGCTGATTCTCAATGTCCTAATCATTCAAACACTTCACAACTGATATTTATACAACATGTCAACCAAATATGGAAGATTCATGTAAAGTTTAGATAATCATAAGTGATCATTATCGATAAAACAACTGAAAAATATGAAATAAATGTGATGAGGAGTACTGGCATATTGATTTTTTAAAATAAATGACAAAATTTTAAAGTATACCACACTGAGTACTTTTACTCTTGGCGTCTTCAATAGTTGAAGTAGGTGGTAGAACAATGTTTCTCCAGAGCTCAAATTCTACCCCATGACATAGCAATTGCTGCTTAAACCTTTTATTATCACATCTAGCTGATATGGCATCCATTCTAGGAGATAATATTTCTATTATAATAGTGATCAATATGTCATCCTATCTACTACATTGCAGCATCAAATATATCTATTTGCCTAATTAAGATATCTTTATGGCAAATTATGATGATTGATTGTATTGATTTTTCTTATTTAGTTGCATTAAGGTATCAAAGTCATTATCAATAAAATTCCCATAGAGACAACCTAGGATCGAGCCACAAAGTAATATGTACTTACTATTGTTGATTTAATGAAATCATAACATCAAATTCCTGGGAAAGTTAAAAACTGTACAAACTTAACTGTGGCAAAGGCATTATTTTATAATACTCAATTGTAAAAGAAAATGAGTGACTTACATATTTTATTTTATTGTGATTCATGGTTCATGCCTTTTTCCAAATCATCACAGTTATCTCAAATTTATGCTGCACAGAGGTCGTATATCTCTTTATTATTTGCGTGTGAGATTAGATTTGCTGCCAGTCATGTCATTTACCAACCAAACATCTCTTGTCTTTCTACCATGTCATTTTAATTCTCACTTGGTACATTGCATTCTTTAAAAAGAGATAATCCCAGAAATGTTTCACTACCAATTTCTACTCTCTCTCAGAGTCCTCACTCCACACTCCCCACACCAAATTGCCACTCCTGTTCCCCTCTCCAACCCCTTCCCCACTGTATTACCTCCCTTTATCCACTTCCCATGTCAATTTTACACCCTCTTCAAGATGAGATTCAAGCGTCCTCCATGGGGTCCTCCTTGATTGAGTCTCTGGGTAGTAGCATGATTATCCTGCACTTTATGGCTAGTATTCACTTTCAAGTGAGTACATACCATTAGTGTATATCTGGGTCTGGGTCATGTTACTCAGGATGATATTTTCTATTTCCATCCATTTGCCTGAAAAATGTATGACGTCCTAGTTTTTAATAGCCAAGTAGTATTCCATTGTGTAAATGAACCACATTTTCTTTATCCTTTCTTCATTTGAGGGACATTTGGTGATTTCCAGTCTGGTTATAAAGCTGCTATAAACATAGTTGAACAATTGTTTTTGTGGGGTGGTGGCGCATCTTTTGAGTTTATGCCCAGATGTGACATAGCTGGATCTCGAAGTAGAACTATTCTAAGTTTTCTGAGAAACTGCCATGAGCTGTCACTCAAATTTTTTAATCTTAGCCATTCTTATGATTGTAAGGTGAAATCTCAGAGTCATTTTGATTTGCATTTCCCCAAAGACTAAGTATATTGAGGATTTCTTTAAATAGTTCTTGGCCATTTGAGATTCCTCTGTTGAGAATTCTCTGTCTATATCTATATCCCATTTATAAAATCAGGTTATATGGTTTGTTGGTGTGTAATTTTCTGATATGTTGTATAATGTAGTGGCTTTGATTTTCCCTATACATCAACTGTTTTCTTATCGCACTGTGAAATACTAAGTTTCCTCTACTAACACCCAGGCACTATATATAACATGCATGTCTAGGTCCATTTACAAACTATTTAAAATCTATTGTTTCATTGTCATTATATAAAAGGTTTAACATTTTATAATCTACTTCTTCAACTTCATTATATATTTCAAAAACATTTCTATTTTTTTGTATTTTGAACTTCTAAATGTGATTTATAAATATATCCTTAATGATTTCATTATACAATTCTGCTTGGAATTATGAGCGTACTATTGATACTATAGTTTAAAGTTAATAAATGAAATTCTGATGATGTCTAACAAAAGAGGAGACAAATCTGTTTATTTCTAATACTTTTAAAAGCTTTGTTTTTGAGGATATGGGCTTCTTCTTTTGTTGTATATTGAAAAGAAATACAAAAATGAAGGATCTGTGCTGTAGACAAGGTTCAGCTATAACTGCAATAAAGCAAGGGTTTGCTTTTATCCCAAATATTTCTTGTAGCTCATAAGACCATAAGTAATGTCAAGCCCATTGTCTTAAAAAAGAAACTAAATATGAAAATGTAAACATTCTCAGTAGGGTCAAGAAATAAAATAATCTTAAATATCAAATTGTTGATTAAAATTTGATAAGAGAAAGTAGCTGAGTGTAGCAAAACAACTTAGTAGAAACCTAACTTCCTGAAACAGTATAGTTATTTGTATTCCATATAATTTTGATGTATTTTATTTCTATTAGATTTATTCATTTATCACCTTTTCAAAAATTTTTTATGAAAGAGTCTCCAGTCACATGGCACTCCCATACTTTTCATCTGTGGAATATGACATACCACATTTGTGCAGATGAAGATTTAAACAGACATAAAAACATTTTTTATTTTTTGTGAAACATATTTTTCATTTTTTTAACCAAAACTTTACTAGTGCCATTTTTAGTAATTGTTGTTATCTTTTAATATATACCTAAAACTCTGAGGTATTCTTTGGTAGTGAAAGACTTAAGCAAGTAAGGTAGAATATAAACAATCTAGAGGCTTTATATTTAGAATTTCTCAGGTCTTCATGATGAATAGACATCTTTTTATACCAGATAGATTTTCCACTGTATCCTCAGCATGCATTGATCATATGTACCATGGATATCTGGATATCATAGTCCAAGAAAGGCCACAAAACCATTTGAAAGTTACTCTCACTGCCAACTCCCTAACTTTGAGAAATTGGATTGAAAATCTTTTTTTATATTTTATATTTAGGATTGTAATATAATTACAATATATTTCTCTTCTCTTTCCTCCCTTAAAATATAGCCTTCTATACTCTTTTTCAAATTCCTGGCCCCCTTTCCTAAGTTTTATTATATTAATATATATTATCATATGTATTTTATCATATAAGTTCCTGAGTTTAATCTGTTTAGTGTATATAATGTGACTTGTATGCATGCTTTTAGGCTATATTAGTACTGGAAAACTAATTGATGTGCTCTGCTCTATGTAAGACCACTCCTGCTGCTTCCAGTTTTCCCTAATTTCTTATCATTTTTCATGTAGAGTCAAGGTCTCATGGACATTTCATTATGCAGCTTAGCCTGCTCATTACTATCATTCTTGCTCAGGTCATATTCAGGACGTCATGTTGGTGAAACTTTTGAGTTTAGCTTCTGACATTACTTGGAGGTACAATCTCAAACTCCCTCATCTTGGTGTTAAAATATTTCTACCCCCTTTCAGCAATATTCCCTGAGCCTTAGATGTGGGAATATTTTATAGATCTATTCTATGAGACTGTTCTAACTATAAATTTTGATTGGCTATTGTTTTCTGTAGAGGTCTTTATCAGTTAAAAAGAGAGTTTCCCTTAATGAAGGGTGAAGATATACAACTTATCTGTGGCTATTAAGTCAAATGTTCAAATTGGAGTCTGGAGTTATATTGAGTTAGTAAAGTAGTGCTGGTACATTCTTCAATAACTATGACTTCACTAGTGCTGAATAGTTAGCTAGGTGTTCTGTATTAGATGTGGCCTTCTACCTGTAGAGTTGGTCTTAAGTCGCATTAAAGAGCTATTGGTTAACACCAAGGTATGTAAGCTACCATTATATGTTTAGGAATATCATGGCTTGCTGGCTGTTGATGTATTTTATAAGCATCATACCTGAATAGGACTATTGGTTGTTTCCTTCCTTTGAAATATTACATAGTGTCTTATCATAAGCTAGTCTTCAGGCATGAGGTATTCCAGTCATTTCCAGCTCAGGGAGGCCAACAAAGTGATGAATCAGACCAAGATTTGACAGAGTGAGTCAGAGGCAGGATACACCCAATTTTCATGGGAACACACAGGAAAGAGAAGAAACTTAAGAACAGTGATGGAGGGAGAATAAGTTCTGGTCTGTGGAGTTGAGTTCAGTAAATTCCTCTGAGTAGAGTTGAGTTTGATGCCATTCACTTCATGTCAGTTCATTCGTTGAATTGAGTTCAGTTAGTCAGTTTAGTTGAGTTTTATAACTTCAGTTCAGAGGCAGGTTTATTTGCGGCTCAGCAGAACAATTCAGTGAGAAAAGAGAGAACCTAGTTTGAATTGGTAGGCTTGAAGTTTGGATTAGAATATTTGAGTTGAACTGGCTATCCCGAGTTCTTAAAGAACTAGAAAAGGTGAGATTATTCATCAGTAATTCTTTAAGATGACATTACATCTGTTGAATAAAAGTTACTTTTACAACTTGTAGGGATTAATCACAAGCAAATGAGTGTATGCTTTTGGTAGTTACTTAGACAGCCCTGACCAAAACCTCAAAATATTAGGTCATCTTTGGTTCTTGGAGAAAGCATTGTTAGCCTATAAGAGAGTTGTCC
>NW_021604636.1:18456437-18496325 GCF_004785775.1 Grammomys surdaster | reverse complement strand
TGTATATATATATATATACATATATATATATATATATATATATGCACAGAATTATCTGTGCTATGAAAGGTTGGACACATAGTCAATAGTATGATTCTGTATGTTTTGTCAAACAGGCTTATTGTTATTTTACCATCGTTCTTTCTTCTAATGTATTTATTCCTTCCATCCTCCCTAATGACCCCTCATTTCCTAGTTTCCCAATTAAATAATTTATTCCAAGTTTTTAATATTTAAAATATTTTTATTGCTTCTTTGAGAATTTCATATAATGGACTTTTTCATATTGCCACTTACTCCTTCTCATAATTTCTTCGAGATCCATCCCCATCCGCCTGGGAGAAGAGTGGTAAGTCCAGCTCTTCCAAGCTCCTCTACATCTTTCTCAGTGTCTGGGCTCCACTCTTTTAAGTACTGTAGCTCACTAAGGGAGAGGTCAGTTCCCTTGTGTTCATGCCATTAGGGACAGCTCTCCAACCATGTGTGGTTGAGAAGTAAGACTAGTTCTGCACAGCTCTCAGACATCAGTATGTCTCCAGGAGGAGCCCACACTTGGCTTTTTTGATAACAGACTTCTACTGCTGTACAGCCAGGGATTCTGTTACCATACCCAGTTTTGATATAGTAGCAGAAATTAGAGGCATCATTGCAATGAACATTTACAAGCAAAAAAGTGTGCACAAAAAAGTATGGTGTGGGACACACTGTGACACACCACAGTTTTCACAACAGTTGTTTGTTGTTTCTGTTGTTGTTGTTGTTGTTTTTCTCAGTTGCAGGAGAGGTTGTAAGAATGGAGCACAGGAAGAGGTGAGTGAGATTAGAGTACAGGATGTGAATGTCATGAAGAACCAATAAAAGTCTGAAAAATAACTTGTTAGGGGAAATTATTATTTAATTTCATCAGTCATCTTATAGAAATAGGGATATTTCTAATTAGTTTACAAACAATAAAAAGTGACATGAGAAAGAGTTAAAATTTATTAGGTAAATTTAAACAGCTTTCACAATAAGGTAAGTAATATTCAAAATTAAGCACTGTTAATTATAAAGTAAAAATATTGACCTATTATTTTATATCTCACTACATCTGCTTGATGTATTTCCGTATTTGTAAGGTTCTAATGGACACTTTTTCCAATGATTCAAATAAGCTGGGCCAATTTTTGTTGTTAGAGTGTTATAAGTTATTTTTAAAGTGATACAGTCAATTAAGGCACGTTATGATCCCAAAATAAGGTTTGTAATATGAATAATGAAAACACAAAGGGTAGAGGTCTTTAAAAAGAAATAAATCTCTTAAAGAAAACTATGTAAAAAAAAAAAGCAAACAGTAAAAGGAAATGAATTAAAACACTCCAGAGTGAAAAGTGGAAATAGGTTCAATAAAGAAAGCTAAAAGAGGAGGAAATATGGCTATGAAAATTTTAGGAACTTGTTCAGGCATGCCAGTCTCATGAACAGAATATAAGAGATACACACCGGAATCTTGTATAATGAAGATATGATGTAAGAAATAGATACCTAGTTCAAAGATAATGTTACATCTAATATATCCTGGCACAAAACATTCAGGAAATCTGGGACACTGTAAAATAAAATCCAAATGTAAGAAACATAGGGATAGAGAAAGTAGAAGAAATCTAGGCCAAAGCCCAGAAAATAATTTCAACAAGTTAAAAAAAAATCACCTGAACCTAAGGAAGAGTTGTCTATCAAGGTATAAACAACATAGAGAGCAATAAGTAGACTGTACCAGAAAAGAAAGGCCCTTTGACCTATATTAATCAAAACAAAAAATAACAGAATATATAATATTTAAAATTGCAAGGTAAAAATGACCAAGTAATTTATAATAACAGACCTATGAGAGTAACACCTAACTTCTCCAAAAGTTATCACATACTCAGACATAAAGCATATCTCAACAAATACAAGAAATCTGAAATAATACCCTAGAATCTATCTGATCACCATGGATTAAACCTGACCATCAACAACAAAGGAAACAACAAAGAGCTTGCTAACTAACAAAATCTTAAAAATACACAGATGAACTATGTCGTAGATATATTCTTCACATCTACTCAGGTTTCAGAGAACTTTGCAGAAAAGGGTGCAGAAAGATTGTAAAAGCCAGGATAGATGGTTGGTACCAGGGAAAAAAGGCCATCTAGACTAAACAGTAATACACACTTGAGTCACAGAGACAGTGGCAACATGCACAGGTCTAAGTCAGATGGGAGTCCTAGTACTGAGAGAGGAAGTAAAAAATGGAAATGTAAACATTGTCCTCATTTTCTCAGATGAAGTGATGAGAACTTTACACAAACTGTGTGAATACAGGGCTTGGGCTGAGCATTTCCTTCTCTGCTCTAACCATCCCTAGGCCTAGGCTTGGAAGGTACTGTCCTCTATACAGTCTAATCTCTTCTATACCTAAACCTTGAAGGTTTCAGCTTCTAGCCTCTATCTGCTAACCTAGGTCTAGAATGCTTCATCCTCAGACTTACTGATGAATAAACTCTTTCTAGTTCTTTCTGAAATCTGGATGGCTGGATCAACTCATCTGTTCTGACACAGAATCCTCTTCATGATGACTGATTCAAATTGGCTTCCCTTGGCTTCTGACTGAATTGCTCTGCTCTGAATTTGATGAACTGAACTTCTTCAAACTCAATGGCTCTGCTCTGAGCTCAACTGAATTGTATCAGATTACTTTGAACTGAATTCAATCTGTCTTTCTCCTTCTATTCTCTTTAAGTAGCCTTTCTTTCTTGTCCTCTTGAGAGTTGGGCATATCCTATCCCTGACTCATTCTGTCAAATCTTTCTCGGATTTATCACTTTCTCTGCTCCTCAATTAAAAGTCATTGTTTGGCTTAATGTTGTGTACTAAAGGCATGTCTGTATTCCAACCAGAGGGATCAAAGGTTTGTTCTAACTGCATACCTGTATTCTAGCCAGATCATATCTTAGGATGCTTTCCTTGCCAGAGCAGCCATGCTACTGAGTTAGAATTCCTATGTAAGACATAAACCTCTATTACAAAAAGCTATACCTAACTGATAAACCCTAGAAAAGGGGTAAAAGCAACTTCATTCAATGGATCCTAAAGGGCTATACAAAAGATACTTACTGTCATACCCAAGACTAGCAGTAGATAACCAACTAAACAAACTCAGTGGCATTTTGGGAGGATTTTCCATCTCACAATGTTTTGTCTGAACATTTTTCTCTCCTTACCAATTTTTGTTTATATATTATGGTTTCTGATTTTATTTTTGATTTATGTCTGTATGTGATTTTGTGTGAGTGTGTATGTATGTATGTGTGTGTGATTTTTTCCATTGTATTGTTTGTTTTGTTCTAGTCTAGATTATTTGTTTTTACATGATTATTACTATTGCCATCACCATCATTATAATTATTATTATCATTATTGTTATAGATGCTTGTGCTCAGAGAGGAACAGTATGGATATTTGGGTGGGCTGGGGAGTGGAGAGGATCTGGGAGAAGTAATGAAAAGAAAAACCATAATCAGAATATATTATATGAAACATATCCATTTTCAATTAAAAGAAATGAAATATCTGGAGAGAGGTTTGTCTAATAATTCTCTACAGTTTCATTTTGGGACTCAGGTCACTATGGAAGAAGATTCATCCAGAATGTTGCTTTTACTATTGTTCCATTTTCCTATGAAGAAATATAATAATATTAAAATAAGAATAACAAGCAAAGTTAGGTTAAAAGAACTTTAGGTTAGATTTTACGAGGTAGAAATTTCATCACATGCATATTGTTAAAGTGCTGTGGGGATTTAGAAACCAAAATAAATAAATAAATTTATCTTTTAGACAATTTATTTTTTAATTTCACAAGAAAAGTTTGGTATATATCAGTTGTATTAAAAATAGTTTTCGAACAGCATTTTTTTCTATGATAGCCCAAGTGACATGTTCAAAATTAGAAATAATGAGAACCCAAGGTGCACTTCCCTTCCTAGAGTGATTCCTTCTCATTCAGGGAATTTGAAAATGCCACACTACTTGAAATGCTGAACTGAATCTCAGGGGCTCACTCTAGTACTAAAACTCTGTGATTGTTCAGACAGGAGGTCTAATTCAGTTTTATACCCTCTCTATGCCTTAAGAGAAGATGACTCAATACTACAAATTTAAAAATTCATGATACTTTGCCACTTGGAGAAAAAAATTGTAGCCCAGCCATTTGTACTGTTCTTTTCATGTAAACAGAGCTAATCCTACATAAGCTCTCCAAGGTTGCCAAGGAGAGCCCTTATACTAAACCATTACAGTTTTAAGTTGCTATTCATTAACCTTATCTTTTGTGTTAAAAAACAGCATTGAAAATCATCAAATGATGAGTGTTCAGACTATACTCCTGTTGATATTTATTCTTAATTTTGCCTTGCTCTTTGGGGTCAGAAAACAAGCCAAAAGCCCAGGAAGGCACCAAGGCAACGAGGCCATGTCTATATAAAGAAGACTTTCATTAACCTTAGTGACCCACTATAATTTCAAATGTCAGTAGCTAATCAGAGACTCGCTGACATCATCAATGGATTGAGAGGAAAGATGTCCTGCGGGATCCATCTTTTCTCTATGTCTGAAATATATATTTATAACACCACAGGGTTACATTTGCTCTGAAGTAATGGTGGGAAAATTTCCCTCTACTATTGAAATACAAGCTTCTAATGCTAAAGTTAATGATTAATTTTGACAGAGCAGCAAAAACATTTATTTAAATGTCAGAAACTGACTACATTATTGGCTTCTCTTGTACTAAATTCTCCTATGGCATTTTGACAACATGGGCAGCTGTAATGTTTGGCTGAGTAATCCAGGGATAGGGGGAAGGTAAGCTAAGCTATATTTCTTTTCTATAAAGCAATTCTATCCATGACTCATATTTATCTCAATGTTAAAAGAATAGAATAAAGTATTCTCTGTGTTCAGTTGCTACAGTTTCCAATACAGCAAAATATCTAATAATTCATCTATTCTTAAAGAAATCATCTCAAAGAAACCCCTGAATGTTTATAAAAATTCAAACAAGCCCAAAGGAAGTGAAAGATAGCAACCTACAAAAGAAAGGCAAAGAATTTGCAATGTACATTTTTTTTTGTTTGGTAATCCATGTAAAACCAACTTTTAAAATATTTGTTCTGTAAAGTACTATATAGAGGAGGAATCAAGACAGCTCAGTAGGTAAGAGGACTTATCTTATGTATGCATTAGGCCTTCAGTTCGAATCCCTAGAATCCACATAAATAACTGAGCATGGCATCTTTCTTCAGATAACTTAGCATATGAGGATGGATTCAGGTAGATTTCAAGCATTCAATAGATATTTGTCCTAGCTAAAGCATACAGATTCTGGCTCAATAAGAGACCTTCTCTAAAGGTAATAAGGCACAGAGTGACAAAAAGAGACACTAACATACTATTCTGTATGTGCATGGGCACACATATCTACACAATTCACACACATGTACCACATACACAAAACCAATACATACACATACACACACACATACATACGTGCACGCGCACACACACACACCCCTACCTCACAAGTAGTATTACAACGTATGTTCAAGGAGAAAACCGTAATATACAGGGATTTTAGTATCCTCAATGAATTATTTAGTAGTTGTAGACAAATGAACCAATCTATTCATGGATATTTTAACATATACAATGAACTACTACTGGTCTCTAAAAAATTACTTTAGTTATCAAGTAAATTCACTAAATAATCTTTCTTCTGGTATAAACCTCTTGTGCTTTTGATTAAGTTAACCTTGTCCTCATTCATCACTGAAGAAAGGAAAAAGAGAATCTGGAAACATCTGATACTAAATAAAAATCTGCATTTTATTCGGGCTAATTCATCTCAGTTAAAACTCCATTAGTAAGCCCTTCTGCATGATTTTCTTTCCAGAGGACCTCTTACATATTCAAGCCCATCAGATTCCTATGTGAAAGGCACCAAATCAACAATAGGTAAATTTTAATTGTGTTCCATTCTATGTAACATAACACTATCCTCCTATACTTACCAATAAAAATGAATCATCTCTTTGTCTAGGGTATACATGCAGTACACAATTCCTACTCATTAATAACTACATGGCTGCTTGGTTATCACATAATACCACTGTGTTTGTATTCAAATAACATTAATTTTCTTTAATAATGGCTCCAGAATGCAAGAAGAGTGGTGACTTTTAAAATATTAAATGAAAACCATTAAGTACTTGTTAAAATTGCACAGATGAAATCTCTCTCTCTCTCTCTCTCTCTCTCTCTCTCTCTCTCTCTGTGTGTGTGTGTGTGTGTGTGTGTGTGTGTGTGTATGTGTGTGTGTGTGTGTGTGTGCTCATATATATGTGGATACATTGGTGGGTCTTCAGGCTCCTGTATGCATGTGCAGACAAAAGAATATTTTTGGTGTTGCTACTCAAGCACTATATTATTTTTGAGATATCATTTCTCCTTTGCCTGAAACTAACCAAAATGGTCGATTGCTAATAATGTAAGACAGTTTGTGTATTATTGAAAAGTAAATGAATCTTCTATGCTAGAAAATGAGAAGAAAGTAAAAGAAACACATGCTCTTGTATCTCAAGCAGAAAAATTATATTACATGTGTAATCAAGTGTTCAGAATAGGTATAAAAATGCATTAAATTTGTGGGTATAAAAAAGAATAGTGTATATGTTTCAGTTGCTTTGTTTTGATGCAGTGCTATGGGTCAAGTCCAAACCACAGAGCATGTGATATGTGAATTGTGCCTCAACTTCTCAGAAATATGTGCTTCTCTCAATGCATTTTGCCAGAAAGCAATCTACCATAAGAAACAGAGATTTCACTCATGTATTTTATAGTAGTACATTGTTATATTTGCATTGTTTTAAGTTTGGTTGATTTCTTAGTGAAATTAATTTAATTCAAATATAAATTAATGTATATAAGTAATTATCTATAAGAAAACAATGCAATTAATAGTATTCTGCCCTCCCTGTAGACCAGGGGTCTTATAGTATAAGTAAAAGTAAAACTAAAGAATTTATAAAAAATTATATTTTATACTTTAGAACAGTTAGGTGGCAAAAAACAAAAAGGAAATCTGAAGTGGATCTTGTGCTCATTGATGTTAAATTTCGACAAATGAGCACAGGGAAGAAGAGAAATAAGTACATAAAAACTAATCAAGGCAAAAGTAAACAAAATTCTGTAAACTTAACTACTTGTGAGATTATTAGCATCTAATTTATAAGATTATAAATATCTAAAATGAAATATGAACAATTTACATCTATGCCTTCACTTTCTGTGAGATTTTTGATACACACACAGAGTATATATACATACATACATACATACATACATGCATATAAATAAAATGATAATTTTACTCAATTTCTTTATAAAAATCTGGAAGAGAGTAAGACTCTAAATCTAACAGAACTTCCCATGGACTATCTTTTTTAAAGGTTCAACATCATGTAATTCTATAAGTCATCAGTGATTCCATTTCTGTGGTTGCAACACATTGAAAGACAGACATATACACATTTTCAATTAGATTCATTTGAAAATCCAAGTTATTGATCTAGTCTAGAAATATATCATCCTTAAACACATGGAATTCAGCATGTGCCTATTTTTGTGTCATCAGGGAAGGCATGTAATATCCCTGACATTTCTCTAATGATCAAAATCATTATGTGAATGAATTAGTCTCCTTGGAATTCTGCTGAAGAACAAATCAAGTAAAAGAAAACATGTACTAACCATCTGTATTTAGGTCATTTGTCTTTGTTGAGGCATTGGGGTACTCTTTACATTATCCTATTACTTGAGTCCCATGCTCACCACAGGTTTCGCCAACTATAAACAGGATTCTCTCTATGATGCCTTGGTTAGTCTATGGGTATTTCTACTAAAAGGAATAAAACTAGTAGAATCTGAGTATAGAAACACATAATTGACTATGGGAAAGTCAAATATACAAGACTGAATATTATCAAGATTTTTTTAACTTATGCTATAATATACGTATATTTAAAAATAGGCTACATCCAAAGAAACTATTTGAATCTATGGAACATTTATTAATCAATATGTTCATGAAGAAAAGCACACTGATTTTCATGCTTAAACTTCCAGAAAAGACAAATCAATAAATATATATTAAATAATTTATTTAGAGTCCTCCTTTGCTACTCCTTTTCTCTAGTACCTTAAATATATGTGTGAATATCCACATAGGATAATTTGTGATATCAAATGTATTGTGATTTTTAAGCCTTTATAATAGAACATATATTTTCTGAGAAAATAATAAATGTGTCATACATATTATACCACAGATTCATCTTGGTCTATTTTTTTCAAACTGGCTTTGAATAGTTAAATATGTAAAACATTATAAAATATGGATATATTATGCATAAAGTTGTTGATATTCTAAACCACAGCATGATTTTGCAAAGGAGAAACTGAATCACCCAGCTCTAAGATTTATTGCTTTATATGAAAATAGTTATTAATGTGAGTGACTATAATGATTTTCATATAGAAAGGGTTGTTGAAATGTACTGTCCACTGCTGCTTAGGTTTTATGGTTTAGTCTTTTAGATTTGCTCTCATTTTTGAGAGTGGCTTAGTTTCATCATAAATGTAAGACAAACTTCTTATATGCATATGGCTTATGGAGCAAAGGGTCATTTTCTTTGGAACAGGATCTTTCTATATATAGCCTTTGTGGGTCTGGAATGGGCTGTGCATATCAGGCTGGTCTTAGACTCACAGAGATGCACCTGGCTCTGCCATCCAAGTGGTACACTTGAAGGTGTGTTGTAGCACACCAGGCTTGCTGAAGGTTGTTTCAAAAGAAAGATTTATTATTGAAATGTACAATGTAATTAAATAGTGTGCTATCAGCCTACCTTTTAATGCAGCTTTTATTTAACCTAGACAACTCTTACAAATTTAGAACCATATTGAAAGAGAACTTGAATGGGTGTCATTTCTCCAGCTTCAGTTAGGGTTTACCTATTTTTTGAACAGATTACATACATTTCATTTAAATTGCTGTCCTATCACCTAAACTTATATGCAAAACCTTCAAGATTTGAAACATAGTTTTCAATACCCTCAATCCACTGCTTTGTCATAAATATAGCTCACATTTCTTTTTTAAATTTGTTTCTACAAAGAAAGTATCATTGTTCCTGAACAACAGAAAAATCTAGCTAATTATCTGCATTGGACATGATTTACTTTCCTTTACCTTATTAGTTAGTATAAAAGACATCTTTCAGACTTGAAATGAGTAGAGGGATAAATACAGGGATATACTTAGGCAAGGAATATGTACAGAAGTAAAATGTGGTTTTTGTTTGTTTGGTTTCATTTTGTTAATGCCTAGTTGCCCTAAGATGACTTCCTAAAGTATTTATGTGATACAATTTCCCGTTCTTTTTTTTTTAGTACTTTCGTACCCTAAAAGTACAATTAAGGTCTATTTTATTCTTATGTATTCTAAGCTAACAGAGACTATGCTTTTCCCCTCTTTCCTAATGTTGACATTAATTTCCGTATAAAATACATTCTTTCTTTAAAAGCTCCACTGAGAAAGACACTTACATCCATTTACTACTCACACTTATTTCGGCATTAAAATTCCTTAAATTACCCTTTGTGCTATTTTGCTGATGACCCTTACGAGTTTGTAAACAAATGCATTTGTTTTCTATGTATTTATGTTTTTGCCTTCTAAATAGAGTGAAAATGACCCTAGAATCTTTATCGTATTCTCAACAGGCTTTGATGATACAATTAAAACACAAAGTAACCAGAAGTTAAATTATCAATAAGAGTCATTTATTTTGCATTTTTATTTTAAAGAATACTTAAGAGAATTGTGATGAATTAGCAGTGACAAACTACTTCTTGCAGGCTGATTTTGTGTGGAGAGTTTAATTAAACATTGCAGCTGTTTATCTCTATGGTGATTAAATTTTCATATGTAAATTACATGTATTAAGATCAAGATACTTATGTAAATGTCATTTGCCTTAATGTTTTGTGTTACCATTATTAGTCATCAGTTTATAATCTTCTTGTATCGCAATCTTTTGTCATCTGATACATTGCTAAGTCTGGTCGATTTAGATGGTGGAATAATCAAGTTTATTCTGTATTTTTATCTACAACCTAAAGTTTATCATGTAATTTAAATATATTACAGAAAAGAAAAATCTAAAGCATCTAGGAGAAACAGCTGTCTTCATTCAAATTCCATCTCATAAGGAATGTGTTTTCCTACCTAAATATACATAAACAGGCAGTTATGAAAATACCAACAAACAAAAACAATAATTGTGTTTTCCAGAAATGCAAAATGTGTAGACAGGAGTATCACATACTGTATGGCATGTGCTTTTGGAGCTGGCTGTTATCAATGTGACACTGCAGTCAGTTAAAATCACTTGTTATGAATCCATGTATTGATCTACTGGGATTTTGCTTTCCAGATTAATTTTTTTTGTTCCCTAGAGAAAGGAAAAGGAGTACTCAAAGTAAGATTTGAGATCCCGTTGCTGAAGAAACAACACACTTCAGGCACAGACCGGGGAGGAATTGTGATGGGACTGACTTGGAAGTCTCTTATCTGATATCTACCTCTCATAGTATAGGAAGGTGCTATGCAAGCTTCCAAGAAAGAATGTAATCAGTAGTCCTACCTAGATGTTATGACAGTATTCAACCCAGTAAGATGTCACCAACAGTGTTATTTATATCTCAGGGTTAACCCACAAATGGCAAATTGGACTAAAGGTTCTTTCAGTACAAAGGCAGTCACTTTTGACTACAAACCCAGTCAAGTACCTATGAATGACGAGCTCCTAGACACCAAGACGAGAACTATAACTATGATTTTTCTAAGTCAATACAGTTTCTAACTATTTAAAAAACTTATCTTTGTACTCACAGATAAGTATAGCGCTTGCACCTCTTATCAAATGAGCTTCTTCCCTCAACAGATGAAAACTAATGCAGATATTCACAATTGGTCAAAATGAAGACCACAAATGTCAAGAGGATTCACAGACACAAATAACGTATCTCTAACACAGCATCAACACCTATGACTTGGGGAGCATTATGAGACAGCTGCTGGAAAGGGTGTAAGAGCCAGGGGACAAGAATGCCTAATGTTAGATGTCTTCTAGACATAACAGGGAAGCAACACCCATGAAATTACAAACAATATAATTCCCTAAACAAGCCTGAATACTGATCAAAGCAGTTAATATGATAAGGAGGGTCGGAGATTTCCACCAGGCCCCATGTCTACAGGGAGAACTTCAGATAATCAAATGTGAATGAGGGATTATCAGTTTTCTCCAACGACAGGATGCTTGATCGGTTATCCACACCTGTGTGTGTGTGTGTGTGTGTATGTGTGTGTGTGTGTGTGTACCAAACAATTTTAGAAGCCCACAGTCAATCGAATATCCTCTCAATTTAACATCTTCCCAACCTCTTTTCACTTTCTTTAGTGTTATAATTTGGATGTGTTTCTTCTGTTGGTGCTGTTCTAGAGTATAAGTGTGTCAATATTGGAAAGTGGAGAAATATTTAAGAGTCATGGCCTTAAAATGGGCTAATTATGTCATAATAATTGTTCTTACAAGAGGCTAATGAAACTTTTATGAAATTTTGGTTAGATTTTTTTGAGAATGTCTCACAATGAACATTCACTTGGTGTGTTTTATGTTTTATATGTACTACTTACTTTTCTACTTATCCCAGTGTTGTGGCCGAACTAAGAATCTCAACACTAGTACTATTCTCTTCAATATATAAGCCTGTAGATTAATCAATCCTGTTATAAAGGTAAGTATACAACCTCAGATGCTTTTTTTGTAGCAACAGATAATGGGCTGATATAGTCAAGCCCCTCACTTATGGATCATAGATGAAAACACTGATGTCATTAATGTCATGACTACCTTTTTTTGTCATTATTTGGGAACTCATGAGTTGTGAAATAATGTATTTGTTTTGTCATTCAAGTAGCAGGAAGACCATCTGGCATGCTGTTGATGGATGAAAACAGGCATTTGAGGGAACTGTTTCAGGGAACATGGTACCCCAGGAGAATTAAAATGATAGCTGTCAAGAAGATAATATCAATGACTACACCATGTTTCCTAAAAAGTCTTTAGAAGTCAAAAGAACAACAGAAAAAATGATTATAATGAACAAGAAGAGTGAGCAAAATCAATAGTCAACGGATAAGACAGGCTATTAAGACAGGCTCTGAGTTCAAATTCTAGGTAATAAAGACAGTGACTAGATTTGGAATTGAACAATATTTTCTTAGTGGAATGACAATGGCAGTCCCAGCCAAGAAACAGTTGTGGTTTGTAGTAGAATAGCTGTGGCAGATGTGTTAGTCATCTCCAGGAACTTCCTTGTGGTTCACCTAACAGCAACATGCATTGGGGTTATGTTCTAAAATTTATACCAATCATCCAGCTACAGGTTGGTTGGGCTGAGGAAAAGGGCATCTTTTCCTTATCATTATTACTAATTCTGAAGTAATTATGGAGAAGAAATGCTAAATGTTTGGTTAGAAAATCTTATCCAGGTATTAGTTTTCTCATGACTGTGACAAAATTCCTGATAGAAACAACTTAAGACAAGATTTACTTTTATATATTTATATATCTTATAATTATTTTAGTTACTTATTTGCATTTCAAACTGTGTCCCCCTTCCCAGTCTCCCTTCAACAAACTTCCCACCCTATTCCCCTCCCCTTTACCTCTAAGAGCGTGCTTCCTGACACATCCACCCAACCAACGACTCCGACCTCACCCTGTCTCTACCATCCCCTTTGCTGGGGCAACAAGCCTCAAAGGACCAAGCACCACCCCTCCCATTGATGTCATATAAGGCAATCCTCTGCTACATGTGTAGTGAGAGCCATGGCCCTACTTATGTATACTATTTGATTGGTGGTTTAGTCCCTGGTGGCTGTGAGATGTCCAGTTAGTTGATATATTATTGTTCTTCCTGTGGGGTTCTAATCCTCTTCAGCTTCTTCAGTCCTTCCCATATTCTTCAGTTGGTATCCCTGGGCTCAGTCCAATGAGTGGCGATGAGTATCTGCATCTGTCTTAGTCAGGTGCTGGAAGAGCCTCTCAGAGGACAGCTATACCAGTCTCCTGTCTTCAAATACTTCTTGGATTCAACAACAGTGTCAGAGTTTTGGGTCTGTGGATAGGATGGATCTCAAGGAGGGCGGGGGTTCATGATGGCCTTTCCTTCAGTCTCTCTTCCATTTTTTTGTCCCCATTGTCTTCCATTTTTTTGTTTCCTTTAGACAGGAATAATTCTGGGTTAAAGATTTTAAGATGGGTGGTTGGTCCCATCATTCAACTGGAGGCTATGTCTATCTACTGGAGGTGGTCCCTTAAGGTTCTAGCTATGTGCTATTGGGTATTTTGGCTAATGGGTCCTGGGAGTTTCTTACATCTCTGGTGTCTGGGAATTTCTAATGGTTCCCCCTATTCCCCCCCCTCACTACTACATATTTTTATTCATTGTCCTGGCCCTTTTGACTTCTCTCCTGTCTCTTTACATACCTGTTACTGCCCCTCCCCCCCATTTCCCATCTTCCTCCCACCCAGGTCCCTCCCTCCCTCCCTCTGCCTTCTGTGATAATTTTGTTACCCCTTCATGGTGTTTTGATCTTCTTTCTAGTTAAGCTTCATGTAGTTTGTGAGTTGTGTAATACATATTCTGAGCTTTGGGGATAATATCCACTTATCAATGAGTACATACACTGCATAGGTCTTGGTTACCTCACTCGAGATGATACATTTGCCTGCATAATTTGTGAAGTTGTTCTTTTTCAGGTGAGTAGTATTCCACTGTGTAAATGTACCACATTTTCTATATCTCTTATATCCAAATGAGACCTCTAATTGTGGAACTGGGTTACATTCAATTGAGTTTTTACAAAGAGGGTTCCATGGAAATCCTCAAACATTCTAGACTGTTGCTAAGAATGGGTTTGTCTCTAGAAACTGACAGTGAGACCCCAAGTAGGCTCACAATTCTTTGAACATAGAGAAGTCAAGCTCATGCCTACATGGAACCTTCATCCCTTTATTCTAGAGCCTTTGGTGAAGGAAGATACTCTGCAGGATACCAAATGAGAATCATAAATACCAATCCAGTTCCAATACATTTGACCTACAGTCTCTCCTCCGTACAAGATATGCAAGTGCAATGGTGGCTCAGAACTTCTGCAAATAGCCAAAAATTTTTTATTTGACTTAAGCCTAACTTCATGACATGAAACCTGTACCTGACATTGACTGAATGATCAAGAACCAGAGACTAGATAGCCCAGAGACCAAGTAAAACCAAACACTGCTGATCTTGAAATAAAATTATAAATAAAATGACATTTATTGATATTCTGATATAATCATAGATCACTGACCTATTTAGTTTTCCTCAGAGAAGCTTTCTCTTGCAGCAGACAGGAACAGATGGAGAGACCCACAGCCAGAGATTACTTGGAAAGAGAGTCCTTGAAACATAGAGGTCTAAATAATATGTCTTCATCAAATTCCTGAACTCAGAATTCAAGGAACCCTCAGGAGAGAGGAGGCAGAAAGAGTGGAAGAGTCAGAAGAGATGGAAGAAGCCAGAACAAGGCCTTCTGAATCAACTGAGCAAGGCTCATATAAACTCACAAAGACTGATACAACAATTGCAAGGCCTACACTGTTCTGAACCACACCTTTACTCTATATTATAGTTTTCAGTTTAGTACTTTTATAGTACTCCTGGATTTGTGAACAAGTGAGCTACTGACTTTTCTGTCTGTCCTTGGGGCTCTTTAACACTTCTGGGTTACTTTGTGATACTAATTTTTTTTAAATCTCATTGTATTTTATTTTGTAATGTTTAGTTGTTTGCCTTAAAACTTTGATTTTTCTAGTAGAAACAGAAAGGAAGGATATGTGGAGAGGATGAAAATGACTAGAGGATGGAGAAATAATCAATATATACTGTATGAGAAAATAGTTGATTTTCAATAAAAGGAAAAAGTATATAAATTCATTCATTTGTTTACTCAGAGAATTATCTTAAATTGAATTCAATATTAGTACAATTAGCAATTAACTATCACAAAGTCCGATTATTGTTTAAGGAATGTAATGCAAGTTTAGAACATGTTTGATATAGTCTGTACATATAAATAAAGACAAATAAATTTATATTTTTTTCACAGAGTGTGTATAAACCTATACCAAATAAGCCTAATTATTTTGACATTTGTAATATAGACCAGTGGTTAAAGAGCACTTGGTAATTTTTCAGAAGTATCTGAGTTTAGTTCCCATTATGGCTTCATAACTACCCCTAATTCCAATTCCAGGGGATCTTATATCCTCATATTCCTTCCCAGGTTCCAGATATGCACATGGTATGCACATATAAATCTACGAAGCAAAACACTAAGACACATAAAATCAAATAAATCTAAACAAATATTTAAACAATCAAAGTGCTTGCTGACATTGAAAAGGCTCATATAACAAGGACATATGCTCAACTATGTTCATAGCAGCCTTATTTATAATAGCCAAGTGCTGGAAAGAACCCAGATGTCCTTCAACTGAGGAATGGATTCAAAAAATGTGGTATATTTACACAATGGAGTATTACTCAGCTATTAAAACCAATGAATTCGAGAGGTTCCTAGGTAAATGGGTGGAACTAGAAATTATCATCCTGAGTGAGGTAAGCCAATCACAAAAGAACACACATGGTATTCACTCACTGATTATTGGATATTAGCCTAGAACCTTTAAATGCCCAAGATGCAACTCACAGGCCACATGAAGCCCATAAAGAAGGAAGACCAAGTGAGGGTGATTCGGTCCTTCTTAGAAGGAGCAACAAAATACTCAAGGGAGCAAATATGGAGACAAAGTGAGGGACAGAAACTGAAGGAGGGGCCGTCTCAAGACCACTCCACCTGAGTATCTATCCCATGTGCAATCACCAAAGGTAGATGCTGATGTGGAAGACAGGAAGTGCATGCTGATAAGAGCCTGATATGGATATCTCCTCAGAGGCCTTCAAGAGTCAGACATATTCAGAGGCAGATGCTCACAACTAGCCATTGAACTGATCATGGGGTTCTCAATAGAGGAGTTAGAGTGAAGACTGAAGGAGCTGAAAGGGTTTGTGGCACCATGAGGAGAGCAACAATACCAACCAACCACAGCTCCCAGGGTCTAAACCACCAGCCTGGGAGCACTTAGGGGGAGATCCAGGGCTTCAGCTGAATATGTAAAAGTGGAGGGCCCTGCTGGGCATAGGTGGAAGAAGAGAACCTTGACCTCATGAAGGCTGGATGCCCCAGGGGGTGGGAATTTTGAGGGTGGGGAGGTGGGAGTGGGGGGGTTAGATAGAGGTTACATCCACAGAGAAGAAGGAGGAGGGGCGAGGGGATTGGGGGTTCCGAGGGGGTGGTGGGGGATGGGGTAAGGGGACAACATAGGAAATGTAAATAAATCATCCAATAAAAAAAATAATAAAATAAATAAATAAATGAAAAAAAAAAGAAAAGGCTCATCTGCAAATGCTAAAAATCAATTTGGGGTTAAAGATAAATTTGATTTTTATATTTTTATTAAATATTTTCTTTATTTACATTTCAAATGTTATCCCCTTTCCTGATTTACCCCCGAATTACCCCTATCCCATCTCCCTTCCTTCTATGAGGGTGTCCCCCCATCTACCAAAACAATCCTGCTTCTTTGTCCTGGCATTCCCTTACACTGGGTAATCAAGCCTTCACAGGACCAAGGGCCTCTCCTCCCATTGATGCCCAATAAGACCATCCTCTGCTACATATGCAGCTGGAGCCATGAGTCCCTCCATATGTACTCTTTGGCTGATGGTTTGGTCCCTGGGAGCCATGGGAGATCTGGTAGGTTGATATTGTTGTTCTTCCTACGGGGTTGCAAACCCCTTCAGCTCCTTCAGTCCTTTCTCTGTCTTCTGCGTTGGGGACTCTGTGCTCACTACAATAGTTACCTGCGAGGATCAGCCTCTGTATTTGTCAGAATCTGGCAAAGCCTCTTAGAAGACAGCTATATCAGGCTCCTGTCTGTATGCACTTCTTGGTATACACAGTAGGGTTTGGGTTTGGTGACTATATAAAAGATTAATCTCCAGGTGGGGTAGTCTCTGGCTGACCTTTCCTTCAGTTTCTGCTCCATATTTTGACTCCATATTTACTTCTATGTGTATTTTGTTTCCCCTTCTAAGAAGGACCGAAGCATCCACACTTTGGTCTTTCTTCTTCTTGAGCTTCATGTGGTCTGTGAATTGTATCTTGGGTATTCCGAGTTTTGGGGTTAATATTTACTTATCAGTAAGTACATATCATGTGTGTTCATTTGTGACTAGGTTACCTCACTCAGGATTATACTTTCTAGATCCACCCATTTACTTATGAATTTCATGATGTCATTATTTTTAATAGATAAGCAATATTCCATTGTGTCAATGTACCACATTTTCTTTATCCATTCCTCTGTTGTAGGACATCTGGGTTCTTTCCAACTTCTTATTATAAATAAAGTTGCCATGAACATAGTAGAGCATGTTTCATTGTTATATTTTGTAGCATTTTTTGGGTATATGCCCAGGAGTGGTATAGCTAGGTCCTCAGGTAGTACTATGCCCAATTTTCTGAGGAATCACCAGACTGATTTCCAGAGTGGCTGTATAAGATTGAAATACCACCACCAATGAAGGAGTGTTCCTCTTTCTCCACATCCACACAAGCATGTGCTGCCACTTGAGTTTTTTATCTTAATCATTCTAACTGGTATGAGGTTGAATCTTAGGCTTGTTTTGATTTTCATTTCTCTGATGACTAAGGATGTTGAACATTTCTTTAGGTGCTTCTTGGGTATTTGACATCCTTCGGTTGAGAATTCTTAGTTTATCTCTGTAGCCTAATTATTAATAGGATTATTTGATTCTCTGGAGTCTAACATCTTGTATATTTTGTTTATATTGGATACTAGCCCTCTATCGGATGTGAGATTGGTAAAGATCCTTTCCCAATCTGTTGGTTGTTGTTTTGTTCTATTGACAGTATTTTTGCTTTACAGTAACTTTGCAATTTTATGAGGTCTCATTTGTCTATTGTTTATCTTAGAGCATAAGCCATTGGTGTTCTGTTCAGGAAAATTTCCCCTGTGCCCATGTGTTTGAGGTTCTTCCCCAATTTCTCTTCTATTTGTTTCAGTGTATCTGCATTTATGTGGAGGCTCTTGATGTCCACTTGAACTTGAGCTTTGTACAAGGACATAAGAATGGCTCAATTTGCATTCTTCTACATGCTGACTATCAGCTGAACCAGAACCAATTTTTGAAAAAGCTGTCTTTTTTTTGCCACTGGATGTTTTTAAATCTTTGGCCAAAGATCAAATGACCATAGATGTTTGGGTTTGTTTCTGGGTCTTCATTTCTATTCCATTGATCTATCTGCCTGTTTCTGTACCAATACCATCCAGTTTTTTATAATTGTTGTCTTCTAATACAGCTTGAGGTCAGGGACAGTGATTCCCCTAGATGTTCTTTTATTGTTGAGAATAGTTTTCACTATTCTGGGTTTTTTGTTATTCCAAATGAATTTTCAAATTGTTCTTTCTAACTCTATGAAGAATTGTGTTGGAATATGATTATGACCACAAGTCACTTTAAGCACTGTCAGTGTGAATTAAAACATCCCAGATACATTTAAAACAATTTAGCTCTTTAAATAATAATAATAATAATAATAATAATAATAATAATAATAATAAAAGTGTTTTCTTCAATAACCAAACTCCAAAGAAAAATGTAATAAGAATAGAAAACTAGTTTGAAAGGAAATGAAATTGATTTCCAAAGCAAAACTGTCAGAGAATTTTATACCAAGAGGAAAATATGTGTCAAGAAACTTCATTATTTTAATGAAACAGTCTGGGATTTTATTTTGAATCAATTAATACACTTTGATATCAATACTCGTAAACAAATCTTAAGATCAAACTTATTTAACTCCTACCCAAGAAGTCGCACAAAAAAGACCTTTCTATAAAATTTCCACAGTGTTTCTCAGGTTATTTCCCATGGTTTCATTAGATTCTGGGGAACATCAAATATTCTTCTTGAAAAAATACTCATGTTAGATAAAATTTATATGACAGGTATATATATATAAATCTATCTATCTATCTATCTATCTATCTATCTATCTATCTATCTACCTACCTATCTATCTATCTATCTATCTATCTATCTATCTATCTATCCATTAGTTTCAAAAGTAGAAAAACCAGTATTCTCTGTAACTTATATAATTATTGTTTACCAACTATATTATTGTCTTCTAATTCCTTTTTATTGCTTTAATTTCACTTTGTATACTAGAATTCTTAAATTGTAGCAAATACATTTTCCTTAGAAAATGAAATACTGAGCCCTTGGGAGTCTTTTCTTCCTATTGAGTTGCCTTGTCCAGCTTTGATATGAGTCTTTTTTCTTTCTCTTATTGTATTTTGTTTTGTTGTGTTTGGCTATTATCTCTTGGAGTCCTGGCTCTGTTTGAAGGAAAATGTCATAGTGTGGATCTGGCACAGAGGGGAGGTGGAGGTGGCTGAGAGGAGCAGAGGGAGGAGAAACTGTGGTCTGGATGTTTCTGTGTGAAACAAAAATCTATTTTCAATAAAAAATAAACAATTGTCACTTGTCATATCAGCATTCTGTCAGTTGATAAATCTACAAGTACATCATTTTGTAATTTCCTGGATCAAGTTCTTTCCCATATTACAAGTGTTATTAAGCTATTCTGTGATATTTCAAAAATAGATATGCCTGGGCTCATGCTCAGTAATTAATAATTCAATGTTTTCTATGTTTTATTTGATTTAGAAATGAACTAATTGTTCACTGAATATCCATTATTTATCATAGCAAAATTCAAAGGATGTAAATTATCAAAGATATTTACTAAGCTATTTTTTAAGTTTAATTGTAAAAAATATAATTATGTTTGGAAAGTATACTCAGGAGCCATTTTGCTTCTGACATCGATTTAAATCATTTCCTCTTAACAATTGTTTGGATTACTCATGAAGATTTTATGAGCTATTAGACAAAGCTAGTTATCATCTCAAAGGCTGCTTCAAAGTGTTTTATTAGAATGTCCACAGCAGTCATGCAAAAGACAAAGATGCTAAACAACTGATTACATATGCAATTTTGTTCTACAGCTGGGCTGATTTCTGCAAGTTTGTATTTCTTTGAACACGTCTTTTATAGCTTTGCAGTCTTAAACATTAAGTCATGATAATACAATTATATGAGCAGTAATTTTACTTAGGTGACAAAGCACATTTCAATTTATTCAATTTTGGTAACTTGAAATACCATCTTAAAATGGCAAACTTAAAGTGGTATTCATTCACCATATGTGACCCCAGTTTGTGTGAGTTTTGAGTCCATTGTTCCTTTATATATAGTTGAGTGCTGTAGAGAAGAATTAATTTATGTTAACATTTATCTGCTTAAAACCAGGTAATTAGAGCTCTTTAACAGATGTTAAAAGCAAAACATATCACACCTACATAAAGTGTACATGTATACTCATAAAACCTCAAGGAATATTTGAGAGTCTTTATGCTTAGTTTTAGCTTTGTGCCAAAGTTATGAAAAATACCAGCATTTTAGAGAAGCTCTTCAGTTTTTAAGTGAATTTTGGATGTGGACTGACATTCTTGTTGATAGATCAAATTAAGATCATCTTCTCAAAATGCTTAAGTTTTATTTTAATGTCCGTTGATAAAAGACTCCTAAGATGTTCAATATTCAAATAGTTCTTTCTTTTCATTATAAAACATTTTCCTAAAGTTAAATATTGTTTAAAAAACACTTAGGTACCAAGAGAGATACTGAAAATTTCTATGTCAAAGCCCATAGTTTAGATTTAATGTTTAAATAGATTCATATGGCTTGAGGAGTCTTGTTGTATTGGTAGCTTCTCAAGCCAGGGATTTTTTTTTAAACTAGAGTGCAGAATGTGACATTTTCTGTGACCAGAATGGCTATGTCCCATAACATTTTTCCAATCCCTAGGCCATGTGGTTGATGTACATATTTCTTTTTTTCTCAGCCACCTTCCACTTGGCGTCTATTTTCCCTTCAATATTTTGTTTAGTCCCAGTATCTTGAATGAACTGGAGTAGGCAGTATAGTTTGAGAATTATGTTCCACTACAACTTCCTCAACAATACATGGGAGGACATCTGAGTTAATGGAGACTTGATTCGTTACTGTTCTGATCAAAGCATAATAGAACCCAAGTGTGGAAGCTCTCATGACACACAAAGGTGAGTCTGTATAGTTTTTTCCATATTTAAGTAAACATGATGAAACATCAAAGATATGTTCAGAATAATTTTTGAACTGTACAATTTTTAATCTTTAATAATAAATTACAGTTTCATATTGCTTGGAAAGCTTCAGTCAATGATGGACTACATGTTTGTTTGTGTCAGACAGTAAAATGTTTACAACAAAAAAGTCTATAATTATTATTATTTGTTTTGTGGGCCAGTATTACATTCTTATTTTTAACATGTTAATTTTCAATTGATGGTAAGTCCATATTGCTGAAGACAACACCTACACAATTCATTAAATACAAATATTTTTGCCTATCTAAAGCCTTTATCCCTGTAGACTAGTATTCATATAATTGGAACGTATTCTTTACACTACCAAAAGAATGGTAAGCACTGACGCAATTATTGAACTTTTCAATTTAAAATGATGACCTGCCCATAGATTGTGCTAGTGTTATTATATCACAAAGTCTTTGTAAGTAAGCAACCACTATCTGGTTGGATTTACAGACCCTTCCATGATATATGACCAATTCTAGAAACTGCTTGGGTGGCCAAGAACCTGACACCAAATAGGCAGGGACCTAGGGAAAAATCTAATACTACGTTTCTGGTAAAGGAACATTGCAATAAAATGATTCCTAATAGCTTGTGCTATACTCATAAATCAGCGCCTTACTAAGCTGTCATCAGAAAAGCTTCTGCCTTCAACAAATGGGAAAAAATGCACAGACCCAAACCCAGACAATTTGAAACACCTCAAATACCTTGAAACACTCAGTTTGGGATGGGATGTTGCCATCGAATTCTTCCACTAAGAGAACAGAGAATCCTAAGGAAGAGGAGACAGAAAAATTTTGCCAGCTAGAGGGAATGGAAAACACAAAGAAAGCAAGGCCTTGTAAACATGTAAGGACCATTGAACACACAAATTCACAAAGACTGCGGTAGTACATACAGGACCTATATGTGAGTTGGAGGGGTAAGGAAGAGGATCTTTGTGGGATTAGGTGGGGAAACAATAATTAGAATATATTTTATGAAAAAATATATATTTTCAGTAAAAGATAGAGGAAAACAATGTAAAAAGAAAAAGAATGTTGTACTTTATCACAATAAATCAATTAAAATTCATTGCATAGGTTCCTTAGGCATTGTGATGTAAGTCTCTTAAATACAAACTTTTAACGATATTTAGGTAAGATGGCAAGCAAGTTCATATTTTCATGCTTCCACAAATATCATTATGTCTTATACTTACATTAAAAAATTTCTCTTACTATTAATAAAGAAAATATATAGTAAGAACAAGAAATATAAAAAGAGGAATGCCTAACCTAGGATGGTTTGTAAGGAACTTCTTGCTTTAGTGAACTGAGGTGGGAAAACCAACCTGTATTTGAGTAGTGACACTGCTTAACTATGCTATTGAGTGCATGAAACTGAGTTAGTTAGTACAACACAAGGATGTGATGAGATTAATTACTTCAAGTCCCTGCTACCTTGACTTCCTTTCAGTGATGGACCATAACCTGGAACTGTGACATAAGTAAACCGTTTCTCTCCAAAGTTGCTTTGGTAAGAATAATTTATAATGCAAAAAAGAATGAAACTAGAGATTCTTGAGGATTTATTGAAACATATTCCAGGCATTGTAACATACTTCTTGTATTTTTCTCCTTGCTTTGACTTTTGTTCATCTGTCTCTTTTCTAGCTTATATTGTATTAATAATTCCCATTTATTCTCCAATAGCCATACTTGTTTTGGAATACTATATTACCCTTATGGACTTACTTCTCATTCATAAATTTTAACATATAAATGCTTAACTTATATCCAGCTTAATGATTATCCATTCCCCTTGGTCAGTAATATTTATGGAGTCTGGTTCAGTGTTCCAGTCCTTTATCATCTTCAACTCAGTGCTCTGGAATCTATTTTGGGCTCTCAATATTAAAAAACAGTTAAAAATAAATTATAATTTTAGACTATGCATCTCATATTCTTAACATTATGCATAGCATGTGTTATATTTGAAATGATTATTTGCTGCTCTCTTAGTCATTGTTTAATTTCTGTGCAAAGGAACCACTACAAGGCACCTCTTATAAAAGATAACATTTAACTGGGGCTGGTTTACAGTTCATAGGTTTTGTCCAGCAGGAAAAATCGCAGCATAATGGCATACAGGATGCTGGAGAATGATCTTAGAGTTCTTCACAAAGATTTGCATGAAAGAGAGAGATATTGGGCCTGGCTGGAGAATTTGAAACAACAAAGCCCACCCCCAGTGACAGACATAATCCAATAAGATTACACATCCTAATCCCTGTCAAGTAGCACCACTCCCTAATGAGCAATCTTTCAAATATATGAGCCTATCAAGGCATTCTTATTCATACTGCCACAACTATACCCTTATTTCTGCTGTAATCATAAATCAATTAAGTACGAGTCACACAAGTGTCTCTTGCCATTTTTTATTATCATATTTCTTTTTTCCCTTTCTTATTGGAAACTTTCTTTATTTACATTTCAAATATTATCCCCTTTCCAGGTCCTCCCCCCACCCTGCAAAATCCCCTATCCCATCCTCCCTTCCCCAGCTTCTATAAGGGTGTTCCTCCTCCCACCCACCCACTCCTGCCTCCCAGTGCTCAAATTCCCCTACACTGGGGCATCTAAATTTCACAGGATCAAGGGCCTCTCCTCCCATTGATGCCCAACAAGGCCATCCTCTGCTACATATGCAGCTGGAGCCATGGATCCTTCCATGTGTACTCCTTGGTTGGTGATTTAGTCCTTTATTAAGTACAGTGTAAGGCCTCAAAATGGCATCTCTATCATAAAAATATCTACAATATTTCCAGTAGCAATATTTGAGTATTTAGCAATTCAAGTATTTCCAAAACAATAATTGTAATATTAGTCTTCATGACATAAACAAATGATTACTGAGGAATAACTATATTATTGTGTGAGACTAAATGAAAATAAATTAATGTCAATCATGTATGTAGCTTGCTTGGTACATGTATCTTCATAACTCATGCCCTTTTTAATAAAGTTGATGTAATTAAGCACCAGAGAAAGAGCTAGATACAAATGCTTCAAAATTTATATTCGATAAAGAAAACTGATGAAAAATAAAACAGAGTCATGTATGTATACACTTATGTAGGCTCTTGCAAACCATTTCTGATACTTTAAATTCTTTACAAATATTAATATGTAGATATATTTGTGATGATTTTTCAATTATATTGAAAACTAAGTTGATTTAAATTTTATTCATTCTACATTCATTCTGTTAATTTTTGCTGATTTGTGAGAATTGTAACAATGCCAGCCAGGAATAATTTCAGATACTCACCAATTACCAAAGGTTAATTAGAAATTTAAGATAACAAATCCAACAAACAATGTTCCTAGTGAAAAAGTTTAACTACATTTAGTCAGAAGATAAAACAAAATGAGCTAATTCTATAAACTTGTGCTATATTCATAGTTTCTCCGGATAGTCAAATTACATATTTATATCCTTACAAATCTTAAAGAGAATCTTACTTTTTTTGGTTTTATTCAGAAACATGGATCATTCGTTTTCTATGTGTATTTTAAAAATTAATCAAATAAAAAACAGAATAAAATTTTAATTTATTTTTCATTGGATATTTTATTTATTTACATTTCAAATGTAATCCCCTTTCATAGTTTCCCCTCTTGATACCCCTTATTCCATGCCCCCTCCTCCTGCTTCTATGAGGATGCTCTCCCTCCCACCCACCCACTACTGCCTTCCTACCCTGGCATTCCCCAATGGGGCATCAAGCCTTCAGAGGTCCCAGGGCCTCTCCTCCCATTGATATCTGAAAGGTCATCTTCTGCTACATATGCAGCTGGAGTCGTGGGTTCCTCCATGTGTGCACTTTGATGGATAGTTTAGTCCCTAGGAGCTCTGGGGGTCTGATTGGATGATATTGTTTTTCTCCCTATGGGGTTGCAAACCCCTTCAGCTCCTTCAGTCCTTTCTCTATCTCCTCCATTGGGGACTGTGTGCTCACTACAATGGTTAGCTTGTATGATCAGCCTCTGTATTTGTTAGGCTCTGGCAAAGCCTCTCAGGAGACACCTATAATGGGCTCCTGCCAACAGGCACTTCTGGGCATCCATAATAGTGTCTGGGTTTTGTGTGTGTATATGAGATGGAGACTGAGGTGGGCCAGTCTTTGGATGGACTTTCCTTCAGTCTCTGCTCCACACTTTGTCTCCATTTTTCATTCCCTGAGTATTTTGCTCTCCCATCTAATAAGGACTGAAGAATCAACACTTTGGTCTTTCTTCTTGAGCTTCATGTGGTCTGTGAATTATGTCTTGGGTATTCCAAGCTTTTGGGCTACTATCACTTATGACTGAGTGCATACCATGTGTGTTCTTTTGTGATAGGTTACCGCATTCATTCATAATATTTTCCAGATCCATCCATTTGTCTAAGAATTTCATGAAGAATTTTCTTAAGAACTCCCAGATTGTCCATTCTATTTCATTGATCTACCTGCTTGTATCTGTACCAATACCATGACGTTTCTATCACTTTTGCTCTGTAATACAGCTTAAGGTCAGAGATGGTGATTTCTCCAGAAGTTCTTTTATTGTTTAGAATACTTTTCACTATCCTGGGTTTTTTGTTATTCCAAATGCATTTGCAAATTGATCTTTCTAACCCTATGAAGAATTATGTTGGGATTTTGATGGAAATTGCATTGACTCTGTAGATTGCTTTAAGCAAAATGGTAATATTTAGTATATTAATCCTTCCAATCCTTGAGCATGGGAGATCATTCCATCTTCTGAGATCTCCTTCAATTTCTTTCTTCAGAGACTTGAAGTACTTGTCATACAGATCTTTTACTTGCTTGGTTAGATTCACACCTAGGTATTTATATGATTGTGATTATTATGAAGGGTATCATTTCCCTAATTTGTTTCTCAGTCTGTTTATCCTTTGAGTCAAGGAAGGCTACTGATTAATTTGAGTTAATCTTATATCCAGCCAATTTGCTGAAGTTGTTTATCAGGTTTAGGAGTTATTGGTGGAAGTTTTGGAATCACTTAAATATACTATATCATCTGCAAATAGTGATATTTTGACTTCTTCCTTTCCAATTTTTATCCCCTTGACCTCCTTTCATTGTCTAATTGCTCTGGCTAAGACTTGGAGTACTACATTGAATAGGTAAGAAGAGAATGGACAGCCTTGTCTAGTCCCTGATTTTAGTGGGAATGCTTCATATTTCTCTCAATTTAGTTTGATGTTGGCTAGCAGTTTGCTAAATATATTGCTGTTACTATCCACTTAGAATTCCTGATCTTTTCAAGACTTTTACTATGAAGAAATGTTGAGTTTTATCGAATGCCTTTTTAGCATTTAATGAAAAGATCATGTGGTTCTTTTCTTTGAATTTCTCTATGTAGTGGATTATGTTGGTAAATTTTTGTATATTGAACCATCCTTGCATCTCCGAGATGAAGCCTACTTGATTGTGTTGAATGATCATTTTAGTGTGTTCTTGGATTTTGTTAGTGAGAATTTATATAGTATTTTTGCATTGATATTCATAAGGGAAATTGGTTCTAAGTTCTCTTTCTTTGTTGGGCCTTTGTGTGCTTTTGATATCAACTTAAATATGGATTTATAAAACAAATTGGGTAGTGTTCCTTCTGATTCTATTTTGTGGAATAGTTTGAATAGTATTAGCATTAGGTCTTCTTTGAATGTCTGACAGAATTCAGCTCTAAACCAATCAGGTCCTGAGCTTTTTTTGTTTGGGAGACTTTTAATGACTGCTGCTATTTTTTTAGGAGTTATAGGGCTGTTACATGGTTTATCTGATCCTGATTTAATGTTGGTACCTGGTATCTGTCTAAAGAATGCAGGGATGGTTCAATATTTGGAAATCCATCAATGTAATCCAGTATATAAACAAACTCAAAGAAAAAAAACATAATCATATCACTAGATGGTGAGATAGCATTTGACAAAATTCAACATCCCTTCATGGTAAAAGTCTTGGAAAGATCAGAAATTCAAGGCCAATATCTCGACACAGTAAAAGCAATCCCACTAAAATCAGGGACTAGACAAGGCCACCCACTCTCTCCCAACTTATTCAATATAGTACTGGAAGTCTTAGCCAGAGCAATTAGACAAGAAAAAGAAGTCAAAGGGATACAGATAGGAAAGGAAGAGGTCAAAATATCACTGTTTACAGATGATATTATAGTATACTTAAGTGACCCCACAACTTCCACCAGAGAACTCCTAAACCTGATAAACAACTTCAGCAAAGTGGCTGGTTATAAAATCAATTCAAACAAATCAGTAGCCTTCCTCTACTTGAAAGACAAACAGACTGAGAAAGAAATTAAGGAAATGACACCTTTCACAATCATAAATAATATAAAATACCTTGGTATAAATCTAACCAAGCAAGTTGAAGATCTGCATGACAAGAACTATAAGCCTCTGAAGAAAGAAATCGTCAGAGATCTCAGAAGATGGAAAGATCTCACATGTTCATGGATTGGCAGGATTAATATAGTAAAAATGGCCATCTTTCTGAAAGCAATCTACAGATTCAATGCAATCCCATCAAAATTCCCACTCATTTCTTCACAGAGATAGAAAGAGAAATTCTCAAATTCATTTGGAATAACAAAAAACCAAGGATAGCAAAAACTATTCTAAACAATAAAAGAACTTCTGGAGAAATCACCATCCTTGAGCTTAAGCTGTACTACAGAGAAGTAGTATAAAAACTTCAGGGTATTGGTACAGAGGCAAGCAGGAAGATCAGGGTGAAGAATGGAATAGAAGTGAAGACCCAGAAATGAACCCACACACATATAATCACTTGATCTTTGACAAAGGAGCTAAAATTGTCCATTGGAAAAAGGACAGGATTGTCAACAAATGGTTCTGGTTCAATTGGAGGACAACAAGTAGAAGAATGCAAATCTAGCCATTCATGACTCCTCATACAAAGCTCAAGTCCAAATGGATAAAGTACCTTCACATAAAACCAGATACAGTTCCTTCTGGTCTGGGCCTGAGTACTGAGAAAATCCTGGGCAGCAGTTCTGCACCCAATCCCACAAAACCCAGAGAAAGCAGGACTCCCAGGATCTTTAACCCAGGTAGTATCTTAGATAAGGGGACAGCAACACCCACCCAAAACAGGGAATAATTGGGACCTGCTAGGACACAAGAAATCACTCCTGTCCCAGACCACTGGTTCCTTCTGGTCTGGGCCTGAGCACTGAGCAGACCCAGGGCGGCAGCTCTGTACCCAATATCACAAAACCCAGGAGAAGCTGGCCTCTCAGGAGCTCTAACCTGGGTAGAATCTTAGGTAAGGAGACAGCAACATCCACCCCAAATAGGGAGTAACTGGGACCCAGGAATTTTCTCCTTCCCTGGAGCACTGGTTCCTTCTGATCTGGGCTCAAGTACTGAGCAGATCTTGGACCCCAGCTCTAACCCCAGTAGTAATACCCACCCCACACATTTCTGAAACAACCAAGATAACAGGAAAGACAGGCTTCAGTAAGAGACAGGGTAGGTACCACTAAGGGGATCCAGATGGTGAAAGGCAAGTGCAAGAACATAAGCATCAGCAACCCAGAGTACTTGGCATCATTAGAACCTAGCTCTCCCACACTAGAAAGTCCTGAATTCCCAATGTCAATAGGAAAGCAAGATTTAGATTTAAAATCACTTCTAATGATGATGATAGAGAACTTTAAGAATGATAGAAATAACACTCTCAAAGAATTTGGGGAGAACACAGGTAAACAGGTAGAAGACCTTAAAGAGGAAACAAAAATTCCCTTAAAGAATTACAAGAGAACACAACCAAACAGGTGAAGGAATTGAACAAATACATCCAGGACATAAAAATGGAAGTAGAAAAATTAAAAAATCACAAAGGGAGACTATCCTGGAGATAGAAAACCTAGGAAAAAAAATCAGGAGTCATACATGCAAGCACCGCCAACAGAATACAAGAAATAGAAGAGAGAATTTCAGGTGCAGAAGATACCATAGAAAATATTGACACAGCTGTCAAAGAAAACACAAAATGCAAAAAGTTCTTAACACAAAACATCCAGGAAATCCAGGACACAATGAGAAGACCAAACCTAAGGATAATAAGTATAAATGAGAATGAAGATTCCCAATTTAGAAGAGCAAATAAATATCTTCAACAAAATTATAGAAGAAAACTTCCCTAACCGAAAGAGCAAGAAGCCCATAAACATACAAGAAGCCTACAGAACACCAAATAGTCTAGATAAGAAAAGAAATAACTCCCATCACATAATAATCAAAACACCAAATGCAGAAAACAAAAAAATATTAAAAGCAGTAAGGGAAAAAGATCAAGTAACATATAAAGGTAGACCTATCAGAATTACACCAGACTTCTCACCAGATATTATAAAAGCAAGAAGATCCTGGACAGATGTTATACAGACCCTAAGAGAACACAAATGGCAGCCCAGGCTACTATTTCCAGCAAAACTCTCAATTAGAGAGTTTCTCAGATGGAGAAACCAAGATATTCCATGACAAAACTAAATTTACACAATATTTTTCCACAAAAACAGCATTACAAAGGATATTAGTGGGAAAGCTCCAATACAAGGAAGGAAATTATGCCCTAGAAAGAGTAAGAGAGTAATTCTCTTCCAACAAATCCAAAGGAAGATAGCCACACAAAGATAATTCCACCTCTAATAACAAAAATAACAAGAAGCAACAATCACTGTTCCTTAATATCTCTTAACATCAATGGTCTCAATTCTCCAATAAAAAGACATAGGCTAATGGACTGGATGAGTAGACAGGACCCAGCATTTTGCTGCATATAGGAAACCTACCGCAGTAACAAAGACAGACACTACCTTAGAGTAAAAGCCTGGAAAACAATTTTTCAAGCAAATGGTCCTATGAAACAACTGGAGTAGCCATCCTAAAACCTCCAGCCAAAGAACACAAAGGGAGGGACTCTTGGCTCCACCTGTATAGGTAGTTGAGCGTGGCCTTGTCAGACAGCAGTGGAAGAGGAAGGACTTGGTGCCTGATAGTTTGGATTCCCTAGCATTGGGGAATTTAAGAGCAGGGAGGCAGGAATGGGAGGACGGTGGGAGCACACTCTAATAGAAACCTCTAAAATTATATGGATTAGATATGATAGGGACAGGTCACAAGAAGACTAGATTCCAGAATTCAAACAAAAAATATCTTGATACTAAAGTTTGTTTTGAGAATTGTATATTGCAGAATACACAGCCTTGGTGTATCTACTCATCAAGCAAGCTGAGGAGACCTGCTCAAACCTTTGATGTCCTGGAATTTCAGCTGGATGCAGTGAAGATACAGACATCAGAGGCTTATCAATTTACTCTCCCCACCCCTCTTCGAATATTTCAATGCCCATAATCAGGTTGAAGAAGTTAATGAAGAGTCTGTGTCCCTATTCCCTGGGCTTGGGGACTGAGGTGGTTAATATTGGGCTGTTTTTGTAGGGAAAAGTAGTGGTTTTGTTGGAACAGGAAGGAATAGCTAGGATTTATTGCATAGCCATAGCCTATTGGTAGAAATCTGTGTAATTGTTATTAAGTTGAAGTTATAATTTCTTAAATGGTACAAAATTTATTTCGATTTCAAATTTAAGGCTTCCATTGGTACGAGTTTCTTATTGATACAGAAGTGAAATTAACATTGTTACTCTCACAGGCATTGTGCCTATATAGCACATTTAGGAATACAAGGCTTAGACCCAGTCCTTTAACTTTTTTAACTGATTTGAGATGGTTAGCCTATGAGTTAAGGGCCTATAGCAAATTCATGGCTCTAAGTTTATTGTTAGGGTGTTTTCTATATTTCATTTAGAAATAGCTGAGAGGAGTTAACAGACAACAGTCCAGATTGCATTATATAGATAGTTGGTTTACAAAACGTCAGAAGTCCACAGAATTGATGTTACAAACATTTCTGTATTAATGTTCATTTTTATTAGAGACCTGTCTGCTCCTGACAGCTTCCTGTCTTAGATTCTAAGAAGAAATTGAGCATCTTTGGAGTTACTCGAGTTGTGGTGAGACAGTCACTAGGTAAGAATTGCCTTTTTTCATCTACAGACAAATTACGGTCCAGAAAAGGACACACTTGCGGAATAGTCGACTGATTATATCTGCCAAGACAGAGTAATCAGCCCTTAATAATTCTGCATCACTAGGTCTATCAGATGATCCTGGGCCAGAAGGCTGAAGATCAGATGCTTCAATGGTTTGTAGTATAGAGACTGTCCAGGTGTTCAGCAGTCTCTATAAATTGGCTAAGTTTTAGAAGCTGTGCATTGTGCTTCCCATAATTTCAGTTGATTCAGTCATTCTGGATTTCTGATGGGATTGAAGACTTAGAGTCTCATAGCCAATCCTATTTACTATTTACTTTGAGAGAAATAATTTGAGAGAATGGTTTTCAGCTGACCTTCATTCTAAAGCCATGAAAAATGCCAGATTCAGAACTAAGTCTTTTACTTAGGAGAGATGACAGAGGTTCTGGTTAGTCAACAAAATGATGGACTGGGTATAAAGTTATCTTGTACCTTACTGATACAAATTGGTATAGTTACGCTCTAATTGTATTTTGAGAGAAAATTTTTATTTTAACAGGAAGGGTGATATGTAGGAGGAGCTAAGGTGTGAGGAGTAAGGAGAGGAGGAGTAAGGAGAGGAGGAGGAGAAGGAGAGGAAGAGCTAGGAGATGAGAGACAATGGGGGGGGCGGGAAGGGGATCAGGGAGGCAGAAGTTTGAGTGTCTCCACCAGTCAAAGATAGTTGGTATATCTAGGTTGGGTATTGGGTTACACTTCTGATTGTATGGGCATCTTGTTATTTAGCATTGCTGAACTTATAAAGCCTTTGATTAACATTTTAAAAGTTACTAATAAAAAAATAAAAATGAAATGAGATACACTGCAACTAATAGAAGAGAAGGTGAGGAAGAACCTTGGATACTTGGGCACAGGGGAAAAGTTCCTGAACATAACACTGTCGAGTTGTAGAAGGACATCTTGGGTTGACATAGGCCTGGAGTCCTGAGACTGTAGGTGTTTGGTCATGCCCCCAGGACCCGGGCCTTGACACTGGGTCTCATCTCCACTTAACCTATACCATCAGTCACATAAGACAAAGGTAAAGGGCGTGACTAACAGGCCTCCGCCTCGAGATTTACATATTAATGAGTTATCTAAAGGCCAGGGGACATAGCTAATTAAGTTATCCTCTCCCTAATCCCTCCTCTTTCCCACTCTCCATATAAGAGAGCTTCTCCTGGCATTTGGGGGTGTGCATGACATCCAGACCCAACCACCATCATGGACAATAAAACTTTCATCTCTTGGACTCCACGTGTCTTCTGGGCCTGGGAGTTTCTCACATATGTGGGAACCTCCTCTTCGGGAAAAGCCTCCAGGACAGGTGCACCTTTGGGGGCTGCTGTGCCGCCGAGGTCCATGGGCCAACTAGACCATGGTTTCGGGACTTCTCTGCCACTGCTCCAGCAATCTGCCACCGACACAGTCCATGGGAGGGCCCGAGCTGCCCCCTATGTGCATCTTTTTAGTGAATCTTATGCTCTAAGATTAAGAATTGACAAAAAAGACCTCATAAAATTGTAAAGTTTCTGAAAGGCAAAGGACACAGTCAATAGGAAGAAATGACAACCAACAGATTGGGAAAAGATCTTAACCAATCCCATATCTAATAGAAGGTTAATATCCAATACATACAAAGAACTCAAGAAATTAGACTCTAGACAGCCAAATAACCCTATTAAAATGGGGTACAGAGCTAAACAAAGAATTCTCAACTGAGGAAACTCGATGGCCAAGAAGCACCTAAAGAAATGTTCAGAATCCTTAGTCATCAGGGAAATGCAAATCAAAACAACCCTGAGATTCCACCTAACAGCAGTCAAATGGCTAAGATCAAAAACTCAGGTGATAGCAGATGCTGGTGGATGTGGAGAAAGAGGAACACTCCTCCATTGTTTATGGGATTGTAAGCTGATACAACCACTCTGGAAATCAGTCTGACAGATCCTCGGAAAATTGGATATAGCATTACCTACCTGAAGACCCAGCTATAACACTCCTGGACGTATACCCAAAAGATGCTTCATTATATAAAAGGGACATATGCTCCACTATGTTCATAGCAGCCTTATTTATAATAGCCAGAAGCTGAACAGAACCCAGATAGATGTCCTTCAACAGAGGAATGGATAAAAAAAAAGTGGTATATTTACACAATGGAATATTACTCAGCTATCAAAAACAATGAGTTAGAGAAATTCTTAGGCAAATGGATGGAACTAGAAAATAGCATCCTGAGTGAGGTAACCCAATCACAAAAGAACACACATGGTATGCACTCACTGATAATTGGATATTAGCCCAGAAGCTTGATATACCCAAGATACAGTCCACAGACCACATGAAGCTCATGAAGAAGGAAGAACAAATGTGGGTGCTTCAGTCTTTCTCAGAAGAAGTAACAAAATACTCAAGGGAGCAAATATGGAGACAAAGTGAAGGACAAAAACTGAAGGAGGGCCATCTGGAGACTGTTCCACCTGGGTATCCGTCCCATGTGCAGTCACCAAAGGTAGACGCTGATGTGGATGTCAGGAAGTGCATGCTGACAGGAGCCTGCTATAGCTGTGTCCTTAGAGGTCTGCCAGAGTCTGACATATTGAGAGGTGGATGCCAACAGCTAACTATTGAACTGATCATGGAATTCCCAATGGAGGAGTTAGAGAGAAGACTGAAGGAGCTGAAAATGTTTGCAGCTCATTGAGGAGAGCAACAATACCAACCAACCAGAGCTGGCAGGGTCTAAACCACCAGCCTTAGAGCACATAGGGAGGGACCCATGGCTCCAGCTGTATATGTAGGGGAGGATGGTCTTGTTGGGCATAGGTGGAAGAAGAGATCCTTGGTCCCAGTTTTGGGAAATCGAGGGTAGGGAGCTGGGAGTGTGTGTGGGGGGGTGGCATATCGTCATTGAATGGATGAGGAGGTGAGATGGGCTAGGGCGTTCCTGGGGGGCGGGAAACTGGGTAAGGGATAACATCTGATATGTAAATAAAATATTCAATTTAAAAAATGTAAAAAAAAATTAAAAAATTTTTAAAAATGTAAATGGAAAATTGTATTTTCCACAACCAACTATTTCTAAACATGTATCATTAACTAAAGATAGGTGAAGCTTTCACTACTCAATAATTACATTTTTGTAATAGACAAGAGACCATTGCAAATATACACAATAGTCAAAATGCACAGAAAATGTGAGCATGTGTTTTCTAACACTAACTGATGTATCTGCAACGCAACTCGAAGATTAAATGTCAGATAATGTAGAGGAAGATGTATAGAAATATTGTAATAGCCAGAGAAGGAGAGTGTCTGCTGCTAGATAGTGTCTTCTAGATGCAACAGGAAGTCTACACTTATGATATCTCGATAATATGCTTAACTAAACAAGATCTGAATAAGAACATTACTTGGTATGTCATTTTAGAGAGGGAAAATTTTACCAAGTCCCACACTTAGATTGAAACCAAAGAGCAATCAAGAAATGACTGTTGAGAGAGAGGGAGACTCAAAGTTTCCTGGTTGTTTATCCAATACCAAATGATCTAAATTTACATGTTTACATACTAGCAATATTAAATGGGCTCAGTGATATATGTAATGTGTGTGTGTGTGTGTCTGTGTGTGTGTGTATGATTTATATACATGTAAGGGTGTGTATGAATATTACAACAACAAAGTAAAAAGAACTAAAAATCAAGAACTTGAGAAGAAGTGAGAGGAGCACTGGGTGCAATGAAGTGGGGAAAAGCATGTAGAGAAATGAAGTAAATAGAGTACTCTTATGTGAGATTCTCAAAAATATTTTTAGTTTTTATTCAAACAATTATTAAAATATAGTTTTTTCTATTCCAGATCTTCTTAGATCCTCCTCATTTCCCACCTATCCAACTTCATGTTCTTATTCACTTACAAAATGAAAAATTACTAGGAAAAGCAGGAATAACAATATCCACATGAAATAATTATCAAAGTAGACAAAAATAAATAAAACAAAACAAACAAACCAACAAGCAAAACACAAACAAGCATGGAATCTATTTTGTATTGGCCAACTACTCTTAGGAATTGCAGTATGTTTGGGACACTCACTGACACAACATTGAACAAAATTAATTTTTCCTTTCTCAACAGGTTAATGTTTATACATTAACATTAATTTTAAAATGATGAGCTCAAACATAGGAGAAAACTTTTCTCTAAATACATCATTGTTATAGATCTTTTAAAATCCAAATATAGAAAGAACCTTAAAATTCTACTGTAAAAAACATTTAAACACTTGAATTTAATAATGAATGATAGATGACTAGAGACAACTCAAGAAAGAGAACACAGATGGCAAAAAAACATATGAAATGTTGACAGAACATGTTATTAGCATTTCTGTTAAATAATGAAATATTACCATAAATCTACAAAATAGTTATACTATAAGTCACAGATGGAATCATATACTAGTGAGATCTCAGATTCAGTCCTGGAAGAGACACAAAGTAATGTAACCACTTTACAGGACTATATAATGTCTTCTTACATAGCTAAACAGTGTTATCATATAATCATTCTTTCTAGACAGACAAATTAGTTACAAAAATATATTCACATAAAACATATGCAAAATATTTATCATGGATTAACTTATAATTACCAAAATATCAAAATGTTCTTCAAAGGGTTGATTAATAAACAGACATCACCATGGGTTAGTACTTTTTATGAAACAAACTTTACAGGGAAGAATGCTATCCACCTTTATAAACAATCCAGTTTGAAAGAATTTACTATGAAACTAACTGTGTGACATTCTCAAAAAGTCAAACCTATAAAGACAATAGAATAATCAGGGGATCCCAAGCACTAATTGATTATAGTGCAAATTATAAATAGGAGAGGAGCATTGCTGCATATGTCATGTACTGATGAGTGTAGAATAGTATGTGTTTCCTAAAACAATGAGCAATACAGCCAAAAGTAAAATTCAGTATGTGTTTTAGTTCACAATAGTTAATTAGCATTGTTTAAAAGAATACACATGGAAGGACCCATGGCCTCAGCTGCATATGTAGCAGAGGATAGCCTTATCTGGTATCAAAGGGAGGGGAGGGTCTTGGTCCTGTGAAGGCTAGATTTCCCATCAGAGGGGAATGCTAGGGTGGTGGAGCATGAATGGGTAGATGGGTGGGGAAGCACGTGGAGGCAAGGAGGAGCAGGGGTGAGATGGGGAGAGTGTTGGAGAGGAAATTGGGAAGGGGGTAACATCTGAAATGCAAATAATCAAAATAACCAAAAATTAAAAAAAAATAGTATTGGTTAGTCAAAAGTGACAATGTGTCAAAGTGACAAAAGATGTTAGTAACAAGGGATTTAGAAAAGAGTCATTCCAGGTTGTGAATATGTGATATGTGAGATCAGTCTAATATAATGCTGCTTTAAAAACATGTCTAATAACTTAAAAAAGTATGCTGGCTTGAATGATTTAATTACATCATAAGACAACTCTTAACCATATCTTAAATATTTCTAGACCGAGGCAGGTGGATTTCTGAGGTCAAGGCCAGCCTGGTCTATAGAGTGAGTTCCAGGACAGCCAGGACTACACAGAGAAACCCTGTCTTGAAAAAAAAAAGAAAAGAAAAAGAAGCTTAATTTCTAGCCGGGTGGTGGTGGTGCATGCCTTTAATTCCAGCACTTGGGAGACAGAGGCAGGCAGATTTCTGAGTTCGAGGCCAGCCTAGTCTACAGAGTGAGTTCCAGAACAGCCAGGACTACACAGAGAAACCTTGTCTTGAAAAACAAAAACAAAACAAAGAAAGAAAGAAAGAAAGAAAGAAAGAAAGAAAGAAAGAAAGAAAGAAAGAAAGAAAGAAAGAAAATAAAAAGAAGCTTAATTTCTAGCCGGGTTGTGGTGGCGCATGCCTTTAATCCCAGCACTTGGGAGGCAGAGGCAGGCAGATTTCTGAGTTCGAGGCCAGCCTGGTCTACAGAGTGAGTTCCAGGACAGCCAGGGCTACACAGAGAAACCCTGTCTCAAAAAAAAAAACATATTTCTAGACCAATAAAATTCAAACAATAGTAGCCATATCTTACCTACAATTGATGTATGAAGGTTTGTTAGGATACAAGAAGTATATCAAATGCTTAAATACTTATAGATGTATATACAAACAGAACTCATATATTGTTTTTGCAAAGTGGACATAAAGTATTCTTACGTTTCAAAAGATAAAGATTTAAAGCAATTTAATATTTTAATTAAAAATTTAATAACCTAGTAGTAGTGGCACACACCTTTTAATTCCAGCATTTGGAATACAGAGACAGATAGGTCTATGAGTTCAAGGTTAGCCTTGGTTACACAGCCAAGGCTACACAGAAAAACAGTGCCTTAAAACCAACCAAACAAAAAAAATTGCTAAAGATAGTTTTAGAAGCAAGCCTAATAGAATATATAAACATTGGTCTTATGGTGATTTGAATGAGAATGACTTCCAAAGCTCATATGCCTAGTCCACTGTTACTGGAAAGGTCTGAGAAGGATTAGGAAGTGGTCCTTGTTTGAGTAAGCATGAACTTATTGGATTAGGTATGTCACTATAGGTAGGCTTTTCAAAAACCTATAGTGGGCTCAGTCTCTCTCTCTCTCTCTCTCTCTCTCTCTCTCTCTCTCTCTCCATCTCTCCCTCTCTCTCTCTCTCTCTCTCTCTCTCTCTCTCCATCTCTCCCTTTGTTTGTCTATCTGTCTCTGCCTGCTGCCTGTGAGTACAAGTATGAAGCTTTCAGACTCAGGCCTGCCTCCCTGTGGCCATACTTCTTGAGATGACAATAATGAACTAATCCTCTGAAACTATAAAAATGCAACCAACTGAATGCTTTCTTTCATAAGACTTTCTGTGTACATGGTATCTCTTTTCAGAAATAAGCAGTAACTAAGACAGTTGTTGAGTTGTTGAGAAAATAACACAAGAGATATATGACACTAAAATTTGAAATATGAAGATTTTCCAATTGAGTTGACCAACAAACTAGAAATATCTGGAGAGGAACTTAAGAACTAAACAAAACATTAGTTGTCTTGTGCAATAGGGCCAAAGATGGTAGCACATATCTAATTTGAATTTAATGGAAATCAATATGGATGTTACTCAAAAAGTTAAAAATGTAAATACCACATGATCTATATATACCACTCGGGTATGTTACCAATATACTTTATATCCCTTACTAAATGTATCTGGTCAAACATATTCACTGTTGCTCTTCTCACAATAGCACAGAAATAGAAATAGTCGAGATGTCCATCAAATGATTACTGTATATAATGAAAATGTGATATATTTGCACATTAGAATATTATTCAGCTATGGAGAAAAACAAAATTACAAAATTTGCAGGTAAATAGATGAAACTGGAAACAATCATCCTGATTGTGGCTAACCAGACTCAATGTTACGCTTCCTTTTATTTATACATGTTATCTTTGAATCTTCAGAATCTTCCAAATTTGATGGTAAGAACCTGTGGATAAAGATATCACATAGTTAAGTCATAGAATGTGATAAAAAATCAGGGTTGTATGGACACGAAAGCGTCACATGCACTGCCTAGCTCTTATAGTGGGAAAGGTGATATACGAGGTCTCAGAGAAGAAAAGGATCATCAGTCCTACCCAAGTGTGACTTCTGCAAGCTACAAGCACAGGGCCTATAGGACAGGCCAGCTGGTACATTAGTGGCATGGATATTATAAAAATAATCAATGACTTTCTGATTATTTTAAATCCTACTCCAGAAGATAAAATTAATGCCTGCCACCATTATCAGGCTAAGAACCTAAGACTAGACAGGATGTAGGCCCTTGATGATGATGTATCACTATCACTGTGCTGATAAATTTACATGGTATTTTACTGAATCCTAATCGTTAATGTTTTATCCCTAGATCAATGTACCTCGCAATTCTTATTGAAGAAGTTCCTATATAAACTGGGTACTAATGAACTACTGGCCAAAGTGCCAAGACAAAGAGACTACAGAACAATCAAGCCTTAATGGAATATATAATACACACATACACACACACACACACACACACACACACACACACACA